>NC_066582.1:392961293-393561293 GCF_024323335.1 Lathyrus oleraceus
CCATAGCAGGAGACACGACAAACCAAAGATATATGGCAAGAAATGCAACATGAATATCTGAATGTTTATGAATATGCATGAATATGCGTGATTTATGTTTGATGAATGCTGACAAAACAGACAATTCTAACACAAACAGGTTCAGGAACCAAACGTCCGGTATTATACTTCCAGGGGAAAAACCAGCTGGAGAGCCAATCTGCGGAGATCCACATGCTGTAAAGCAAAGATCTGCAGGTACTGCTGAAGAAGCAGAGGATCAGAGATATTAGGAAACAACCCAATCAGGGTACAGAAAGTCACAACGGGCAAAACAGCCACCAAGACAAATCTGTAGGGGAACAAGAGAAGTCCCAAAGTATATCTGCAGGGGATCCCAGTGTCAACTGAGAAACAAAGGGTGCGTTGCACAAGCACAAACAGCTGTAGAAACAAATCCACACAACTCCACTGGGGAACAACCCATTGAGGGAGAAAGATATCATCCAAATAGAATCTGACTGCATAAGCAACTCTACTGGGGAAAACTGTCGGCTACTCTCTTGGGAACAAACCACTGAGGGAGGACAGATCAAACAAGTAGATTCTGCAACGATCCGCTCCACTTGGGGAGAATATACAAAGCAAACTGATCACAACAAGTAGATTCTGCAATACCAGCCACTCTACTGGGGATCACAAACAGTCAGGAAATCAATCCGTTCACTGGAGGCCAAAGCCATCATCCGACCATATTGGGGATTGAAAGAGTATTCAACAGGCGAAACTGCCACAACAAACAATCTGCAGACTAAGCTGAGGAAAAGATGGTTGTAAAACTGGGATGTCAACCCAAATCAACCACTGAGTAGGAAAATAAATCCTGCTCTGCTGAAGAGAAAAACTCTGATGGAGAGATAGCAACAATTCCGCAGACGACTTCGCCGGGGAAAGGGTAACGTACCGGGTATCAAACCACTGACTTACCGAATCTTCAAAGAGAAAGCGATCGTGCTGAGGAAACAGACAGTTCTGCTAGCAACACTGCATGGGGAAAAGCGGTAACAACTCCACTTGCAACTCTGGTGGGGATATTAATAACAGCTCTACTCGCGACTCCGAGGGGAGTACCAATCAATGGCTATACTCATGACTGCGCTGAGGAGACAAATAAAGTCTGGGGCATACGACCCACTGGAGAAAGTGACGGGGCACCAAGATGACAAACCATCAACCGCCGAAACTTCACAATAAAACATCCACGCTGGGGGAAACTGCTGTCTGGAGAAAACGAAGTCCTCAACAACAATCTGCTTGCGACTGTACTGGGGAACAACCCCAACAACAACAATTTTGCTTGAGGAACAACCCCAACAAAGATCTGAAGAAAGAAGATACCACCAAACCAGGAATATGAACGAATGTCTTACCTGTTGGGAATCATGCCACCCTCGGGAGAGCACTGAGATATTCTTGAGTATCCTTTCAATCTTGTGAATGCTCACTTTGTTTAGAACAAAAAATTTTTTGAAAAATTTGATTTGTTTAAAACAATGACATTTTATCAATTTAAAACATGCAAAACATTTGTTGAATTGAAACAAATACGAGTGCAAATAATTGGATAAAAAGCTCAAATTGATTTGATAGAATGGTAGTCCGCAAATGGCAAGACTCCATAGATCTGTACAAATTTGAAATCAGTGATATATATTGGAAGAGGGCTACATTGAACATAATGATCCTTTCTCTACCAATTTGAATCTCGATGTATCCGAAGCTTCAGTTGACGACGAATCGAGAATCTTCTGACGAAATGACGACTGATGAACCAGAAAGTCTTGTCAGGATGCAGTTACTTGCCAAATCCCTAATTTTTGCCTAGATTGCCCCAGGGTGAGGTACTCAATCTAGCGGGATGCAAATATATTCTTTCTTTTTTCAAGTCTCTAACTTTTGCCTGGATTACCCTTGCGGGTTCTCCACCGAGACGCTCATTTTTGCCTAAGCCGCCCTTTCGGGTTTTCAACTTAGCGAGCTATTCTGTTTTTTTCATTCTTTTTTCATTTGCATATACTTTTTTTTTCTAGGCAAAGTATCTCTTAACTGCATCTGAATTTACAGGACGAGTGAAATCCTCCCCATCCATTGTTGTAAGCATCAAAGCTCCGCCTGAAAAGGCTCTCTTAACAACATATGGACCCTCGTAGTTTGGAGTCCACTTGCCCCTGGAATCGGGCGCGAAAGACAAAACTTTCTTGAGCACAAGGTCACCTTCTCGGAACACACGAGGCTTGACCTTCTTATCGAATGCTTTCTTCATTCTCTGCTGATATAACTGACCATGGCACATGGCAGTTAAACGCTTCTCTTCGATCAAATTCAACTGGTCATAACGACTCTGAATCCATTCAGCATCAGTCAACTTGGCTTCCATCAAGACTCGCATTGATGGGATCTCCACCTCTACTGGGAGAACGGCTTCCATGCCATAAACAAGAGAGAAAGGGGTTGCCCCTGTTGAAGTGCGTACAGACGTACGATATCCATGCAAAGCAAATGGCAGCATCTCATGCCAATCTTTGTACGTGACAGTCATCTTCTGGATAATTCTCTTGATATTCTTGTTAGCAGCTTCAACAGCCCCATTCATCTTAGGTCTGTAAGGAGAGGAATTATGGTGTGCAATCTTGAATTCAGCGCACAACTCATCCATCATCTTGTTATTCAGATTGGATCCATTATCAGTAATGATCCTCTCTGGCACACCATAACGGCAAATCAGCTGGTTCTTGATAAACTTCACAACCACCTGCCTGGTTACATTCGCGTACGAAGCGGCTTCAACCCATTTGGTGAAGTAATCAATTGCTACGAGAATAAACCGATGTCCATTGGACGCTTTCGGCTCAATCATACCGATCATGTCGATTCCCCACATAGAGAAAGGCCATGGTGATGAAATCACATTCAGGAGTGTCGGAGGAATATGAATCTTATCCGCATAAATTTGACACTTGTGACATTTCTTCACATACTTGCAACAGTCAGACTCCATTGTCAGCCAATAGTAGCCTGCTCTCAACATCTTCTTAGCCATGGCATGTCCATTGGAATGAGTACCAAATGAACCCTCATGGACCTCAGTCATCAACAGGTTTGCTTCGTGTCTATCCACGCATCTGAGCAAAACCATATCAAAATTTCTCTTGTACAGCACTTCACCACTGAGGTAGAAACTGCCTGACAACCTTCTCAAAGTTTTCCTATCTTTCACAGATGCCCCAGGCGGGTAGACCTGGTTCTGGAGGAAATTCTTGATATCAAAATACCAAGGCTTGTCATCTTTCACTTCTTCGATTGCAAATATGTGAGCGGGTCTGTCCAAGCGCATCACAGTAATATTGGGACATCATTCCACCATCTGACAACAATCATGGAAGCAAGCGTAGCAAGGGCATCTGCCATCCGATTATCCTCTCGAGGAATATGATAAAATTCAACTTCTGTGAAGAAAGTTGAAATTCTCCTTGCATAATCTCTGTATGGGATGAGACCTGGTTGATTTGTCTCCCATTCACCTTTGATCTGATTGACAACCAAAGCTGAATCACCATAGACATCAAGATACTTGATTCTCAAATCAATGCATTCTTCAAGTCCCATAATACAGGCTTCATACTCCGCCATATTATTCGTGCATTTGAAAGTTAGCCTTGCTGTAAACGGAATGTGCGATCCCTGGGGATTAACAATTACTGCCCCAATTCCATTTCCATATTGATTAACAGCGCCATCAAACACCATCGTCCATCTGGAACCAGGTTCTGGACCTTCATCAAGTGTAGGCTCATCGCAATCTTTCATCTTCAAATACAGAATTTCCTCGTCAGGGAAGTCATACTGAACAGACTGATGATCTTCAATTGGCTGGTGCGCTAGATGGTCAGCCAAGATACTACCTTTGATAGCTTTCTGAGCTCGATACTCAATATCATACTCAGACAACAACATCTGCCAACGGGCAATCCTCCCAGTTAAAGCAGGCTTCTCGAAGATATACTTAATTGGATCCATTCTGGATATCAACCAAGTTGTATGATTATCATGTACTGGCGCAAACGCTTAGCTGCCCAAGCTAAAGCACAGCACGTCTTCTCAAGCATAGAGTACCGAGACTCACAATCAGTAAACTTCTTACTGAGGTAGTAGATAGCAAACTCCTTCTTCCCTGATTCATCTTGTTGACCGAGTACACAACCCATCGAGTCTTCAAGAACTGTCAAGTACATAATCAGAGGTCTTCCTTCCACAGGCGGAGACAAAATCGGAGGTTCAGACAGATAATCTTTGATACTGTCGAAAGCTTTCTGGCAATCCTCGGTCCAATCATGAGACTGATCTTTCCGGAGGAGCTTGAATATCGGCGCACATGTGGCAGTCATGTGGGATATAAATCTGGAAATGTAGTTCAAGCGGCCAAGAAAACCTCGGACTTGCTTCTCAGTTTTGGGTGCGGGCATCTCTTGTATTGCTTTGACCTTTGCAGGATCAACCTCAATACCTCTTTCACTTACCACAAAACCCAACAACTTGCCGGAACGGACTCCAAAAGTACATTTGTTCGGATTCAGGCGAAGTTTGAACTTCCTCAAACGCTGAAAAAGCTTCAACAAATGCTCAATATGCTCAACTTCCGTTCGGGACTTAGCAATCATATCATCAACATAGACTTCTATCTCCTTGTGCATCATATCATGAAACAAGGTAGTCATAGCTCGTTGATACGTGGCTCCGGCGTTCTTCAAACCGAAGGGCATCACTCGATAACAGAATGTTCCCCAAGGTGTGATGAATGTTGTCTTCTCCATATCCTCTGGTGCCATCTTGATTTGATTATATCCGGAAAATCCGTCCATAAAGGAAAAGACTTTGAATTTAGCTGTATTGTCTACCAACATGTCAATGTGTGGTAGAGGAAAATCATCTTTTGGCTAGCTTTATTCAAATCTCTGTAGTCAACGCACATACGGACTTTTCCGTCCTTCTTAGGAACAGGCACAATGTTGGCCACCCATTGAGGATATGTCGAAGTCACCAGAAACCCCGCATCAATTTGCTTCTGAACTTCCTCTTTGATCTTCACTGCCATATCTGGATGAGTTCTTCTGAGCTTCTGCTTCACAGGCACGCACTCAGGCTTCAAAGGCAGGAAATGTTGCACAATATCTGTATCTAAACCCGGCATGTCTTCATAGGACCAAGCAAAGATATCTGAATATTCTCGTAGCAAGCTGATCAAATCTTCCTTAACAGACTCTTCAAGAAGTGCCCCAATCTTCACCAGGCGCTCACAATCTTCAGACCCCAAGTTGACTGTTTCCAAGTCTTCGAGATGCGGCTGAATGATCTTCTCTTCGTGCTCAAGGAGACGGGTGATCTCATCAGGAATCTCTTCAACGTCATCTTCCTCTGCCTCAAATACAGGGAATTCAAAATTGGGAGATGGCGTTGGATCATTATGTTCAATGGGTTTTAGGATCAACCTGCATAATGATTTTGGTTAAGAAAAACTCCAGAATTTAAGCAAGCAAATCATTATGCAGATGAAAAATGTTGCTTTTATAGCTTTTATTTTGTTTTTATGGTTTTTTGTGATCACTGATTTCATAAAGAAAAGCAAAAAGTGAAAACAAAGGAAAAACAAATGTTTTGACAATGCAAAAATTGAATGAAAACATCATTGTATATATGCTTTGCCAACAATGTCATCACTTCTCCTTTTGGCATGGGAGAAGGGTTTTAAACAAAATGAACAATTACTCTGATCTATGGATAACTGTAGGAACATCCACAGCGACCCAATTGTGGCAGACACCACCAGGAATAACAAAATTGTTCAAATCTTCTGCATCTTCTTCTTCAATGATAGCAGCAGCTTCCTCTTCTGCAGGTTGATCAGCATGGATGAATCCTCCACTGGTGAACAGACCTTGCTCATTGCATGCCCCAGAACCATAGCCAATGCCAGCCCGGGATCGGTTATCTTCAAGTTCAAGCACTTTCCCTAATCCAGCGACTGCACCACATTCAATGGCCAGCTTTGCATCACGGTAGGAAGTGAATGAAGGAGACTTCTTCTCGATTGGTTTATCAATAGATAAAGCTTGAAACTGAGTTCCAACTTCATCCTCTGCATCAATGTACGAGAAAGAAGACAGATTACTGACCAGGAGAGCCTTTTCTCCCCCTACTACAACCAATTTCTTGTTTTTCACAAACTTCAGCTTTTGGTGTAGGGTGGATGTCACGGCGCCAGCCTCGTGAATCCATGGTCTGCCTAAGAGACAGCTGTATGATGGGTGAATATCCATTACTTGAAAGTGATCTGGAAATCACTTGGTCCAATCTTGATCGGGAGATCAACTTCCCCAATCACGGTCTTGCGCGACCCATCAAAAGCTTTTACAACAACCCCACTCTGCCTCATAGGAGGACCTTGATATGACAATCTGGAGAGTGTGGATTTCGGCAATACATTCAGAGACGATCCAGTGTCCACCAACACATTGGACATTGCATCAGATTTGCAATTCATAGAGATATGTAAAGCCATGTTGTGGTCTCTTCCCTCCTCAGGGAGATCAGCGTCACAAAAGCTTAGAGTGTTGCAAGCGGTGATGTTTGCAACAATGCTATCAAATTGTTCCAAGGTGACGTCGTGATCGACATATGCCAGGTCCAAGACTTTCTGCAGAGACTCCCTATGAGGCTCTGAATTCAGTAATAGAGAAAGAATGGAAATCTTGGAGGGCGTGTGTAGAAGCTGGTCTACAATGTTGTACTCACTCTTTCTGATGAGCCTCAGCATCTCATCAGATTCTTCATCAACAATGCCACTCGGGCCAGCAACTGAAGAAATGGGAGTCTTTGGTACGGAGGAGGGAGGTGGGGCAACAGCAGGTGCCGGATTCTGAACATTCACAGCATTCCCTACGGGGCGCTCAACAGATTCAGAAGAAACAGCCTTAGCGGGCGCAGAAAATACACGACCACTGCGGGTTAACCCACTAACATCAGCAATAGTGGTCACGGAAGTAGACGGCAGAGGTACCTCAACCCCATCCTGGACAGCAACAGGATTGTACCGGAAAGGTACGGCTTTATCAGATGAATACGGCACAGGGCCGGCTGGTTTGATGATCAAAGCATGGGAAGCCTTCGGCTTGTTGCTATTGTAGCGAATAACAACTGGCTCAGGCAACTTGAACACTGGAGATATGACATTCACCTCAGGTTCAACTGTATCAACATTTCGATTCTGGAGAATCTCAATGGTACCTTCATTCAACATCATTTGTAATTCCTTGCGAACCTGGTCACAACCCAAACGATTGACCGAGCAGACGCGGCACTTGTCGTGGTTATGCTTCAAATAGCGGTGCTGACACAGCATCTTATGTAAATCAACCAACGACCGCCGGATATGACTGATGTACTTCACCTTGTATTTCCCAAGGTCTTCCTGGATCATATTCACAGATTTCCCATGCGAAGGCAATGGGTTCCTGGTGACATTCGGGTTTGAGTCTTCAAAACTCAGAATTCCGCTTCTCATAAGGTCTTGAACCTTAGTCTTCAGCTGGAGGCAATTCTCAATGTCATGGCCCGGAGCGCCAGAATGGTAAACACAATGCAGGTCAGGCTTATACCACCATTGCGGGTTTGCAGGTATAGCCGGAGGGTCCCTTGGAGTAATCAGCTTCCGCTCTATCAGAGAGGGATATAACTCCGTATACGACATAGGAATCGGATCAAAGCTGATCTTCTTCCTTTCATAACCCATGTTAGCTTGATTACTCGTACTCCCACGAGGCTGGTAAGCCTGTTGCTGTGGACGAGATTGTTGTTGATACTGGGGTTGTTGATATTGTTGCTGATGTTGATACTGTTGCGGTTGATATTGCTGACGTTGAGGAGCATTGTCCTTGAAAACAGGTGCTACGTGAGCCACCTGGTGCTGATGACCGGAATGTCGTGCAGGCTTCCTCTGAACAGAGGGCCTTCTTTGCTTTGGCTGAGACTGCACAGCATGGGCTTCTCCTTCTTTCCTCTTAAACGCTCCATAACGCTTAGAGGAAGAACCGTCATCTTTTGCCAATCGTCCTTCGCGGACACCTTCTTCAAGACGCATCCCCATGTTCACCATCTCGGTGAAATCAGAGGGAGCGCTGGCCACCATTCTCTCATAGTAGAATGACCCAAGAGTCTTCAGAAAGATCTTGGTCATCTCCTTCTCTTCTAATGGTGGAGTGATTTGAGCTGCCAGCTCACGCCATCTCTGGGCGTACTCCTTGAACGTCTCTTTGTCCTTTTGTGACATAGACCTGAGTTGATCTCTGTCAGGCGCCATGTCAACATTGTATTTATATTGCTTGACGAAAGCTTCGCCAAGATCATTGAAAGAGCGGATGTTGACGCTGTCCAGGCTCATGTACCAACGGAGAGCAGCACCAGACAAACTGTCTTGAAAGTAGTGGATCAAGAGTTGATCGTTGTCTGTCTGCGTGGACATCTTTCTGGCATACATAACCAAGTGTGCCAAAGGACAAGTATTCCCTTTATACTTTTCAAAGTCTGGGACCTTGAATTTAACTGGTATCTTTACACCGGGAACTAGACAAAGTTCGGCTGCTGACTTGCCGAAGAGATCTTTGCCTCTAAGAGTTCTCAATTCCTTTCTCAGCTCGAGGAATTGGTCGTTCATTGCATCCATTTTCTCGTGAACATCTGAGCCCTCAGAAGCTTCAGAGTGATAGATGGTGTCGTCTACCCTAGGCATGGTATGCACGACAGGAGGAACGGGAATAGGGACCGGGCTAGATGCCGGCATTTGAGCAAACGTAGGAGCTGGCAGATCAGGCATGAAGCCGGGAGGCATCCCCCAAGGAAAACCGGGAGGCATAGCATTTGGTTGATGGGCACTGACTGGCACCGTTGATGTAGCCACTTCGGAGATAACAGTCCGCTGAACCGGAGTTGCTGGCTGTTGGGCAGGCTGATTCTGAGCAGCAAGGAGTTGCTCCATCAATGCGCCAAGTCTGGCGACTTCATCCCTCAGACTCTGGTTCTCTTGTTCCAATTGCTCCATAATCCTTGCAGAGTTGACTCTCGTATAATACCGGTGAGTCAGCTTGTCTTCAAAATAAATGAAGAGCAAAGATTAGAACCGGAAGACCAGAAAAATGGGTACCTGTTTATGCAAGAATGATGCATGAAATGCTTGTGCAAATGCTTTGTTTTCAAGGAACCCTTAGGGTATTTTTTTGCAATATTTTGAATATTAAACATTTTATTGCTCATGGAAAATATTTCTTTCAAAATATATCAAAACAAAGAAATACAGCATTTTTGAATTCAATTATTACAAAGAGAAAAGGTAAATGACATCCTATGGATCCCTAACAGCTCGGGATGCTGGAAGACGAGAAGTGCACAACTTCTTGATCTCTCTCTCATAGGAAGCCTCCATATCAGCTTTCTCCTTTGCAAGTCGATCATACTTCCTTTTCCAGAATTTGGAAGACTGAGGAAGCAGAGAAGTCCAAGCGTCGTTTGGGTCATCGATCACTCGGTGCTCGAGAAATTCAATCATAGCATCCTTCTCCTTGAGCTGCTGCAGCAATTCCTCTCTCTCGCGGATCCAGGCACGCGAAAGGTCCTCCTCTCTCAACTCCTCTACACGTTGGGTAGGGAGGGTTGAAGGCCCAGCCACATCCAACGGTGTAGGTCTTGGGTGATCATACGGCATCAGGTAGGTGGCAGCCCTCTGTCTGACCCAAGAGGTGTATGGCTCCAAAGCAATGCAGTTCTTTGGACCCAATTCATTCCTACTCTTTATGCGAATATTGCGCCAAGCGCGGACAAATTTGGCTTTCAGGCCTTGGGGATCTTTACCCTCCTGAAAGAATACGCCTTCTAACAGAATGTTATGGGGTTTATCCTTTAGGGGGAACCCAAGCTGACGACGTGCAAGCGTAGGATTGTAGGTAATCCCACCACATGTACCAAGAAGAGGCACATTAGGGAATTCTCCACAATAATCGATGATCTGAACGGTATCATACACGCGATCATACCAGGTGATATCATCATTGGTGAGAGACATGAGTCTCTGAGACCACCGTAGACATCCCTTGTTCTCCTTGAAAGCAACTGTCTGCGGCAAGTGCGAAATAAACCACTTGTACAGCAGGGGTAAACAGCAGACAATGACTCCTCCATTCTTCATATTCCTCAGATGCATTGAGACATACGCATCACCCAACAAGGTCGGAACCGGATTAAGGACTGAAAAGATCCTAATGGCATTCATGTCGACGAACTTGTCGAAGTTGGGAAACAACACCAATCCATAGATGAGCAATACGAATAGAGCCTCAAAGGCATCCTCACTCATGGCCTTCCCATAAAAGGTAGCTTGGGCAATGAGGAACTCGGAAGGAAAACCCTGAATTCCGCCTTTGGTAGTCAGATTAGCTCTAATTAGATCTTCATCTATGTGCAACAAGCTGGAAATCTCTCGAGCAGATGGAATACTCTCTAGGCCACTGAACGGCACTTGATCCAGAATCGGAATCCCAATAAGGTGAGAGTATTCTTCCAAAGTCGGCAACAACTGGAAGTCTGGAAATAAGAAGCAATGATAGAGCGGATCATAGAACTGAGCAAGAGTGTTCATCAATCCCTCATCCACTTGAGTAGTCAGCAGCGGCAGAAGCTTCCCATATCGAGCCTTGAAACCCAAGGGATCTAATACATATGATGTCAGATTCCTTAACTCTTTGACATCAGGCTGCTTGAAGCTGTATTTCTTTGTATGCCTTTTCGGTCTTTCCATGTCTGAAAATTTTGCAAATAACCCTTTAAGTTCCTTGAAAATTTTCTTTTTCGATGACATGAATGCGGATGAATGCGTGAATGTATGAATGCAACAAACACACTCAAGGATCAAGCAAAGCACACCAAACAAAGGTCGTGGGAAAGCTCTAGGTATCCCTAATATCAATCATCCATTTTGGTGGATTTAGGTTTTCACCTTATCGACACCCAAGTTCCATTGATATTAACGGTACATGAACCGGTTCAGACATTCTTAATATCAACCAGCCGCTTTGATGGATTTTAGGTTTTACACCTGATCCGGGATCCATTGATATTAACAATGTTTGAACGACTCAACCACGAATCACGGGTTGTTGAGAGTCACGAGCATGGAGTCTCGGTTAAGAACCACCCAAAGGGAGTGTACTAGGGTTTAAACCTGCCAGACATGTTCTACCAGAGGTTCCCATAATCATCGTTCCATCTTTCGAATATTATCGGAGGAACGAATACTCGTATTCCAAGAATATTCTCAAGAGAAACTCTTATGAGTGTAGTATCGCGTAACAATCGTATCAGAACTGACATCTGAACGACCTCCGCACTACGGTCCTAAAAATAGGCCAAGATGGGTTTGGTAAACTACGGTCCTTGGCTTCTGCGGCACATGATTGAAAGAATAATGCCTAACCACAAATAACTTGTGTGACATTATTAGTTCAACATGACCTCCACCAAGTGAATGGGCTCGCAAGTCAACTGGCTAAGGACTACTCCACACCAGTCGACAAGACTATGCCATTCTCCTATCCTAGAGAGCACTCGAGTTCGGGTATAGAACTCATCTCACAGATCACCAAAGCAAACAGCATATGTATATCAAGCAATTCACACATTACAATCAATACAGTGATCCCAAATTGTACAAAAATATGTCATATAACAAATAATAATATAGCACAACAAGGGTGAAAAGTAGGCAATACCACCAAGGATTCTGGCAGTCTCTCCCCAGCAGAGTCGCCACTTTTCTGTAGCGGTGTATTCGTCGCTATATGATCTATCGATTAAACCATAAGCTAAGAGATACATTGAAATTTCGAGTCGCCACCGCACTTTTATTTATCCAAAGGACTGGCTAAAAAGCGAACAAAAGCCTAAGAAGTTTTACACGTAGAAAACTAATAAAAAGATCAGAGATTCTGGGTAAGGGGTAAATTACGCAATGGGAAGGTGTTAGGCACCCACTACGTCCTAGGTACTCCTAGGGAGCCCTTTTCACACTTGTTATGCTAAATTAATATTTGTTATGACATAAAGATTGTGCAAACATGATTGGGATGATGAGAAAAGAATGTACAATTTTATTATTGGGTTATTGGGTTATTATTTTGTGTTCGAACGGATGAACCCGCTGCTTACGTACCTTCCATCAAAGGTAAGGATCAAAACGCCGTAGTTCGGCTAAAAGATTTCCAAAAGTTGGTGGATTCAGTTTTAAACACAAGCACTGAGGCTTTTCATTATCAATGGGAGAACACTCGACCAAGAAACAACATCCACCATGCGAGGATAGCTTCGACGTACTAGAGGGGTTAGCCCTGTTTGAAGTACGGAAGTCTTACTGTCGACTCACTAAGGATAGGCAAGATTTACATCAACCACAATGATAATTGAAACCTATGGCTAATGTGAAAAGATTAACAATGGACAGAGCCAAAACAAGTGAATGAGTGAAGTTAATTGATTGTGATTATGAAAATGAAGTCAAAGTATGATTAAGATTGATTTGAAAGAAGTATTATGAAAATGGAGTTTGAAAAAAGTCAAGGACTTGAATCCAGGTTTTTAGTTAAAAAGCATGAAGATGTTTGCACAACACTTATGTCAAGTTTGAAAAGATAAAGTGTGAAAAAGTCTAGGACATAATGAATGAATGGATGAGGATGGAAAGTAAAACTTCTTAGAGGGTTCACTTCTTGAAATCATATAGCAAATGATTCAAGTGTGTCCTTTGGAATAGCAATTAATAATAACAAACAAGCAGAATAAGCAAAAGCGGATATCGGATGCCAATCACTGGTCTTATACCAATCTCCTAAAACAAAACGGGATATCAGATGCCACTCAATGGTCTTACACTAATCTCCACAGGCAAAGAAATAAAAGCGGATACCGGATACCAATAAATGGATTTACACCAGTCTCCTAAAACAGAACAGGATATCAGATGCCACTCAATGGACTTACACTAATCTCCTCAGAAGAAAACAAAAATGAAACAGGAAAGTCAACTGCCAATTTGTCTGGACTTAGGTTAACTTCACAGTATGCTCACAGGAAATCCAATGCCACATTACAGGAACTTACAATGGATCCTCACATACAAGAACAAAAGCAACAATATGATCACAGGTATGCAAATGCCAACTTACAGGGACTTATAATTGCAACCTCTCATACAAACAGATGAACAAACTATGATCACAGGAAAACAGATGCCAACTTACAGGGACTTATAACTGCAACCTCACATACAAATCAAACAGATCAAATTATGATCACAGGATAACAGATGCCAGCTTACAGGGACTTATAACTGCAACCTCACATACAAACAAACAGATCAAATTATGATCACAGGATAACAGATGCCAGCTTACAGGGACTTATAACTGCAACCTCACATACAAACAAACAGATCAAATTATGATCACAGGATAACAGATGCCAACTTACAGGGACTTATAACTGTATCCTCACATACAAACAGATAAAACAGAAGATATGAGTGACCAATGAGGTCTTACACTCTATCCTTCCATATCATAGGAGCAAATGCCAAAGCAATGGACTTACAATTGTCCTCAATGGGCAAACAACAATGATAGCATCACAAAAAGTAAATGAGATGAACATGCACTAATGGCAATTGATGATGATGAATGCATAACATACAAGCAAGCAAATGCATATGAAGCAATCAATCAATCAATGAATATCAGACAGCACACTCTATAGCCAAACAATGGGGGCTCACACAAGAGGGTTTGACTTTGAAAGTCCACTGTAATAGGTGAAGGTCGCTCTTAACCTGGCCATTGAGGGGCTCAGGTGAAGCAGATGAAAAGGAGATGAGGGGTGTGCCTCATTGCTTCTATCTCAGATCAGAGAGAGCATCAAATAATAGAAAGTGTGGGAGTTCAGAAAGTAGGAACTCTCTCCACATTATTGACTCGATTAGATCTTGGGTATTTATCTCAATGCTTCAACCATGTAATGGGAGCAAAGAGAGGACACACTGAATAGTGGGGGATAGATTACTTATCCCTACCTTCCACCAATTGCCTTACTTGAAGGACTTTTCCTGCTTGGGACAAATATAAACAAACACAGGCATTGCCTCTTAAGGAGGACTTCAGACAGTTTGCCCGGTCAAATAATAGACCGGGTCTCCAGACTACATGAAGAAGAAAGGTTTATACCTCAAAGCAAATGCTAAATAGCAAAGCAAGCAAGTTCAAAGAACTTAGGCAACTAAAGTACCTGAAAAAGTCAAACTTATTAGCAAACAGGTCAACAATCAAAATCAAAGGCAAATGGGTAAACAAAAGTCAACCACAGAGGGACCAATTGTGCAAGGCACAAAGACTCAAGTATGTGAGTCACACCTACAAAACAAAGGTTAGCACATTTAAACAATCAAACTAAAACACATTTGAATGATCCTCAAGGCATTGGTGCTTAACCTGAAACAGATGAACTCAACATAAGCTTAGAAGACCACTAGGACTAGCCTAGGGTCAAAGATGAAAGAAAAAGTCAAGGCAGCAAGGAAAAGTCAACCCAAACCAAGTCTAAACATTCAAGAAGCATTCTCAATTGGATTCATAATTATATCATGCATCATGGTCATTTCATATGCAAAAGGATGCAAAGCATGGCAAGAGAAGCATACAAAAGTCAACAGCAAAGACTTCATTCAAAAGTCAACTCAAACATTTTCAAAAATCATGAAATAAATCACACTCAATCCTAACATCTAACATGGTATACATGTAAAATTTCATAGCATTTGGATGAGAGGAAGGCAGTCAACAAAAATCATGAAGTCAAACCAAATTCAAGTAAGCATGGTGAAAGTCAACAAGCATGGGTCAACTTCAAAAAAATCATATCAATTTGAAAACAGAAGAGAAATGAATGAGATTAACACCAATGCAAAGCTTGAGATGTCTAGTTATCACATATGAATTTTCATGATCATACAATAAGATTTGAGAATTTCACAAAAGATTTGGCAAGGCATAGCACAAAAAGTCAACAAATGACCAAATATGGAAGAAAATTCTCAATCAAATGGAAAACAGCATGATTAATTCCAAGAAAATTCATATACAAACTAGACATATAATAGATGATTCATGCAAAATTTGAGGTCAATTGGATAAGAGGAAGCATGTGAACAAAAATTGGGAAAATACATGATCATGGTATAGCACCAAATGTAACACATAACTTCAGAAAATCATAACTCTCAATCCACAAATGATAAATACACAAACTTTATATGGAAATGAAGGTCAATGTGTCTAGTTTCCCCACAAAAAAATTTCAAAGGCATTGGATATAACATGAGTATTTCACAATTGAAATGGCACAATGTATCATTTTGGCATACATGTTGAAAAATCATTTATCATTTAAAATCCAGAACATGGAAAATTAATTAAAATTCACCATAAAATACTAGACTCAATTGTGATCATGATGGAAAAAATTTCAGGATTTTTTGAATTAAATTGAATGAGAAATAATTTATTGAAGTTGGATGAAATATGGAGGCAAGCATGAACAAAATGCATGGCATATGGGGTCAACATGAAGTCAACGGTGGCATTTGTGTAATTCCTTGTTTTACTAATTGAAACGCACAGCTTTGGCAAACAAAATGAAATGTTCTCATTGGCTGTTGCCAATGGAACAGTAACTTGGCCAAATGATTTCAAAAACTGGGTTCTAAAACCCTAGGGTTTTAACAAACATGGTTTCTCAACATTCATCATCATCATGCACGAACAAACATAACCAACCTCAATAATCATCATTCAAGCATCAACTGTAACCAACATCAACAATCCAAAACAAAGCCATGTAACCTCATCATTAAACAACACCAGCTAATAACCAAACAAACACAAACATGGGAAATCTGGAAATGATAAGGTTTAAACACGGCAGGGCAGCTCAAATGCTCAACTTCAATCGATCATCATGGCCAACAAATCTTAAACAGAAACATGCAGACCAACATGGTAACATAAATGATATTCATGCAGCATAGGACAATAGCAAGCAATGTTTAATCAGCATGGCAGCACATGTTCATCATGTAATCAAAACAAGTTCATCATCAACATACATCCTCAACCAAAATTCGAGAGGCATGGCAATCAGCAAGGCAACAAAAATGTTCATGTAATGTCCAAAGCGGCCATAAACTAAACATAAACCAACACCAATCATGTGGATTTCTGGACAGGGTGCTTATAGAGTTTCAAACAGCAGGGCATACACATTTTCATTGAAAACTCGTCATTAATTGAAAAAATAAACAGCAAGGCATATGGCATAGCAAGTGGTAATGGCTCATGCAATCAAAACAAACAACAGCAGCAGTATTCATTCCTCATCATGTTCATCATTTAAATCAAGCAAAACAAACAACAGCACATAGCAGCATAGCATTTGGCAATGTGTAGCAGCAGGCAATCAACAGCATACAGCACAATCAAATGGATTTTTAGGACAATGTTCATAAGGCTCAAAACAGCAGGGCAAGCTTCATCATTCAACTTCATCATCATGAACAACAAACATAAACCAACATCAAAAGTCAAACATGGCCATGACATTCTATCCCCATGCAACATTTGAGAACAACTAAACAGCAACAAACATGGGATTTTTCTGGTGCAGGGTAATGTTTAACAGCAGCAGTAAGGTTTTAGCAGCAATGGTTTGAAATTTGGTTCACCAACATCATCATCAATCGAAATTTCAACGACATACAACTAATCATGGCATTGGTAATGTTCATGCTGCAACCCAAACAACAGCATACAACATGTCTCACATGGATTTCCTGGGATATTCATGGGGTTTCAAACAGCAGGGCACTATCTTCATGTTCATTAACAAATAAAAATCAAACAACAACATGGATATCACATGATAATACAATCCTGATGCTTATACAACATATAACACACAGCAACCAAAACATATGAGCTGGATTTCTGGAAACAGTATGAGGATTTCAAAACAGCAGCATGCCTTCATCAATAATATGCAGAATCAACAAGAATCAACATGCCCAGAAATCAACCATACGCATATCAATAGCTTCATCAAACTGAATACAAACATCACATAGCAATGGTTTTCATGAAATCACAACCATGTGAGCAAATCGATGGGAAATAGGTTTGGAGGCAAAAATAAAAACTCAGATTTCTCCCTCATGAGAGCACCATTTTAAATGAAATAAAGTGCATTGAAACCAGCATATAAGAACCTTTCATAAACACATTATGGCATGGCAAAAGGAGAAGGTCGGTTACTTACTTGTTTTGGAAGAAAAATCGAAAACAGGGCTGCTTTGATGGATTTAAAGGCAAACAGGTGAAGATGATGCTTGGCAATGATGAATCCTTGAGGAAAATGAGCTTGATGATGCTTGGAAGCTCCCACGATTCAAACTGCCATTTGAGATGCTTGGAGAAAACAGGTTCTGCAGATGAAGTTCCAGTTGAGAAATGGTGGTTCAAAAAGCTTCACAAGATGGGCTGGATGATGAAGGATGCAAGGTTTGCTCGAGTTTCTTCAAGGGTTTTGCAGAAATTGTTCAAATGCCAAAATGCAAGAAAGAGAATATGTGTTTTTCTATTTGGTGGCTGTCAAAAACTAGGGTTGGAAGTGACAGAAAAAATGCTTATAAGGGTCTGTTTTACATCTTTTAATCAAATGGTAAGTTGGTTTATGCTAAATGATTCAATTTGCAACTTTTGCTAATTGTGCACAAGTGAAATGGAGGGTGTGTTTGACTGCACGATTTTGGGCTGGAAAGGCTGCAGAAGGACATTCCAATTGCTGCTTGTGGTCTGCACAGAAAATGCTGTACCTTGCTTTTACTTAATGACCAATTGTACAATTTGCCAACTTTGAATTTTTGTCCAAAATGGTAGTGTAATGGTGTTATGAACATGCTTTTAAGCTTGGAGCAAATCACAAATGACATATGAAACATCTCCCAATTGGCCAATTGGTGAAAAAAGTCTTAATTCAAAAAGTCAAAGTTTGGTCAAACTTTGATTTTAAATGCAAAAGGTCCAAAAATGCCATTTTGATTGGTAGGGTTTTGGTGCATGAAATTTATATTTTTGGAAAGAGGATGAAAAATGTGGTTTGTAGGAAAAAACCCCACCAAATTTGGCCTTATGGTTTGAGAGATATGGCTCTGTGAAGTTCAAAAATTGGTGAAAATGATTTGATCATATCTTGACAACCACACATGGGATTTGGGAGTTTTTGGACTTTTTGAAAATGGGAAGACAAGATCTTCAACTTTCATGTTGGGCAAAAATTCATTTGAAGCTTGTATCATGATGTAAGTTTAAGATCAAGAAGTTTCCATTTTTGGCAGTTGAAATTACAGGTCCACTTGCTATTTCTGGAAAATTTTCTGTTTGACTTGATTTTCTTCCATGATGAGGTTGAACATGATAGATGAGGTTTGTATAAGCATGAATGAGCTTCTTCAAATCAATTCTATCCATCAAATCACTGATTAAATCAACAGTTGACCAAGTTTGACTGTCTGTTGACTTTTCCTAGGGTTTTGGATGACTGGACCACTTCTGATGAATTCCAAACCCTAATTCCTTGAGACCTTGACTTCAAATGATGTCTCAAGTTGTATGAACCTTTGATTATTGATCATGGTGCCCAAATTCTGCAAGAATGGCCACCATCCATTGCTTTGACTGACTATTGGCTGACTTTGACCTAATTGCTTCGTCTGCAATCAACAAGGTTAGACTGACAATATTTTTGTACTTTTTGGTTAATAAACATATGAAAGCAAAGATATACAAATGCAAAGTATGCTTGGTGATCAAGAAACAAACCCACAAGGCAATCTACCCACTAGGAGGGGACTAGGGCATGCAATGATCCTTGAGGTTATGATATGAATGATATGGGCCATGAGGGATCTTAGGGCCCAAAATTGGGGTCTTACAATAGTCTCTGATAAAATGATGTTTTATTTCAATGTGCTTAGCTCTGGAGTGTAGAATGGGATTCTTACTTAGACAAATGGCAGCAGTATTATCACAGAAGATAGGAATGTTACTCTCGAAGATTTGCAGATCTTCTAACTGATTCTTCATCCAGAGCATCTGAGTTGTGCACAGTGATGCTGAGATATATTCTGCTTCTGCAGTAGATAGAGCAATAGTTGACTGTCTCTTGCTGGCCCAGGATATCAGATTGTTTCCCAGAAGCTGGCAATTTCCAGATGTGCTTTTTCGTTCTAATCTATCTCCTGCATAATCTGCATCACAATAACCCGAAAGTCTATACTCTGATGTTTTCTCATACATCAGGCCCAGGTTAGAAGTTCCTTTCAGATACTTGAGAATTCTCTTAACTGCTGTTAAATGAGATTCTCTAGGATCTGATTGGAATCTGGCACATAGACAGACACTAAAGAGAATATCAGGACGAGTAGCAGTCAGATAGAGAAGAAAGCCTATCATACCTCGATAGAGCTTCTGACAAACCTTTTTGCTTACTTCTTCCTTTTCAAGAATGCATGTCGGATGCATGGGAGTTTTTGCAGAGTTGCAGTCAGCCATATCAAATTTATTTAGAACATCTTTAATGTATTTGCTTTGATGAACGTATGTAACTTCTGAAGTTTGGTTAATTTGAATTCCCAGAAAGAACTTTAGTTCTTGCATTAAGCTCATTTCAAATTCTGCCTGCATTAACTCAGAGAATTCTTGACAAACAGAGGCGTTAACTGAACCAAAAATAATATCATCAACGTATATCTGACATATCATGAGATCATTGTTAAGGTTCTTACAGAAGAGTGTGGAGTCAACTTTCCCTCTGATAAAATTGTGTTCCAGAAGAAAATTGCTTAAACGTTCATACCAAGCTCTGGGAGCTTGTTTAAGTCCATATAAAGATTTTTTAAGTTTAAAAACATGTTCTGGAAAATTTGGATTTTCAAAACCTGGAGGTTGGTTGACATACACTTCTTCTGAAATATAACCATTAAGGAATGCACTCTTGACATCCATTTGATATAATTTGATAGAGTGGTTTATAGAAAAAGATACAAGAAGACGAATAGATTCTAACCTTGCGACTGGAGCAAAGGTTTCATTATAGTCAATACCTTCTTGTTGACTATAACCTTGAGCTACCAGTCGAGCTTTATTTCTGACGACTTCTCCTTTCTCATTCAGCTTGTTTCTGAATACCCATCTGGTTCCAATAACGTGAGTGCCTCTGGGCTCTGGAACAAGATCCCAAACATCATTCTTTGTGAATTGATCTAATTCTTCTTGCATGGCTGAAACCCAGTCGTTATCTTGAAGTGCTTCATCACATGACGTAGGCTCAATCAGAGACACTAGTCCCAGAGGAGTATCTTCAGAAGTCCTGAAGGTAGATCTGGTTCTGACAGGTTCGTTCTTGTTTCCCAGAATCAAATCTTCAGATACGTTGATACGACTTTTAACTTTCTTTGGGATTTCTGGGGATTTAATTTCTTCAGAGTTCTGAGTGACAGTTGCTTCTGGAGCTTTATCAGATCCTGCAAGAGTGATTTCTAAATCTGCAAAATTTTCAACTAGCTTTGACTTTTCAGGGTCAAGCTTATCATCAAATCTGACATGAATTGATTCTTCCATAATTTTGGTTTCTGTGTTGTATACTCTGTAGCCTTTAGAGCGTTCTGAGTATCCTAACATAATACCTTTCTGTGCTTTGGAATCGAATTTGTTCAGATGTTCTTTAGTGTTTAAGATAAAGCAAGAACATCCAAAAGGATGAAAATATGAAATGTTTGGTTTTCTTCCTTTACACAGTTCATAGGGAGTCTTTTCCAGAATAGGTCTTATAGAGATTCTATTCTGAATGTAACACGCTGTATTTACAGCTTCTGCCCAAAAGTGCTTTGCCACATTAGTTTCATTGATCATGGTTCTGGCCATCTCTTGGAGTGTCCTATTCTTCCTCTCTACAACTCCATTTTGTTGTGGAGTTGTAGGGCAGGAGAAATCATGGGATATTCCATTAGAGTCAAATAATTCCTCAAAATCTTTGTTTTCAAATTCCCCACCATGATCACTTCTGACTCTAATAATTTTAGAGTCAAATTCTTTTTGCACTTTGGAGCAGAAACTAGTGAATACAGAGTGAGACTCACTCTTGTGCTTTAGGAATTTCACCCATGTCCAGCGACTGTAATCATCAACAATGACTAGTCCATACTTCTTTCCATTGACTGATGCTGTTTTCACATGACCAAATAAGTCAATGTGGAGAAGTTCCAGAGGCTTAGAGGTAGAAACAACATTTTTCTTTTTGAAAGACGTTTTTGAAAATTTTCCTTTCTGACATGCCTCACATAGAGCATCTGAAGAAAACTTTAGTTTAGGTAGGCCTCTGAATAACTCGAGTTTATTTAGCTGAGAAAGTTTCCTCATGCTAATGTCATCAGACATCAGACATTGCTCTTCGTGAACAGTCATCAGACATTTAACATTTTGTTCTTTTAAATCAGAAAGATTGATTTTATAAATGTTGTTTTTCCTCTTGCTTGTGAATAGGACTGAACCATTGTTTTGATTTATGGCTTTACATGTTTTTTGATTAAAGATCACGTCATAACCGTTATCACTTAATTGACTTATGGATAACAAGTTATGCATTAATCCTTCTATGTAAAGAACATCAGATATAGAGGGAAGAGTTCCATTACCAATAGTTCCGGAGCCTCTGATCCTTCCTTTCTGATCTCCTCCGAAGCCTACGAATCCAGCATCTTTAAGTTCCAGGCTTTGGAACATAGACTTTCTTCCCGTCATGTGTCGCGAGCATCCAGAGTCCAGGTACCATGACTGGTTCTGAACTTTTCTGCATAGGATATCTGCAACAAAAACAATCTTATCTTTTGGTACCCAGAATCTCTTGGGTCCTCTTTGATTAGTTTTCCCAGAGTTTCTTATAACTTTGGGTTTTCTAGCATTTTCAAATTTTTGTTCTTGTGTGTGCGTATAGTGATATGAAAACGGAGATTTAAGTTGGTCACCAGTAGAAATTTTATCTTCCTTAGAATCATACCCAATTCCCTTTTTATTGTTCTGACTGACTCCATAAATCATGGATGCTATGACACTCCTTCCTATCCCATTTTTCAGAAATTCTTGAAAGGCTTCTTCGTATTTATAAATTATTGCATTTGAAGTCTGTGGAGTTTGAGATAACACTTCTTCCAGTTCTAAACGTTTTTTATTCGCTGCATCTCTTTGTAATGTTAAGGATCTGATTTCATCCTCTCGTTTTAGAATTGTCATCTCAAGTTTGCCACATTCTTCAAATTTTGCTTCAAGACAGCCTTTTATATTTTTAAACTTTTGTTTTAATTTCTGATATGAGCTAAGAGTTTCTGACAAGCATGATTCTAGATCAGATCGAGAGAGTTCAGAAAATACCTCTTCAGATTCTTCATATGAGCTGCTTCTGGATGTGGTAGCCATAAATGCCACATTTGCCTGTTCATCAGAGTCAGATTCTGATGAGCCAGATTCACTATCATCCCAGGTAGCCATTAATCCTTTCTTTGTCTTGAAGGTATTTTTCTTGAAGCTTTCTTTTCTAGAATTGTCTTTCTTTAGCTTGGGGCATTCATTCCTGTAGTGACCTGTTTCTTTACATTCATAACAAGTAATATCTTTGTTAGTTTTACCTTTTGAGGTTGATTCTGATCGATCCCCTCTGGGTCTTGGTCTTCTGAAGTTGTTGTTCCTCTTTTTCCAGAGTTGTTTAACTCTTCTGGTCAGGAGGGACAATTCTTCTTCATCATCAGAATCTTCTGGTTCAGAGTCATCAGCATCTTCAGTTTCTGCCTGGAAGGCTTTGGTTCTGTCAGATTTGCGTCTTTCAGATCTGGACTTTAATGCTACAAACTTGTTCTTCTTCTGAGGTTCATCTTCCTCTAGTTCTATCTCATGGCTTCTGAGAGAACTGACCAGCTCTTCAAGACTGATATTGTTCAGATCCTTAGACAGCTTCAGAGCAGTGACCATGGGTCTCCACTTCTTTGGCAAGCTTCTGACTATCTTTTTGACGTGGTCTGCAGTTGTGTACCCTTTGTCTAGAACTTTGAGACCTGCAACAAGAGTTTTGAAGGCTTCATATTTCTGGATAAGCGCCAGAGCCTTTGTCTCTTTGACCTGAGAGTTTCTTTCATGAGTCATCCTCAGAGAGTCAAGTATGTCTTTGGCTGTTTCTCTGTTGGTGATCTTTTCATACTCATTGTAAGATATAGCATTGAGGAGTATGGTTTTGGCCTTGTGATGATTTTTGAAAACTCGCTTCTGATCATCTGACATCTTACTTCTGGGAACTTCAGCTCCATCCTCTGTGACAGGAGGTTTGTATCCATCTGTGACAATGTCCCAGTGATCAGCATCATAACCTAGAAAGAAACTTTCAATTCTATCTTTCCAGTAATCGAATTTCTCTCCATCAAAGACAGGAGGCTTAGCATTGTAACTATCTTTTTCATTTGTGTGGGCCATAGTTTTTCTCGTTCTAGATCTCTCTACACTGTTAAGTGTTTGATTAGAAAATCAATAACAGAGCCGGAGCTCTGATACCAATTGAAGGTGAGAAAAACAAGAAAGGGGGGTTTGAATTGTTTTGGAAAATAAGTACCTTTTTAAAATAAAAACCACACAAGGAATTTATACTGGTTCGCTTATAACACAAAGCTACTCCAGTCCACCCGGCCAAGGTGATTTCTCCTTCAACAAGGACTTAATCCACTAATCTTGAAAGATTGTTTACAACCAACGTCTAAGAGAAAGATCTCTTAGTCCTCTCAAGTATACAAACTGCGCAGAGTCACTTGAGGAAAAATAAAACAATAGATGAAAGACAATGTAATCTAGAGTGCTTCTAAGATAAGCAAATATTACAACAGTAAGAACAAAAAGTGTTTCACGTTCTAAGCAAAAGCTTCGTGAAGATTGAGAGAATAAAACGTTTTTATGTGTGTTGATGTTTCAGTATGTTCTCTATGATATTTCTCAATGTTGATTGCAGTCCTTTATATAGGAGTGAAGTAGTCGTTGAAATTGATGGCCAATAATTTGAATTAATGCCATAACTTATATAGCTTCTTGCCAACACTACTTTTTCTCCTCGAATGACTTCTTTCCAAATATAGTTCCTTTTCATTTGAATTTGGAGTTAACGTCTCTTTCTGTATTAGGAAATCCATTTCCAAACCTTTATTTGAAGTTAACGTTACTCTTTCTTTATTAGGAAATCCATGATCAGAGTCTTCATGTTTTTGGAATCTTGCTATCTAATCTTCTGATGTTGATCTCTTTTGAGTTCTGATGGTTTCTTCAGATAGCGCTGAGAGCTTCTGGAGTTTGACATACCGTTGTTCAGAGTCAGAACTTCTAGAGCGTACTTCTTGTTCAGATGCTTCTGATATTTTGCTATTTTGCTCAGAGTTAGACTTTCTTGAACGTGTTTCTACTTCTGGTCTTCTGATAATTTGTATCTGATATGATTCTGTATCTGATGACGTCATCAAATCTCTTCCTTCTTTCCTTAGAACCCTGCACACTTAGAAACTTTTCGTTAGGGTGCCATTTTTGGTTTCATCCTTTGTTATCATCAAAATCATGGAATCTGTTGTAGAACAATTTTTGTTCTTACAATAAAGACCTAATAAACATGTGAAATCCGAGTCAAAAACGCGGTGTGATTCAGTGTGATCAGGCATAACATGGGTTCTTTTGTTTCTTAAAGGGAAAACATTAAACAAGAAAATTACTTTTCTAACATTGTGACTTCAGGTAACTCAAATGCATTCCAATTGGTCAATTCTCGTCCTTCAACCTTCTTGTAAACTGTAAGACCCCAATTTTGTCCCTAAGATCCCTCATGGCATCATATCATAGCATTGCATAGCCTCAAGGATCATTGAGCACCTTGCTTCCTTCCCTGTGGGTGGGATCTTTTTGAGAGTGGTTCTTGATCACCAAGCATTTCTTTCATTGTATATCATTTCTTTTCTTGTTTAATCACTAACCAAAAGTACCAAAAATATGTCATCTAACATTTGTTTTTGCAGTCTAAGCAGCCACAAGCCAGGCAATTCAAGGTTTTCCTTTGTACAGGAGGTGATGGTATTTTCATGAAATGAGGACCACATGACATTATATTGAGTTTATATGAGCTAAGGTTCATTTTGGAGCAAATTCCCCAAGTGGTTGAAGCTCAAATTCATCAGGCATTGCCAAGGTCATCTGAGGACCATATGATCAACTGTACAGTCAATGGAAGGCTTTAAGGTTGGGGAATTGATCTTGACATCCTCATTCATGTTCAAACAAGGCCTATTCATCATGCCAAACATCTATGTTGAAGAATTTGAAGCCAGTGCAAAAGTTTCCCAAAATGGAAAGTGACATATAATTTCAAGTTTCCAAAAATGGCAAGTTTTTAGACCACATTCAACTTGACTTTCCAACATCAAAAAAGCTTCAAATGAATTTTTGTCCAACATGAAAGTTTAATATCTTTCTCTCCCATTTCCAAAACGTCCAAGATCATGAGCATCTAATGAATGGTTGAGGAGATATGGCCAAATGATTGCAATGTGCACATAGAACTTCAACAAGCCATAACTTTTGATCCAAAGCTCCAAAATGAGTCACTCTTTTTGCATTATGCTTGTCATGACCTATAATTTATAAATCCATCATTGCATTGCATGAAATTTAATCATATGATCATATGCCCATGCATGTTCATTTTGGAGGGAAAATGCCAAATTCAAATTTGGTGCATCATATGAACAAAATTCCAATTCCAACATGTGCATGAGATGATTTTAAGTGATCCTACACCTCCATATAGCACTGTTCACGTGCTCATTCACCATGCATAGGTGTTTTTACTAATTTTTCCATGCACCTCATATTTGATTAATTTTCTATTAACCATTGCTTAATTAATTTTTCAGAGTGATTAGCACATAGTATAAAGCCTTAATCCTAACAGAATTTTCAGAACATCACATTCTAGATCTCAAATTTCTTCTTTCCCTCCATTTTTGCTCTCAATTGAAACTTCAAATTTTTCCACATAGCACTTGAATTTTATTGGATATTCGTGTTCTCTGATCATCATTGAGTGCAGATCAAGCTCTTGATTAAAGAATTCGAGCCAGAATCAAGCACACCAAGCTCAAGAACATGAAGATGGAAACTGCCATTTGAGCTAGATCTAGGTCGTGCCAAGCCTCAATTATTGTATCAAACTTCGAGTCATCATCTCAGGATTGGATCTGGATCAATTGAAGGCTTGAACACGCCGATTTCACTCACTGCTCTTCAAGAGGTTGGAATTTCGAACCTCTTAATTCTCCTTTTTATGTGCATAGACTTGTAGAGCTTTCCATGCTGAGGATTCTGATATAAATTTCATGAAAAATGGATGCATATTGGTTGAGTTATGTTGATTTGAAGTTTGTGTGTTAAAAATGTTTCCGATCAATTTGCATTATCCATGGACTTTTAGATTTAATTGATGCTGGATTCCTGTTGTACGTATGACAAGCTTTCGAACCATATATATATTGTTGAATTCTGCAAAAAAAATCATGAGTGACACTGTAGCTTCGCCGCCGTCTCAACTAGGAAGACGGTGGAAACCACCGTCAACCTCCGCGTGTGAATAGTGACTTATGGCTCTGGTTCGTGTGCTAGGGTTTATCCCAGTCATCTGCCATGCGTGCGTTTTTGTTGTCCATTTGTTTGGCTGCCGTTCCATTGACCAATTCCACATGCGCATTGAACGCGCTGACTGGGCGCCACCTCAATTAATTGAGCGCAGCGTTTTGACCATTCCCTCCCTTCGATACCTGGCTCTAGCATTTGTGTTTTTAGCGCTTGTTTTAATGTGCACCTGGTTCGATCCTCCGCTCCAGCATATTTCCAAATTAATCAATTCATCTCCTTTTCCTCCAATTATCATGTGCATGATTCACATTATTTCAAATATTTTCTCCAACTTCCAAAAATCATAATAAATTGAAATTTAATCCAAAACACTGCCAATTTTTTGCTACATGTTAATATGGATGTCTATTATTTTGGGATGCTGATTTCATGATTTTATCATTTCTGGAACTTTAAATGTGATTGATTATTTGAACATGTATGGAAATGTGACATGTCGTACCAATTCTATTGTGAAATGCTCATACTTTGGCCAATTGATTTGAAATTTGGTATGCTGATTCCCAACATGTTGCATGATTTTTGAGGCTTGGTTGTGCATTTTTACCATTTTCCATCTCTGTTTTAGGCACATGAATGTATGGGTGTGACAGTGTGTGTCACACAATTTAATGTCATACTTGTTCATTTTCATATATATGTCAATTGAGCTTTTCTGATTCCAATTTTTTGCATGATGCTGGTGTCTGACATGTTGTGTGCACATAAACATTTTCATGATTGTTTGATTCATTTCTGTTTTAATATGGAATTTTCATTCTTGATATCCAATTATGTGCTTTGTAATTGCCTTTTCCTTCTCTTGCTCATTACATGGCTTTGCTTATTGATTTGGATTTGGTCCTTTTTAGGACATGTTCTTACTTGATTAAATGTGATTCATATTAAATATTGGTTGCTGTTTTGACTTTTTGCTTTGCCTTTGACCCTAGTCTTTGGACTAGTGGTTTATACTCACTTTTTGAGCTTTGCATTTCAGGTTCAAGCAATTAGCTCTAATGATTGATGTGATCTCATTACTTGAGATGCAAGTTACCTTGATTAACTAACCTTGATGTTTTGTAGGTCATTTGAATGATGAAACAATTTGAGTTTCTTGCACTTTGTACTTTTCTTGGTGTAACATTGTTGATTGGTTTTGTCTGTTTTCTGTTTATCTGTCTGGGTTACTAATTGACTAGCCTTTTATACAGGTACTTTAGCCGCTTTAGCTTATTATTTGAGCTTTGCTTTGCTTGTGGTTGGCATACCACTTAGGTAATTTCTCTAACTCCATGTAGTCTGGAAGCCCTGTCGTTTCTGTTTGGCAGGCATTTGGCTGAAGTCCTCCTTAAGAGGCAATGTCTGTGATTGTTTATATTTGTGCCATGTATTTCAAGTCCTCCTAAGTGAAGAGGCGATTGGCAGATAGAAGGTATTAGCAATCAATCCCATGCTATTCAGTTGAGTCTTTCATCTTGCTCGCACTACATGCTGATGCATTTGAATAAACACCCAAGATCATTGTATATCGAGTCAGTCATGTGGAATAGAGTTCCTCATTCTGGACTCCCACACCTTCTTTGATTCAAGCTCAACCCGGCCAGGGTTAAGAGCTATGAGGTCTAATCCTCATTACCTTTCATCTGCTCACCCTGACGGTCAATGTCAGTGGTTAAGAGCATCTCAGCACCCATAACAGTATTGGCTTGTTTGTCAAGGTTGATATGACCCCTTGACTAAAGCCCGACTTTGATTGAGCCTCTTGCTTGTGTATAGAGTGTGCTAATTGATTGATGTGATTGCTTGTGTTTGCTTTTGCATATTGTTTGTGCATTTGTTATTTGTTTTGTTTGAGGAGTCTGGTGTAAGACCATTGATTGGCTATCTGTTTCCTATTCCTTTTGGGGAGCTGGATATAAGACCATTGATTGGCACTCCATTTCCTATATTGTTTTGTTTGAGGAGTCAGGTGTAAGACCATTGATTGGCTATCGGTTTCCTATTTTGTTTCTTTTGTGGAGTTAGATGTAAGACCATTGATTGGCTGTTTGTTTCCTGTTCCTTTTGGGGAGCTGGATATAAGACCATTTATTGGCACTCCATTTCCTTTCTTGTGTTGTTTTGTGGAGCTAGATGTAAGACCATTGATTGGCTATCTGTTTCCTATTTTGTTTTGTGGAGTCAGGTGTAAGACCATTGATTGGTTATCTGTTTCCTGTGTTTGTTTCTTTATGGAGTTAGATGTAAGACCATTGATTGGCTATGTGTTTCCTATCTGTTTTCTTCTGTGGAGTTAGATGTAAGACCATTGATTGGCTATTTGTTTCCCATGTTGCTTTGTGGAGTTGGACGTAAGACCATTTATTGGCACTCCGTTTCCCATTTGTTTTCGGAGTTGGATGTAAGACCATTTATTGGCAATCCATTTCCAGTTCTGTTGTTCTCTTATGAGACCATGCTTACTTGCTTATTGCTTTGTGTTGCCTGATTCCAAAGGAACTTCCTTAGATCATTTCTATGATCTTGAGAAAGCAACTCCTATGTGTGGCTTTGTCCCTTAACCCTTTTGTGCTTAACCTTGATCCATGTTTTCATCCTTAACTCAAAACCAGAAAACTTTTGTGCAAACATTTTCACTTGTTTTCAAAACTCGAAACTTAGGCCTTATGCCTTTGATTTTCAAACTCTCTTTTCCCTAATACTCATTGTAATTGAACTCTAATTCATACTTTGACTTCATTTTTTGTGAATACTTCTAATTGGTTAATTACACTCACTCAAATGCTTTTGTGGCCTTGTCCACTTCTTAATCAAGTTTTCATGCATTAGCCATAGATCTGAATTATCTTAGTGGTTGATGTGAATCTCACCTTTGTCCTTAGTGATTGAATTGTAAGACTTTCATGCTTATTATAGGGTTAACCCCTCACTAGCATGTTGAAGTTGTCCTCACATGGTGGATTGTTGGTTCAGGTTGAGTTTTCTCCCGTTGATAATGAAAGACCTTAAGGCTTTTGTTTAAAATTAATCCACTCACTTTTTGGAAATCTTTTAGCCGAAATACGGCGTTTTGATCCTTATATTTCATGAAAAGGTACGTAGGCAATGGGTTCATCCATCCAAACACAAAAATAACTAACTTGTACATTCTTCTCTCATCTCTTCAATCGTGTTTGCACAAAAATATTTCATAAACAAATAATTTTACAACAAGTTGCTAAAAGGGTTCCCTAGGAGTACCTAGGATGTTGTGGGTGCCTAACACCTTCCCACAACATAATTACCCCCTTACCCAGATCTCTAACCTTTTATTAGTTTTCTTTGTAAAACTTCTTAGGCTTTTGTTCGCTTTCTAGCCATTCCTTTGGATAAATAGAAGTGCGGTGGCGACTCTATCTTTGTATGCTTTGCTTTTGATTTAGTCAATAAATCTAAAGGTAATGAATACACTGCTACAGAAAAGTGGCGACTCTGCTGGGGATCGGATTCCTAGTGGGTTTGCCTACTTTTCACACTTGTTGTGTTATACTTGTTTATGACATATTTTTGGTACAATTTGGGATTACTGTATTGATTGTAATGCTTGAATTGCTTGATATATCAATTGCTTGCTTGCTTGGTGATTTCTGTGAGATGAGTTCTATACCCGAACTCGAGTGCACCTTAGGATAGGAGAATGGCATAGTCTCGTCGACTTGTGTGGAGTTATTCCTTAGCAAGTTGACTTGCGAGTCCATTCACTTGGTGGAGGTCATGTTGGATTAATGATGTCACACAAGTCATTTGTGGTTAGGCATTATTCTTTCAATATGTGCCTTAGAAGCCAAGGACATTAGTTTACCAAGCCCATCTTGGCCTATTTCTAGGATGTAGTGCGGAGGTCGTTCAAATGTCAGATTTGATGCGATTGTTACGCGATACTACACTCATAAGAGTATCTCTTGAGAATATTTTTGGAATACGAGTATTCGTTCCTCCGATAATATTCGAAAGATGGGATGATGACTATGGGAACCTCTGATAGAACATGTTCGACAGGTTTAAACCATAGTACACTCCCTTTGGGTGGTTCTTAACCGAGACTCCATGCTCGTGACTCACAACAAACCCGTGATTCATGGTTGATCCGTTCAAACTATCCTTAATATCAATGGAACTTGGGTGTCGATAAGGTGTAAACCATAATCCACCAAAATGGATGATTGATATTAAGGATGGTTGAACCGTTCGTATATCGTTAATATCAATGGAACTTGGGTGTCGATAAGGTGAAAACCATAATCCACCAAAATGGATGATTGATATTAAGGATAATATGAGCCATCCCATGACCTTTGTCTGATGTGCTTTGCTTGATCCTTGAGTGTGATTGTTGCATTCATGCATTCATGCATTCATCTGCATCCATATCATCAGAAAAAGAAAATTTTCAAGGAACTTAAGGGGTTTATTTGCAAAATTTTCAGATATGGAAAGACAAAAAAGGCATACAAAGAAGTACAGCTTCAGACAACCTGATCTGAAAGAGTTAAGGAATCTGACATCCTATGTATTAGATCCCTTGGGTTTCAAAGCTCGTTATGGGAAGCTGCTTCCTCTTCTGACTACTCAGGTTGACGAAGGGTTGATGGGTACTTTGGTGCAGTTCTATGATCCTCTGTATCACTGCTTTACTTTTCCAGACTTTCAGCTATTGCCTACCCTTGAGGAGTATGCTCATCTTATGGGTATTCCTATTCTGGATCAGTTGCCGTTCAGTGGCTTGGAGAGTATTCCTACTTCTCAAGAGATAGCTGACATGTTGCACATAGATGGATCCTTGGTTAAAGCTCATATGACTACCAAAGGTGGAATTCAAGGTCTTCCTTCTGATTTCCTCATCGCTCAAGCTACCGTTTATGGGAAGGCCATGAGTGAGGATGCCTTTGAAGCCATATTTGTGCTTCTCATCTATGGATTGGTATTGTTCCCCAACATCGACAAATTTGTGGATGTGAACGCTATTAGGATCTTCTCTGCTCTTAATCCCGTCCCGACTCTGTTGGGTGATACCTATTTACTCTTTGCATCTGAGGAATGCAAAGGGTGGAGGCGCTATTGTGTGATGTTTGCCTCTGTTATATAAGTGGTTTATTTCTCACTTACCTCAGACGGTCGCTTTCAAGGAGGACAAGGGAGGTCTACGGTGGTCTACGAGACTCATGTCTCTCACTAATGACGATATCTCTTGGTATGATCGCGTATATGATGGAGTGCAGATTATTGACTCTTGTGGTGAATTCTCCAATGTGCCTCTTCTTGGTACTGTGGTGGGATTAGCTACAACCCTCTCTTAGCACGACGTCAGCTTGGGTTCCCTCTAAAGGATAAACCTAATAGCATTCTGTTAGAAGGTGTGTTCTTTCAGGAGGGTAAAGATCCCCAAGGCTTGAAAGCCAGGATGGTTCGCGCTTGACGCAAGATTCACAAGAAGAGTAGAAGTGAGTTGGGTCCGAAGAATTGCATAGCTTTGGAGCCGTATACCGCTTGGGTAAGGAAGAGAGCATCTGAGTATCTCATGCCTTATGATTATCCGAGACCTACACCTTTGGTTGTGGCTGGGCCTTCAACCCTCCCTAACCAAGGCGTAGAGGAGTTGAGAGACGAAGACCTTTCACGTTCCTGGATCCGTGAAAGAGAAGAGTTGCTTCAACAACTTAAGGAGAAGGATGCTCTGATCGAGTTCCTCGAGCATCAGGTCATTGGTGATCCTGACGATGCTTGGACTTCTCTACTTCCTCAGTCTTCCAAGTTCTGGAAAAGGAGGTATGACAGACTCGCCAAAGAGAAAGCGGATATGGAAGCAGCATATGAGAGAGAGGTTAAGAGGCTTCGTGCAGCTTATCTTCCGGCATCCCGAGCTTCTAGGGATCCATAGGATGTTTATTTTCCTTTTCTCTTGTAATGATTAACAATGCTGTACTTCTTTTCTCAAATATATTTGATGAGATATTTTCCATATGCGATAAATGCTTACTATTCAAAATTTGCAAATAATACCCTAAAGTTCCTTCGAATAAAAACAAATCATATGCACGAGCATTGCATGCATCATTTGCATAAGCAGGTGTTTGTTCCAATCTTCTTGTCTGTGGCCTAACTCTGTGCTCTTCATTTATTTTGAAGACAAGCTGACTCATCGGTACTACACCAGAGCCAACTCTTCCAGATTGATGGATCATCTTGAACAAGAGAACCGTGAGCTCAAAGAGGAAGTCGCCAGACTGAGTGCTTTGATGGAGTCTTTCCTGGCTGCTCAGAATCAGCCGTCTCCAACACCTGCAACTCCTCCCCAGAGGACCGTCATTTCTGAGATTGTCTCGTCGACAGTGCCTGCTGCTAGCGCCCATTTCATGCCAACAGCCATGCCAGCCGGGTTTCCGTGGGGTATGCCTCCTGGCTTTATGCCTGATATTCCTGCGCCAACATTCGCTTCCATTCCGGCATCTAGCCCGGTCCTTGTTGTTCCTCCTCCTGTCGTGCATACCGTTCCTAGGGTAGACGACACCATCTATCATTCTGAGCCGTCTGAGGGCCCAGATATTCATGAGAATATGGACACTATGAATGACCAATTTCTTGAACTCCGCAAGGAATTGAAGACCCTTCGAGGAAAGGATTTGTTTGGAAAGTCTGCTGCCGAGTTGTGTTTAGTTCCCGGTGTGAAAATACCTGTAAAGTTCAAGGTCCCGGACTTTGAGAAGTACAAGGGGAACACCTGCCCGCTCAGCCACCTGGTCATGTATGCCAGGAAAATGTCTACTCAAACGGACAATGATCAGCTGCTCATTCATTATTTCCAAGACAGTTTGTCCGGTGCTGCACTGCGTTGGTATATGAGTTTGGACAGTGGAAACATCCGTTCCTTCAATGATCTTGGCGAAGCCTTCGTCAAGCAATACAAATACAATGTGGATATGGCTCCCGATCAGGATCAGCTCAGAGCCATGTCCTAGAAGGACAAAGAGACATTTAAAGAGTACGCCCAGAGGTGGCGAGAGCTGGCAGCTCAGATTGTGCCTCCGCTGGAAGAGAAGGAAATGACCAAGATCTTTCTGAAGACCTTGAGCTCATTCTATTACGAGCGGATGATTGCTAGCGCTCCTTCTGACTTCATTGAAATGGTGAACATGGGGATGCAATTAGAGGAAGGAGTCCGTGAAGGACGTCTGACCAAAGATGAAGGCTCTTCTAGCAAGCGATATGGGGCGTTTGCGAAGAAGAAAGATGGAGAGGCACATGATATGCAATTCCATGTGAAACCCAGAAGACCCTCTGTGAAGAGGAAGCCTGCGCGTCATGCCAGCAATTAGCACCAGGTGGCTCACATAGCACCTGTCTTCAGAGACAATCAGCAATATCAGCAGCACAATAATCAACAACAATCTCAGCAGTATCAACAACTGCATCGTCCTCAACAGCAGGCCTACCAGCCTCGCAACAGTAATCAAGCTAGTACGAGTTATGAGAGGAAGAAGATCACTTTCGATCCGATTCCGATGTCATACGCAGAGTTGTATCCCTCTTTGATAGAGAGGAAATTGATTACTCCCAGGGATCCTCCGGCTATACCTGCCAACCCTTAGTGGTGGTATAAGCCTAATCAGTATTGTGTTTACCACTCTGGTGCTCCGGGCCACAACGTGGAAAACTGCTTTCCGTTGAAGACTAAGGTTCAAGACCTTATGAGATGCGGTATTCTGAGCTTTGAAGACTCAGGTCCTAATGTTACAAAGAACCCATTGCCCGAGCATGGGAAGTCAGTTAACATGGTCCAGGGTTGCCCTGGCAAATACAAGGTCAAATATGTTAGCCATATTCGACAGTCTCTTGTTGAGTTGCACCGGCTGTTGTGTGATTACAATCATCTGGAGCACGACCATGACAAATGCCGTATTTGCTCTGTTAACAGATTGGGCTGTCGCCAAGTACGTAAAGATCTTCAGGAATTGCTGGACGATGGGACCATCGAGATCCTTCAGAACAGAAATGTTGATGAAGACGAACCAGAGGTTAATGTGATTTCTCCTGTGTTCAGGATCCCTGAGCCTGTTGTCATTCGATATGATGGTAGCAAGCAGAAGGTTTCTCCTTCCCTGATTATCAAGCCTGCAGGCCCTGTGCCTTATTCTTCTGACAAAGCAATTCCCTTTCGTTATAGTGTTGTTGCTGTTGAAGATGGGAAAGAAGTACCTTTGCCTTCATCCTCTGTTGTGAACATAGCTGATGTGAGTGGGTTGACCCGTAGCGGTCGTGTGTTTTCTGCACCTCCGAAGCCTCAGGCTAGAGCTGATTTTGTTGAGCGTCCGATTGGGAATGCTGTGAATTCTTCGAACCCGGCACCTGTTGCTAAACCCTCCTCTATACAAAAAAACTCCTACTTCTTCTGTTGGCCCTAGTGGCACTGTGAATGAAGACCGCGATGAGATGCTGAGGCTCATCAAGAAGAGTGAGTACAGTGTTGTAGACCAGCTTCTACAAACACCATCCAAGATCTCCGTGTTATCTCTACTTCTGAATTCAGAACCGCATATAGAGGCTCTGCAGAAAGTCTTGGATTTGGCTTATGTTGATCACGGCGTCACTATTGAACAGCTTGACAGCATTGTTACAAACATTACTGCTTGCAACACTTTGAGTTTTTGTGACTCTGATCTCCCGGAGGAGGGAAGAGACCACAACATGGCTTTACATATATCCATGAATTGCAAGAACGACGCCATGTCCAACGTGCTGGTGGACACTGGGTCATCTCTGAATGTATTGCCGAAGACCACTCTCTCTAGATTGTCATATCAAGGGCCTCCCATGAGGCAGAGTGGAGTCGTTGTGAAAGCTTTTGATGGGTCACGTAAGATCGTGATTGGGGAAGTTGATCTCCCAATCAAGATTGGACCAAGTGATTTCCAGATCACCTTTCAGGTTATGGATATCCACCCATCTTATAGTTGTCTCCTTGGTAGACCATGGATTCACGAGGTTGGCGCCGTGACATCCACCCTACACCAGAAGCTGAAATTCGTTAAGAACAAGAAACTGGTTGTGGTAAGGGGAGAAAAGGCTCTTCTGGTTAGCCACTTGTCTTCCTTCTCATACATTGATGCTGAGGATGAAGTAGGAACTCCTTTCCAAGATTTATCTATAGCCGAGCCTGTTGAGAAGAGGTCTCCTTCATTTGCTTCCTATCGAGATGCAAAACTGGCCATTGAATGTGGTGCAGTTGCTGGTCTAGGAAAAATGATCGAGCTTGAAGATAACAAGTCCCGGGCTGGCATTGGCTATTCTTCTGGGGTCTTCAATGAGCAAGGACTGTTCAAGAGTGGAGGTTTCATCCACGCCGGTCAGAGTGAGGAAGCTGCTGCTATTCTGGAAGAGGATGCAGAGGATTCTGACAACTTTGTCATCCCTGGCGGGATCTGCAACAATTGGGTCGCTGTAGATGTTCCTACAGTCATTCATAAGTCAGAGTAATGATTCACTTTGTTTAAAAACCCTTCTCCCATGCCAAAAGGAGGAGTGATGACATTGTTGGCATCATTTATACAATGATATTTCACTCAATAAACGCATGTTAAACATTTGTTTTTCCAATTGTTTTCACTTTTTGCTTTTTTGCATGAAATTGGTGATCCCAAAAAACCCTAAAAACAAGAATAAAAGCAATCTTTTCATCTGCATAATGATTGCCTTGTTTGGTTTCTAAAAAGCTTTTATATCCAAAATCATTATGCAGGTTGATTCTAAAACCCATTGAACATAATGATCCAACGCCATCTCCCAATTTTGAATTCTCTGTATTCAAGGCAGAGGAAGATGATGTTGAAGAGATTCCTGATGAGATTACCCGTCTTCTTGAGCACGAAGAGAAGATCATTCAGCCGCATCTTGAGAATCTGGAAACAGTCAACTTAGGGTCTGAAGATTGTGTTCGGATAATGAAGATTGGGGCACACCTTGAAGAGTCTGTGAAGAAGGGGTTGATCAGTTTGCTACGAGAATATGCTGATATCTTCGCTTGGTCGTATGAAGACATGCCGAGTCTAGATACAGATATTGTGCAACATTTCCTGCCTCTGAAGCCTGAGTGCGTGCCTGTGAAGCAGAAGCTCAGAAGGACTCATCCAGACATGGCAGTGAAGATCAAAGAGGAAGTTCAGAAGCAAATTGATGCGGGGTTTCTGGTGACTTCTACGTATCCTCAATGGGTGGCCAATATTGTGCTTGTGCCTAAGAAAGACGGAAAAGTCCGGATGTGTGTGGATTACCGTGATTTGAATAAGGCTAGTCCGAAAGATGATTTCCCTCTACCACACATTGACATGTTGGTAGATAATACAGCCAAATTCAAAGTCTTTTCGTTTATGGACGGATTTTCCGGATATAATCAAATCAAAATGGCACCCGAGGATATGGAGAAGACAACATTCATCACACCTTGGGGAACATTCTGTTATCGAGTGATGCCCTTCGGTTTGAAGAACGCCGGAGCCACGTATCAACGAGTTATGACTACCTTGTTTCATGACATGATGCACAAGGAGATCGAGGTCTATGTCGATGATATGATTGCTAAGTCACGAACGGAAGTTGAACATGTTGAACACTTGTTGAAGCTTTTTCAGCGTTTGAGGAAGTACAAGCTTCGTCTGAATCCCAACAAATGTACATTTGGAGTCCATTCTGGCAAGTTATTGGGCTTTATAGTCAGCGAGAGAGGTATTGAGGTTGACCCTACAAAGGTCAAAGCAATACAAGAGATGCCTGCGCCCAAAACTGAAAAGCAAGTCCGAGGTTTTCTTGGCCGCTTGAACTATATTTCCAGATTTATATCCCACATGACTGCCACATGTGCGCCGATATTCAAGCTCCTCCGGAAAGATCAATCCCATGATTGGACCGAGGATTGCCAAAAGGCTTTCGACAGTATCAAAGAGTATCTGTCTGAACCTCTGATCTTGTCTCCGCCTGTAGAAGGAAGACCTCTGATCATGTATCTGACTGTTCTTGAAGACTCAATGGATTGTGTTCTTGGTCAGCAAGACGAGTTTGGAAAGAAAGAATCTGTTATCTACTACCTGAGTAAAAAGTTCACTGATTGTGAGTCTTGATACTCAATGCTTGAGAAGACATGTTGTGCTTTGGCTTGGTCCGCTAAGCGTTTACGCCAGTACATGATAAATCATACAACTTGGTTGATATCCAGAATGGATCCAATCAAGTACATCTTCGAGAAGCCTACTTTAACTGGGAGAATTGCCCGTTGGCAGATGTTGTTGTCTGAGTATGATATCGAGTATCGAGCTCAGAAAGCTATCAAAGGTAGTATCTTGGCTGACCACTTGGCACATCATTGAAGATCATCAGTCAGTTCAGTATGATTTCCCAAACGAGGAGATTTTGTATTTGAAAATGAAAGATTGTGACGAACCTACACTCGATGAAGGGCCAGATCCTGGTTCCCGATGGAGTATGGTATTCGATGGCGCTGTAAATCACTACGGAAATGGAATTGGGGCAGTAATCATTACTCCTCAGGGCACATATATTCCTTTTACAGCAAGGCTAACCTTCAAATGCACGAATAATATGGCTGAGTACGAAGCCTATATTATGGGATTAGAAGAGTGCATTGATCTGAGGATCAAGCATCTCGATGTGTATGGTGATTCGGCCCTGGTTGTCAATCAGATCAAGGGTGAATGGGAGACGAATCAACCTGGTCTCATTCCGTACAGAGATTACGCGAGGAGGATTTCAACGTTCTTTACAGAAGTTGACTTTCATCATATTCCTCGAGAGGATAATCGGATGGCAGATGCGCTTGCTACGCTTGCTTCCATGATTGTGGTCAAATATTGGAATGAAGTTCCCAATATCACCGTGATGCGCTTGGACAGACCAGCTCACGTATTTGCAGTTGAAGAAGCAAAAGATGATAAGCCATGGTATCATGACATCAAGTGTTTCCTCCAGAACCAGGTCTACCCGCCTGGGGCATCTGTGAAAGATAGGAAAACTTTGAGAAGATTGTCAGGTAGTTTCTACCTCAATGGCGAAGTGCTTTACAAGAGGAATTTTGACATGGTTCTGCTCAGATGCGTGGATAGACACGAAGCAGACCTGTTGATGACTGAGGTCCATGAGGGTTCATTTGGTACTCACTCAAATGGACATGCCATGGCTAGAAAGATTTTGAGAGCAGGCTACTATTGGCTGACAATGGAGTCTGACTGCTGCAAATATGTGAAGAAATGCCACAAGTGTCAGATTTACGCGGACAAGATTCATATTCCTCCGACACTTCTGAATGTAATTTCATCATCATGGCCTTTCTCTATGTGGGGAATTGACATGATTGGCATGATAGAACCGAAAGCGTCCAACGGACACAGGTTTATTCTCGTAGCAATTGATTACTTCACCAAATGGGTTGAAGCTGCATCGTATGCGAGTGTGACCAGGCAGGTGGTCGTGAAGTTTGTTAAGAATCAGCTGATATGCCGTTATGGTGTGCCTGATAGGATCATTACTGATAATGGATCTAACTTGAACAACAAAATGATGGAAGAGTTGTGCAGTGAGTTCAAGATTGCACACCATAATTCCTCTCCTTACAGACCCAAGATGAATGGGGCTGTTGAAGCTGCTAACAAGAATATCAAGAAGATTATCCGGAAGATGACAGTCACGTACAAAGATTGGCATGAGATGCTGCCATTTGCTTTACATGGATATCGTACATCTGTCCGCACTTCAACAGGGGCAACCCTTTTCTCCTTTGTTTACGGCATGGAGGTTGTGCTCCCAGTAGAGGTGGAGATCCCATCAATGCGAGTCTTGAGGGAAGCCAAGTTGACTGATGCTGAATGGATTCAGAGTCGTTACGACCAGTTGAATCTGATTGAAGAGAAACGATTGACCGTCATGTGTCATGGTTAGTTATATCAGCAGAGAATGAAGAAAGCATTCGATAAGAAGGTCAAGCCTCGTGTGTTCCGAGAAGGTGACCTTGTGGTCAAGAAAGTCTTGTCTTTCGCGCCCGATTCCAGGGGCAAGTGGACTCCAAACTACGAGGGTGCATATGTTGTCAAGAGAGCCTTTTCAGGCGGTGCTTTGATGCTTACAACAATGGATGGGGAGGATTTCACTCGTCCTATGAATTCAGATGCAGTCAAGAAATACTTCGCCTAAAAAGAAAAAACAGAATAGCTCGCTAAGTTGAAGACCCGAAAGGGAGGCTTAGGCAAAAATGAGCGTCTCGGTGGATTGAAAATCCGAAAGGGCGATCCAGGCAAAAATTAGAGACATGAAAAAAAATGAATTTGCATCCCGCTAGATTGAGTACCTCACCCTGGGGCAATCTAGGCAAAAATTAGGGGTTTGGCAAGTAACTGCATCCTGACAAGACTTTCTATTTCACAACCGTCTTTTCGTCAGAGATTCTTGCTCAGTCATCGTCAACTGAAGTTTCAAATACATCGGATTCAAATTGGTAGAGAAATGGTCATTATGTTCAATGTAGCCCTCTTCCAATATATATCACCGATTTCAAATTTGTACAGATCTATGGAGTCTCGCCATTTGCAGACTACCATTCCATCAAATCAATTTGAGCTTTTATCCAATTATTTGCACTCTTATTTGTTTCAATTCCACAAATGTTTTGCATGTTTTAATTGATAAAATGTCATTGTTTTAAACAAACAAAAATTTTCACAAAATTGTTTTTAAACAAAGTGAACATTCACAATGATGAAAGGATTCTTAAGAAACTCTCAGTGCTCTCCCATGGGTGGCATGATTTCCAACAGGGTAAGACTTTTGTTCATATTCCTAGCATGGCTGTATCCTCTTTCTCCATATTGTTGTTGGGGTTTCTCCCCAAGCAGAGCTTTTGTTGAGATTTTCTCCCCCAAGCAGGGTGTTTGTTGGGATTTCTCCCGAGCAGTTTTTTGTTGAGCAGAGCCTTTATTATGACTCCTCCTCATTCAGAGTGCTTGTTGAGGTTTTTCACCTCCCCTCCCTTCAGCAGAGCAGTGTTTCTTTCCTACTCAGTAGTTGTGATTCCTTGTGGAAGGTTCAGTATTTGGTGGTTGGTCCCCAGTTCTCCTCCTCTTCCTCAGATAAATCCCTAGTAGATTGGTGGCATGGTGGATTGTATCTGTGATGATTCCTCCCCTGCAGAGATTTGGTAATTTCCTCATATCTCCGATCCTTAGTAGAGTTGCTTGTGTGGCAGGATCTATTTGTGTGATCTTTTCTCCCTCAGTGGGTTTCCCCCCAGTGGAGTTGTTTGGAGTTGCTTTCGTGGCAGTTTTCGCCTGTGCAGTGAGCTCCTCTTTCCCAGATGAGATTGATGATTCATCCTTGCAGATGATCCTTGTTGTCTTTGATCCCGGTAGATTGTTTATTCTCCGGTGATCCTGGCTTTCTCTCCTGTGGTGTAGTACCGGGCGTTTGTTCCCTGGGCCTGTTTGTGTTAGAAATGTATGTTTGTCAGCATTCATCAAACATAAATCACAACATATTCATGCATAAACATAACATTCAGATATTCATGTTGCATCTTTTTGCCATATATCTTTTGTTTGTTGTCTCCTGCTAAGTGGTGATATAGATCTCTCCAGTAGATCTCCCCAAGCAGATGTCGGGTGTCTAATCTCTCGATATAGAGTCCGCCCCTTAAGCAGAAAGTGTTTGTCCTTTCCTTCTGCATTTCCCCACTGAGTTATATCCTCGTGGGTGACGGTTGTTTTCGTTCCCTCCCAATACACATAATGGGATGGGTTTTCCCTTTTGAGTTCTTTCCTCATTAGGATGAGTCTTGATTCAGTTTGCCTTTTTGGTTTGATCCTGAATTGGCCTTTTGTGATTGTCTCTTGTGCTTCCCTGTGGAATAAATGAACAGTTGCTCAGTAACCGGCAATCATTCACTTTATCCTCAGCGGAGTTTGTGGCCTTCTACCCAGTAACCGGTAGTTGTAAGTCCTTTTCTTTGTGGTTTTCTACCCAGTAACTGGTAGTTGTAAATCCTATTTTCTTGCTCCTCAGCAGAGTTTGTGGCCTTCTACCCAGTAACCGGTAGTTGTAAGTCCTTTTCTTTGTGGTTTTCTACCCAGTAACTGGTAGTTGTAAATCCTATTTTCTTGCTCCTCAGCAGAGTTTGTGGCCTTTTACCCAGTAACCGGTAGTTGTAAGTCCTTTTCTTTGTGGTTTTCTACCCAGTAACTGGTAGTTGTAAATCCTATTTTCTTGCTCCTCAGTAGAGTTTGTGGCCTTCTACCCAGTAACCGGTAGTTGTAAGTCCTTTTCTTTGTGGTTTTCTACCCAGTAACTGGTAGTTGTAAATCCTATTTTCTTGCTCTCCAGCAGAGTTTGTGGCTTCTACCCAGTAACCGGTAGTTGTAAGTCCTTTCTCTGTGGTCTTCTACCCAGTATCCGGTAGTTATAAATCCTACTTGCATCCCCTAGCCGAGGTAACCTTTGTGGTTCATCCCGGTTGATGGCGGATTTTGTGGTTTTCTACCCAGTATTCGGTAGTTGTAAATCCTATGTTGTTGTTTTCTCCCTATCGGAGTCTGTGCTTCCCTATGGGATAGATGGATAATTGCTCAGTAACCGGCAATCATTCGCCTTATCCTCAGCTGAGTCTTTGGTCTTCTACCCAATATTCGGTAGTTGTAAATCCTATTTTCTCCCCTTTGCAGAGTTAACCTTGTTGTTCATCCTAACCGATGACGGTTACTCATCCGTGGTTTTCTACCCAGTATTCGGTAGATGTAATCCCCTCTTTATGGTTATCTTCATCCAGTATTCGTTGTTGATATTCCCTTCTTCTTGTGGATAATTGCCGTATGCTAGCAATTTTATCCTCAGCGGGTCCTTTCACCGTTTGCCAGTGATTTGTTCCCCGGATCATTGATTTTTTATCAATGCATCCCCAGTGAGTCATCTTTCATCTACCCTTTTGCCGGTAATGACTGTTGCTCCCTTTTATCGGTCATCATTATATACCTAGTTTTGGTATCCCGATGCCTTTCTTTTCGGATGATTTATCCTTTATTAACCCAGTAACCGGTTGTGGATAATCTTCCATGCGAGTATATTATCTACGTTCTGACGGTAATAGATAATATATCTCATGCACTCTTCAGTAGAAGCCTGTTGTGTTTCCCCAGTCGAGTAAGATTCGCGTCCCTTTGCGGAATCGAATATTCATTTCTACCCCTTTTGAGCATATCCCCCAGTAACCGGTGATATGTCTCTTGGATAATTGTCGTATGCTTGCAATTTATCCCCAGCGAGTCATCTTTCGTCTACCCTGTTGTTGTTGGTAACGATTGTTTCTCTTTTCGGTAGGTCACTTATTATATACCCAGTAACCGGTATCCCTGGTGTTCCTTCCATGCGAGTATATTATCTACGTTCTTACGGTAATAGATAATATATCTCATGCACTCCTTGGTCAAAATCTTTTGTTTTTTCTCCAGCGGAGTAAGATTCGTATTCCTTGTGGAATCGAATGTCCATCCTTTAACAAGTTTGTGTTTTGCTCTCTTCAGGATGATGAGTGTTTTGGAAGTAAAAACCAATTCACGCTTTGGTTGGTCACCTATTATATACCCAGTAACCGGTATCCCTGGTGTCCCTTCCATGCGAGTATACTATCCACGTTCTGACGGTAATGGATAATATATCTCATGCGCTCTTTGGTTGAAGCCTTTTGTCCTTCCCCATTTGAGTAAGATTCGTTTTCCCTTTGCGGAGTCGAATGTCCATCCTGTAAGTCGATTTGCTTTTTCAAGCCCTCCTTTCGGATGATGAGTGTTTTGGAAGTAAACCCCAATTCACGCTTTGGTTGGTCACCTATTATATACCCAGTAACCGGTATCCCTGGTGTTCCTTCCTTTCTGCTCCCTGTTATGACCTTGGTCCCCTGTGGAGTCAGATTTTCCTGAGTTGATACACCTTTTTACAGGTCTTCCTCAGATGTTTTTGGTTGATTGATATCTCTCACCCTTATACCGGTCTTAGATATTCATTCTTCCTGAGCGTGTTGTTCTTTCACCCAGTAACCGGTGTTCAAATCACATGTCTCTTTGAGCTTGTTACCCAGTAACCGGTAACACCTCACCCCTTTTTTGCTCCCCCTGGAGAGTCTGATAGATTTCCCCATTGGAGTATCTCTGTTGTGATTTTTCCCTTGTGCTGTATTGGCATAACTCCCCAATACATGCATTTTCTAGGCAGAGTTGTCTTGTCAGCTCTTTCCTCATCTTGAGTCCGGATTTTTATCCGAAGTATCCTTTGTGGATAGTTTTGTTGTATTGGCGTTTTCCCCAATACACGCATCATTGAGTCAGCTTGAGTCTTTCCATCGGATTTGTTTTCCGTTGGAACTCTTTTCCCCAGTGTCTGTCTTTTACTCCCCATTAAAGTCTCCAGTTTCAAGTCGTGTCCTGCTCACGCATTCTTTTCTTTTCTTATCCCCATGAGAGTCCTGTTTGAGTCTTTGTGTTCCTAGTGAGTGTATTACTCCGATGGATTGCATTTCTCCTGATTTTCTTTTCTTCTTTGTGGACCCATATTCCCACAGAGATAATTCGTTTTGCATTCATACATTTGCATCATGAGGTCTCTTAGGGACCAAAATCTGTCTCAATGTTGTTATTTAAGCCCATTCTACCGTGTCGAGACGAAGATTTTAACCTTCATTTCTCCGGCTAGAATGACCTTAAATAGGGGCATCTGTAAGACCCCAATTTTGTCCCTAAGATCCCTCATGGCATCATATCATAGCATTGCATAGCCTCAAGGATCATTGAGCACCTTGCTTCCTTCCCTGTGGGTGGGATCTTTTTGAGAGTGGTTCTTGATCACTAAGCATTGCTTGCATTGTATATCATTGCTTTTCTTGTTTAATCACTAACCAAAAGTACCAAAAATATGTCATCTAACATTTGTTTTTGCAGTCTAAGCAGCCACAAGCCAGGCAATTCAAGGTTTTCCTTTGTACAGGAGGTGATGGTATTTTCTTGAAATGAGGACCACGTGACATTATATTGAGTTTATATGAGCTAAGGTTCATTTTGGAGAAAATTCCCCAAGTGGTTGAAGCTCAAATTCATCAGGCATTGCCAAGGTCATCTGAGGACCATATGATCAACTATACAGTCAATGGAAGGCTTTGAGGTTGGGGAATTGATCTTGACATCCTCATTCATGTTCAAACAAGGCCTATTCATCATGCCAAACATCAATGTTGAAGAATTTGAAGCCAGTGCAAAAGTTTCCCAAAATGGAAAGTGACCTATAATTTCAAGTTTCCAAAAATGGCAAGTTTTTGGACCACATTCAACTTGACTTTCCAACATCAAAGAAGCTTCAAATGAATTTTTGTCCAACATGAAAGTTGAAGATCTTTCTCTCCCATTTCCAAAAAATCCAAGATCATGAGCATCTGATGAATGGTTGAGGAGATATGGCCAAATGATTGCAGTGTGCACATGGAACTTCAACAAGCCATAACTTTTGATCCAAAGCTCCAAAATGAGTCACTCTTTTTGCATTATGCTTGTCATGACCTATAATTTCTAAATCCATCATTGCATTGCATGAAATTTAATCATATGATCATATGCCCATGCATGTTCATTTTGGAGGGAAAATGCCAAATTCAAATTTGGTGCATCATATGAACAAAATTCCAATTCCAACATGTGCATGAGATGATTTTAAGTGATCCTACACCTCCATATAGCACTGTTCACGTGCTCATTCACCATGCATAGGTGTTTTTACTAATTTTTCCATGCACTTCATATTTGATTAGTTTTCCATTAACCATTGCTTAATTAATTTTTTAGAGTGATTAGCACATAGTATAAAGCCTTAATCCTAACAGAATTTTCAGAACATCACATTCTAGATCTCAAATTTCTTCTTTCCCTCCATTTTTGCTCTCAATTGAAACTTCAAATTTTTCCACATAGCACTTGAATTTTATTGGATATTCGTGTTCTCTGATCATCATTGAGTGCAGATCAAGCTCTTGATTGAAGAATTCGAGCCAGAATCAAGCACACCAAGCTCAAGAACATGAAGATGGAAACTGCCATTTGAGCTAGATCTAGGTCGTGCCAAGCCTCAATTATTGCATCAAACTTCGAGTCATCATCTCAGGATTGGATCTGGATCAATTGAAGCCTTGAACACGCCGATTTCACTCACTGCTCTTCAAGAGGTTGGAATTTCGAACCTCTTAATTCTCCTTTTTATGTGCATAGACTTGTAGAGCTTTCCATGCTGTGGATTCTGATATAAATTTCATGAAAAATGGATGCATATTGGTTGAGTTATGTTGATTTGAAGTTTGTGTGTTAAAAAAGTTTCCGATCGATTTGCATTATCCATGGACTTTTAGACTTAATTGATGCTGGATTCGTGTTGTACGTATGACAAGCTTTCGAACCATATATATATTGCTGAATTCTGTAAAAAAATTCATGAGTGACACTGTAGCTTTGCCGCCGTCTCAACGAGGAAGACGGTGGAAACCACCGTCAACCTCCGCGTGTGAATAGTGACTTATGGCTCTGGTTCGCGTTCTAGGGTTTATCCCAGTCATCTTCCATGTGTGCGTTTTTGTTGTCCATTTGTTTGGCTGCCGTTCCATTGACCAACTCCACATGCGCATTGACTGCGCTGGCTGGGCGCCACCTTAATTAATTGAGCGCAGCGTGTTGACCATTCCCTCCCTTCGATACCTGGCTCTAGCATTTGTGTTTTCAGCGCTTGTTTTAATGTGCACCTGGTTCGATCCTCCGCTCCAGCATATTTCCAAATTAATCAATTCATCTTCTTTTCCTCCAATTATCATGTGCATGATTCACATTATTTCAAATATTTTCTCCAACTTCCAAAAATCATAATAAATTGAAATTTAATCCAAATCACTACCAATTTTTTGCTACATGTTCATATGGATGTCTATTATTTTGTGATGCTAATTTCATGATTTTATAATTTCTGGAACTTTAAATGTGATTGATTATTTGAACATGTATGCAAATGTGACATGTTGTACCAATTCTATTGTGAAATGCTCATACTTTGGCCAATTGATTTGAAATTTGGTATGCTGATTCCCAACATGTTGCATGATTTTTGAGGCTTGGTTGTGAATTTTTACCATTTTCCATCTCTGTTTTAGGCACATGAATGTATGGGTGTGACAGTGTGTGTCACACAATTTGATGTCATACTTGTTCATTTTCATATACATGTCAATTGAGCTTTTCTGATTCCAATTTTTTGCATGATGCTTGTGTCTGACATGTTGTTTGCACATAAAACTTTTCATGATTGTTTGATTCATTTCTGTTTTAATATGGAATTTTCATTCTTGATATCCAATTGTGTGCTTTGTAATTGCCTTTGCCTTCTCTTGCTCATTTCATGGCTTTGCTTATTGATTTGGATTTGGTCCTTTTTAGGACATGTTCTTACTTGATTAAATGTGATTCATGTTGAATATTGGTTGTTGTTTTGACTTTTTGCTTTGCCTTTGACCCTAGTCTTTGGACTAGTGGTTTATACTCACTTTTTGAGCTTTGCATTTCAGGTTCAAGCAATTAGCTCTAATGATTGATGTGATCTCATTACTTGAGATGCAAGTTACCTTGATTAACTAACCTTGTTGTTTTGTAGGTCATTTGAATGATGAAACAATTTGAGTTGCTTGCACTTTGTACTTTGCTTGGTGTAACACTGTTGATTGGTTTTGTCTGTTTTCTGTTTATCTGTTCTGGTTACTAATTGACTAGCCTTTTGTACAGGTACTTTAGCCGCTTTAGCTCATTATTTGAGCTTTGCTTTGCTTGTGGTTGGCATACCACTTAGGTAATTTCTCTAACTCCATGTAGTCTGGAAGCCCTGTCGTTTCTATTTGGCAAGCATTTGGCTGAAGTCCTCCTTAAGAGGCAATGTCTGTGATTATTTATATTTGTGCCATGTATTTCAAGTCCTCCTAAGTGAAGAGGCGATTGGAAGATAGAAGGGATTTGCAATCAATCCCCTGCTATTCAGTTGAGTCTTTCATCTTGCTCGCACTACGTGCTGATGCATTTGAATAAACACCCAAGATCATTGTATATCGAGTCAGTCATGTGGAATAGAGTTCCTCATTCTGGACTCCCACACCTTCTTTGATTCAAGCTCACCCCGGCCAGGGTTAAGAGCTATGAGGTCTAATCCTCATTACCATTCATCTACTCACCCTGACGGTCAATGTCAGTGGTTAAGAGCATCTCAGCACCCATAACAGTATTTGCTTGTTTGTCAAGGTTGATATGACCCCTTGACTAAAGCCAGACTTTGATTGAGCCTCTTGCTTGTGTATAGAGTGTGCTAATTGATTGATGTGATTGCTTATGTTTGCTTTTGCATATTGTTTTGCATATTGTTTATGCATTTGTTATTTGTTTTGTTTGAGGAGTCAGGTGTAAGACCATTGATTGGCTATCTGTTTCCTATTCCTTTTGGGGAGTTGGATATAAGACCATTGATTGGCACTCCATTTCCTATATTGTTTTGTTTGAGGAGTCAGGTGTAAGACCATTGATTGGCTAACTGTTTCCTATTTTGTTTCTTTTGTGGAGTTAGATGTAAGACCATTGATTGGCTATCTGTTTCTTGTTCCTTTTGGGGAGCTGGATATAAGACCATTTATTGGCACTCCATTTCCTTTCTTGTGTTGTTTTGTGGAGCTAGATGTAAGACCATTGATTGGCTATCAGTTTCCTATTTTGTTTTGTGGAGTCAGGTGTAAGACCATTGATTGGCTATCTGTTTTCTGTGTTTGTTTCTTTGTGGAGTTAGATGTAAGAGCATTGATTGGCTATCTGTTTCCTATCTGTTTTCTTCTGTGGAGTTAGATGTAAGACCATTGATTGGCTATCTGTTTCCCATGCTGCTTTGTGGAGTTGGACGTAAGACCATTTATTGGCACTCCGTTTCCCATTTGTTTTTGGAGTTGGATGTAAGACCATTTATTGGCAATCCATTTCCAGTTCTGTTGTTCTCTTATGAGACCATGCTTACTTGCTTATTGCTTTGTGTTGCCTAATTCCAAAGGAACTTCCTTGATTCATTTCTATGATCTTGAGAAAGCAACTCCTATGTGTGGCTTTGTCCCTTAACCCTTTTGTGCTTAACCTTGATCCATGTTTTCATCCTTAACTCAAAACCAGGCAACTTTTGCGCAAACATTTTCACTTGTTTTCAAAACTCGAAACTTAGGCCTTATGCCTTTGATTTTCAAACTCTCTTTTCCCTAATACTCATTGTAATTGAACTCTAATTCATACTTTGACTTCATTTTTTGTGAATACTTCTAATTGGTTAATTCCACTCACTCAAATTCTTTTGTGGCCTTGTCCACTTCTTAATCAAGTTTTCATGCATTAGCCATAGATCTGAATTATCTTAGTGGTTTATGTGAATCTCACCTTTGTCCTTAGTGATTGAATTGTAAGACTTCCATGCTTATTATAGGGTTAACCCCTCACTAGCATGTTGAAGCTGTTCTCGCATGGTGGATTGTTGGTTCAGGTTGAGTTTTCTCCCGTTGATAATGAAATACCTTAAGGCTTTTGTTTAAAATCAATCCACTCACTTTTTGGAAATCTTTTAGCCGAACTACGGCGTTTTGATCCTTATCTTTCATGAAAAGGTACTTAGGCAATGGGTTCATCCATCCAAACACAAAAATAACTAACTTGTACATTCTTCTCTCATCTCTTCAATCGTGTTTGCACAAAAATATTTCATAAACAAATAATTTTACAACAAGTTGTGAAAAGGGTTCCCTAGGAGTACCTAGGATGTTGTGGGTGCCTAACACCTTCCCACAACATAATTACCCCCTTACCCAGATCTCTGACCTTTTATTAGTTTTCTTCGCAAAACTTCTTAGGCTTTTGTTCGCTTTCTAGCCATTCCTTTGGATAAATAGAAGTGCGGTGGCGACTCTATCTTTGTATGTTTTGCTTTTGATTTAGTTAATAAATCTAAAGGTAATGAATACACCGCTACATAAACCAGTCTTTCTTCCTCAATTATACCATCCTCTTCCAAAGCACAAATCTAGCCATCCACGAGGTGTCTGAAACTTGAGAAGAAATCTGACAAGGGGAGCACTTGCCCCTCTACAGCAATTGGCGCTTGCTTCTTCAAGTTTTAGGAGTTGTATCTTAATTTAGCACGATCCTTATTGATGGGTATCTCCAAAATCCTCCCCCAACCTTCGGGGTGTCCACTTTTGATGACAGTTTGAGCATCATTTAAAAAGGCCATCGGAAACTCAATAATTTTTAACTTCCCCCATAGGAACAACCATCTAAACATTGACAACTTCAAATGATTGAAATGAGATTTCCTGTACCTCTCCTCCCCTTTCAACATATTAGAAAGATGCCAAATGGATGACCATGATGTCCTCCTCTCCTTCAATTACCACGAGCTTGTAGATGACCAAAAATTTCAACCTTTAATGTAATATCAACATGACAACGTCGACTGACTGTATCCACGGCCGTCCTAGTAAGCAACTATAAGTGGGATATATATCCATTACAAAGAAAGTATGGGGTCCGATCTTTTTGGGGAGGTTCATTTCACCAATCATAGTCTGTCTTGAACCATCAAATGTTCTCACCACTAGCTCACTAGGTTTCATAACGAGCCCTTCAGTAGTCATTTTAGATAGAGAATTCTTCGGAAGCACATTGAGGGAAGTGTCGGTGTCCACTATAACCCTTGACAAAATGGTGTTTATACATTCAATGGAAATGTCTAAGGCCTTATTGTGGTTTCTCCCTTCGGAGGGAAGCTCCTCATCATTGAAACCTAGATTGATACTAGCAGAGATATTGTTAACTATACCCTCAAACTAATAAACAAATATGTATTGAAGAACATGGGAGACCTTAAAGAATTTGACTAAGGTGTCTCTGTGTGCCTCAGAGCACATTATAAAAGACAACATTGAGATTTTCGAAGGGGTTTGGTTGAGTTGGTCAACAACCCTATATTCACTCTTCTTAATGATGCGCAAGAACTCCTCCACCTCACTGGTAGGTAAGGAATCTTGCCTTTGGTGGTCATTTTAAGTTTTCCTGCCTTTTTCTTGAGCTGAAGGGCCACCATTGTTAGTTACTGGAGGTATAGGTGCAACGATTCTCACGCTTCTTGTTACTCCGCTGGTATTAGTTATATTTGTTATTGGCTCAACAAACGTTGCTAGTTCTTCTTGTACTCTTTGTCCATAGATGTAGACAGTCGAGTCATAGGTCCATGGAACTTCCTTTGTATCATTCAATGGGAACGATGTTAGTACCGTTATAGCCATATGAGGAACTAGATTATTGGAGATAGTCATTTGTGATAGATCATACAGAATGAGCAGAGGTGGGACTTGATTGTATGGGATTTCTAGGGTGGACATTGAAGGAGAATTGCCATCCAAGGCGCAGCGGAATTTAAAATTTTCTCCATTTAATGATCCTTACGAATGGGCATGATCAGTGATAGAATTGTTACCTCTTATGGCGATCACGAACGTTGAACGATGACAACGTCTCTACTCAGTCCACACGAACAGATTCCTTCAATCGCAGTGCTAGCTGTTATGAATGAAGGCTTTCAGTGAGAGAGAGAGAGAGAGGGAAATGAAATTCCAAGTCTTCACTTGAGTTGAGTCTGAGTGACAATGCTTCTACCCAAGGGTTCTATTTATAGAACCACTTGTGTGGGCTTCAAGCTAAAAAGCCCACTTAAGTGTATTTTGGCCCATATCTCATAATATGCCAAAATGACTTAAGTATTTGGTACTTTACCATATTTCGCACTCCACTTAAGTGTACCGTACCTTACGATGTTCCTTAGTTACTCTATCTCTCATCAATCCGTCCTTTGTGTGTGACCCTATAAGTTTTCGCGGCGTTGACAATTATATTAAATCATGCATTTAACATAATAAACAGTGAGCGGTATCTAGCAACACATCACTGCTACCCAAGACACGAAAATGTCATGTGATCTGACAAAGCCTCATGTGATAATAATTATGTGTATAATTACCCCTTTGCCCTTATGTCTATATTGAACACAAGGTATAGATCGTGTCATCCTTGTCCAGTTCAATATTGGGCCCATAGACATTTATCCTGTTATGAAGGATGGGCAAATTCCATTTAGCTCACTCATGTCCCTCAGCATGCTTCGTGGAGTACCCATCAACTGTCTTTATGGTTATCCAGTTACGGACAACGTTGGACCAGCAACAAAGCACTCGACTCTCCATCTAGGGTCCATAGTGGTTTCAGGTCGAAGAGTGGCATACACTATTATCACCATGAGAATAACTTATGACACTTTGCATAACTTTCTATATAGTATTCTCATAGCGGGTCAATCCGGTATAAATATTACTCTTAATATTCATACCTATGTTTAAGACTTGATAACTCTTTATCCATGATCCATGAGATGTGATCATCAGTCTACAAACATAATAGTCTTAATGCGTTAATGTTATCCCACTTCACAATAAAGCTCGACTATGGATACTTTAAGAATAGTGTCCTTATGTTTAATGTGATCTCATGATTAAGTCATACTTGATACATTAAACGGACTAACTATTCTAGGGACTTTATTAATCAAACATAATAAAGAAAATGCCTTTTATTATTAATAAATAATTCGATACAAGTACCAAAAGTATTGGCCTCTAGGGCTTACACCAACAAACATATCTTCATTGGTGGATGGACGATCTACCACCAAGATTCTTTGGTCCATTAATCTTTGTATGGCATACTTCAAAGCTTTACATTGTTATGGGTCAATTAAACAATGCTCACACTTTTCACTACAAACAGGAAATGCATCATTCTTCGTCAACATGTTCTTTATATCAATAAGATGAGTCTTTAGTTTGTTCACATGGGACATTAATCTTCTTCCATCGTCAAATTCTACCATGTTTACTACGGGCTTATTATACGGCGGCATTGGGTTGTTGTTTACATTTGGGCCGTTAGGCGCAAATGTAGCAGCCTTCGAATCTATCAGATCTTGGACTTTATACTTTAAGGCTTTGCAGTTCCCAATCGAATAACCGGGAGCGCATGAATGGAACTCACATCGGGCGTTGACATCATATATGGGAGGAAGGACCGTAGGGTGTGGTCCTAACTCTCTTAACTTCACCAAAGAACCACACAATAAATAAGGCAAAATATGAGTATATGTCATATGGACTAGATCAAATCTTCTCTCATGACGTATTTGTCATTATTGTTGTTGTTGTTGTTGTTGATAACGTTGATGTTGTTGCTGCTATGGTTGTTGGTGATAGTGTTGTTGTTGTTATTGATGTTGTTGATGGATTGGAATTGTAAATGGTTGTTGTTGTTGAACTGATGCTACTGCGGCCACTTGTTGGTAAGGTGCATGATATGTTGGTGCCCTTACCCAAACAATGGCGGTGGCATCCATTTCTCCTTTACGTTTATTTCCATATGCGATAAAAGGTTTCTTTACAACATCGGAGGTGCCTGTAGAGTTCTGAATCTTCCCCATTTTAATCATATTCTCTATACTTTCACCGGCCAATACCAAGTCAGAGAAACCAGAGGATGTATTCCCTACCATCCTATCCAAGTATGGGCCTTACAAATTACCCATAAACATATCCACTAATTAACACTCTATAAAAGGAGGATGTACCCTCACCATAAGTTCTCTCCATCTTTGGGCTTATCATTTAAAAGTATCTTCGGACTTTGGTGTCAAATTTTGCAACTGTGTGCGGTTGGGTGCTATATTTGTATTGTATTGGTAATGTTTAAGGAATGCTTCCACCATCTCTCTCCACGTCCGAATGTGGGTACCTTCTAGTTGAATGTACCAGTCTAAAGATGCTCCACTCAATGAATCTTGGAAGAAATGCATGAAAAGTCTGTCATCGTCAGAATAAGCGGCCATCTTATGACAGTAGGCCCAAATGTGGGTTCTTGGATCACTGGCTCCTTTATACTTTTCAATGTCATGGACTTTGAACTTAGCAAGGATAACCACATCAGGTACAAGGTGTAACACCCCAAAATTTGCCCTCCTCCTTCATGCAATCATTTTTAGGTCATTTAACATTTCATATTGCATTTCATCATGTCAATCAGAATCAGATCCAAGAAACTTTATTTAAAAAAAACGAAAGAAAAACAAACGAAAAAAAATAATAATAATAAAAAATAAATAAATAAAATAATTAAATAAATAAATAAATAAAATATAATAGAAAAATCTCAAACTTGGACCTCTCTCAAAAGCCCACAAAGCCATGAAAATCAGGTTATAAAAGAGGGAGAACAGACAGAAAAAGGAGGAGAAGCAAAACACTTTGAGGTTTCCTTGGAACAAAACCCTGGACAAAACCTGGAGAGAAACCTAGACAGAGAGAGTGAGAATTAATCTGCAGCAACCTCCAGACAACTCTGAAAGATTCATTCTGACTCACACACTTTCAGCTCAAGCAAACCCTAACATTGGTTTGCAAATCCAGCCGTGCCATTTGATTTCAACCGATCTCTCGAATCAGGTTTGCCCTATATCCATCATCTTTATGCCTTTAATTTGAATGCTCTAAATGTATGAGGTATTATGGGTGAATTTGATACCCTTTTGATGCATGTGTTTGACAAGAGGTTTAGGCCTCCTACCCTTGATTGCTTTTTGTGAGCTTTTTGTGAATTTTAATGGCATGATTCATGTGGCTACATTTTGATTTGGGGGCAACTCTTGGTTACCCTATTTTGTTTCTCTAACCTGTTTGTTGAGTTTTGTTTTGTGAGGGCTCATATGACTCTTGCAGAGATGGTTTGCCTGGTGTTCCACTTTATTTGTGGGATACCGCCTGGAGGTTTCATTCTGATTACCTGTACTGACTCACTTTCTTTAATGGTGTTAGCTTGGAAGGATCTCAAGGTTTCCTTGTTCCGTTAATTAGTGTTACTTTGGATTTTTATCCGTGTGGTACTTTTACATTTTCCCGTATTTTTACCGCTTTCTTAGCTGGAAGACCTCGATAGGAGGCAATGTTTTGTGTGTTTACTTTATGCAGGTTCCTTCGTCTAGGATTTCCCTTTTGCATGAGCATCCCTAACCCTACCAACTCATTGATTTTTCTCCTCCTAAGAACACGTTAACTCCTTCTACTACAGGCGAGTAAGTCTCCAAAGGTCGAGCATCCGGTAGATTGCATAGTAACGTCGTTCGTCCAAAACCCAATCCATAACCCTGTAGTTAGCCGAACTACGGCTTGCTCTGATTCTCATTCCAGATGAGATACGTAGGCATAAGACGCGATGTCTTAGCGAGCACAATTACCCTTAACCCCTAGGTAGCCGAGCTACGAAGACTCTGATTCTCATATTCAAATGAGATACGTATGTAGTGGATGCGACATCCGTGCGAGTCATTTTCTTTTGACCCCTTTTTTCTAGTAAATAACACGTTAGATAAACCCACGCCCTTTAGACAAGAACTACAAAAGTGGATCCCGTAGAGTACTACGGATGCGTAGGGGTGATAATACCTTCCCTTCGCATAATCGACTCCCGAACCCAAGATTTGGTTGCGAGACCCTGTCTTGTCCTTTCCTTTTTCCAGGTTTACTTCGAGCGTTTCCTTTCCCTCCTTTGGGATAAATAACGCACGGTGGCGACTCTCCTGTCTTTCTTCGCCGGTTGTTTTTTTTCGCATTCCATTTTTCAGGTTGCGACAGCTGGCGACTCTGCTGGGGACCCGGTTTCCCTAAGTGAGTCCCTCCTAGATTTTGTAGGTTGTTTGTTTATTGGGTGTTTATTCTTTTGTACAGTTATTTATCTTTCAGCATTTACCTGCTTTATTGCATTGTGTACATATGACTGCCGTATCTGCTGGTTCTGTTTATGAGATGAGTTCTATACCCGAACTCGAGTGCACTTAGGATAGGAGAATGGCATAGTCTTGTTGACTTGTGTGGAGTTATTCCTTAGCAAGTTGACTTGCAAGCCCATTCACTTGGTGGAGGTCATGTTGGGATCAAGAATGTCACACAAGTAAGTTGTGGATGGTTGGTTTGTTGGTTTAGGTCGAGTTTTCTCCCTTTGATAACGAAAGACCTTAAAGCTTTTGTTTAAAATCAATCCACTCACTTGTTTTGAAATCTTTTACCCGAACTACGAGATTTTGATCCTTATCTTTCATGAGAGGGTACGTAGGCAATGGGTTTATCCATCTAAACACAAAAATGTAAATAAACTTGTATATTCTTTTCTCATCTCTTCAATCATGTTTGCACAAAATAACTTTCATAAACAATAACCTTTTGCAACAAGCGTGAAAAGGGCTCCCTAGGAGTACCTAGGATGTTGTGGGTGCCTAACACCTTCCCATGACATAACTAACCCCCTTACCCAGATCTTTGTCTTTTACTAGTTTTGTTTGTAAAACTTTGTAGGTTTTTGTTCGCTTTCTAACCATTCCTTTGGATAAATAGAAGTGCGGTGGCGACTCGAATTTGTATGATTTACCTTGGATTTAGTTAATATCTCCAATGGTAACGAATACACTGCTACAGACAGTAAAAAGAATAGTCCAGGCAAAAAAGGGGCATCCCGACGAACCAAAAAAAGAGAATGAAGAGGTTCGGGCAAAAATTAGGGATATAAAAATAAAAAAAATGTACACCCGGTGATTCGAAAACCCGAAAGGGCGGCTCAGGCAAAAAAAGGGTATCCCGGTGGATTGAAAACCTAAAAGGGCGGTCCACGCAAAAGTTAGGGAATAAGCGAATAACTGCGATCTGAGTTCATCTGTGTTATATCACTGTTTCATTCAATCCGACAATCTTCGAAGGTAAAAGATCGACTAATCATCCACTTCAGAAAGCAAGATGAGCAGAGCGTCTTGAGGACATACGAGCCATAGCAGAGTCGAAACTCGGTGGGACCCCGTTTCCACATTGCCATTAAGATAGTTTCTCTTGTTCAATTTATAGCGATCGCCTCTTTCCAGGGATCAGCTTCCTGATGTACTCACCTATTCCTGGCACAAATTTTTCAACCAACAAAAGTCGAATAATTCAGTTAAAAAGCCTCTTTACTTTTCATTTATCAGTTTGTTTGCAAAAGATGTCTGAATTCTTGAGGAAACATATCGCATCTGAATGTAATGGTGGCTTTTGCAGATGACTTGCGCAGGAAAATAGTCAAAATTGCTTTGAATGTGCTTAATCCTGGACGGTGAATTCAAACCGAGTAATTCCCCGGGGCATACGTGTATTTTTTGGTTACAGGTCACAGGAACCGGATGCCAAGTCATGAATCCTCACCCCCAAGCGGTTGACAAAGCCTCTCCTCTGCATAGCAGGTTCCCCAGTAGAGTTGACAGTATCCAGACTGTATATCCCCAGCGGAGTCGACAGTGCCAGATTGTATCTTCCCAGCAACAGCGGAGTAGTCGCATACCCAACAGACAAGAGGGTGGTGTTCCCAGTGTTCATCTCGTCCCCAGCAGATTATTTTTTTTAACAAATTTGTTTTAATCCCCAGCCTGAGGACGATTAGCAAGTTCATATCCCTAGCAAAGGTCGATTCCTACGACATTTCCCCAGGAAGTGCTTTCCTCACAGACTCTCCTCGTAGAGCCTCGCCAAGCAAAGTTTCCATAGTTGATACTTCCCCAGCAAGGTCAACTTTTCAAAAAGGCCGATTTATTTTCGGTGGCTCCCCGGTCCCGACAGACGGATCGTTCCCCACAAAGCATTCAAGGATTGATACAGCGATCCGCTCCCTGCCAGAGTTGCTTCCCCAAGCAGATTTCTTTTTTCTTTTGCACCATGCATAACATTTGCATTTGCATTTGCATGCATATCAAACATACACATAAGCTGATAAATAGGTTCTTCAAAGCAGACTGAAAAATTACTTTACAACCAAAGTCATGAGATTCGGCCAGAGGATCAAGTGTGTGTGTGACCCAGCATGAGGGTTATTTCGAAGATTCAGCCTGAGAATCGTTTTCCAGAGATCCAGCCTGAGGGTCATTTCGAAGATTCAGCCAGAGAGTCGACTACAAGCGTTATTTCCCCAGCAAGCCAGCTGGAGGAATAGATTAACAGCTCAACAGAAAATCAACCTACAAGAGGATCCAGCCCGCGGATCGCATTTAAAAAACAAAGTCTAATCGAAGAGTCGTTATAACATGTTCTAGCTTGAAGAATATGTACGAAGCCCCAAAAGTGGGAGATTCTCGAAGCTGCATATCTAACATGAAGGCTGTAGATTTCGAAAGAGGGTCAACCAGCGCATGCCCCAGATGCGAGATCCTGATGATGGGAATTTATCATCAAAACAATTCAGATCTAGCCAGAAGATCGAAGTAGATTCAGCCAGAGAATCAAAGAAAATAGATTCAGCCAGAGAATCGAAACAAAGGAGATCTAGCTAGAAGATCGAAGGAGATCTAACCAGAAGATCGAAGTCAGGTCTAGCCCGAAGACCGGAAATAAATTCAGCCAGAGAATCGAAACAATTCAGATCTAGCCAGAAGATTGAAGTAGATTCAGCCAGAGACTCAAAGAAAATAGATTCAGCCAGAGAATCGAAACAAAAGAGATCTAGCTAGAAGATCGAAGAAGATCTAGCCAGAAGATCGAAGAAGATCTAGCCAGAAGATTGAAACCGTATCCAGCCCGAGGATCAAAATTAACATCCAACCAGAGGACTAAATTGAGTATAGATTCAGCCAGAGGATCGAAACTCCAGATTAAATCAGAAGACTGATTCAGATTCAGCCAGAGGATCGGAAGAGAAATAAACAGCGCGGTGTATTTCAGCATTTTTGTGGTGTTCTCGGAGCGCAAATTTTCGGTATGTCTTTGGTATTCAATCACAGCTCACCCTGTTTATCTGATAAGTTGTTCGCTTTCATCCTGCTCGGGTTAGCTGATGACTGAATAGGGGCAGCTGTAACACCCCAAAATTTATCCTCCTCATTCATGCATTCATTTTTAGGTCATTTAATATTTCATATTGCATTTCATCATGTCAATCAGAATCAGATCCAAGAAACTTTATTTAAAAAAAAAAAAAACGAAAAAAAAAAAATTTAAATAAATAAATAAATAAAATATAATAGAAAAATCTCAAACTTGGACCTCTCTCAAAAGCCCACAAAGCCATGAAAATCAGGTTATAAAAGCGGGAGAACAGACAGAAAAAGGAGGAGAAGCAAAACACTTTGAGGTTTCCTTGGAACAAAACCCTGGACAAAACCTGGAGAGAAACCTAGACAGAGAGAGTGAGAATTAATCTGCAGCAACCTCCAGACAACTCTGAAAGATTCATTCTGACTCACACACTTTCAGCTCAAGCAAACCCTAACATTGGTTTGCAAATCCAGCCGTGCCATTTGATTTCAACCGATCTCTCGAATCAGGTTTGCCCTATATCCATCATCTTTATGCCTTTAATTTGAATGCTCTAAATGTATGAGGTATTATGGGTGAATTTGATACCCTTTTGATGCATGTGTTTGACAAGAGGTTTAGGCCTCCTACCCTTGATTGCTTTTTGTGAGCTTTTTGTGAATTTTAATGGCATGATTCATGTGGCTACATTTTGATTTGGGGGCAACTCTTGGTTACCCTATTTTGTTTCTCTAACCTGTTTGTTGAGTTTTGTTTTGTGAGGGCTCATATGACTCTTGCAGAGATGGTTTTCCTGGTGTTCCACTTTATTTGTGGGATACCGCCTGGAGGTTTCATTCTGATTACCTGTACTGACTCACTTTCTTTAATGGTGTTAGCTTGGAAGGATCTCAAGGTTTCCTTGTTCCGTTAATTAGTGTTACTTCGAATTTTTATCCGTGTGGTACTTTTACATTTTCCCGTATTTTTACCGCTTTCTTAGCTGGAAGACCTCGATAGGAGGCAATGTTTTGTGTGTTTACTTTATGCAGGTTCCTTCGTCTAGGATTTCCCTTTTGCATGAGCATCCCTAACCCTACCAACTCATTGATTTTTCTTCTCCTAAGAACACGTTAACTCCTTCTACTACAGGCGAATAAGTCTCCAAAGGTCGAGTATCCGGTAGATTGCATAGTAACGTCGTTCGTCCAAAACCCAATCCATAACCCTGTAGTTAGCCGAACTACGGCTTGCTCTGATTCTCATTCCAGATGAGATACATAGGCATAAGACGCGATGTCTTAGCGAGCACAATTACCCTTAACCCCTAGGTAGCCGAGCTACGAAGACTCTGATTCTCATATTCAGATGAGATACGTATGCAGTGGATGCGACATCCGTGCGAGTCATTTTCTTTTGACCCCTTTTTTCTAGTAAATAACACGTTAGATAAACCCACACCCTTTAGACAAGAACTACAAAAGTGGATCCCGTAGAGTACTACGGATGCGTAGGGGTGCTAATACCTTCCCTTCGCATAATCGACTCCCGAACCCAAGATTTGGTTGCGAGACCCTGTCTTGTCCTTTCCTTTTTCCAGGTTTACTTCGAGCGTTTCGTTTCCCTCCTTTGGGATAAATAACGCACGGTGGCGACTCTCCTGTCATTCTTCGCCGGTTGTTTTTTTTCGCATTCCATTTTTCAGGTTGCGACACAAGGCACATCTCTGCAGCGTCGAGACCTAAAGTATCAGTACTTTCCATTGCCTTTAATTTCTCTTCAATGGCTTTAACCTTCTTTTCCACCTCGTTGGCCGGGGGACCAAAGGCGTCATACATGGAGGCAACTCTTGCACTGAAAAAAAGTGTCTTATTGACCATCCACTTCAATAACTGGAGGATTAAGGACAACTGGAGGGACATTGCAGGGTGAACCCATTGGAATATGGACTGGAATGTTGCCATGAGAAGACACGGGATTTTCCACGACATGAGTGTAGCGGTAAATTCATGACCACTGAGTTATTGGTTAACTCAACGTCAATAAAACCAGAGTCACCACCACACTTTTATTATTTCAAAGGAAAAGGGAGAAAGTACGAACAAAACCCAAAGATAAGAAGTTTTCAAATCAAAACTAATAAAATGGCAGAGATTACAAGTAAGGAGGTTGGTTACACAAAGGGAAGGTATTAGCACCTAAAGTATCCTAGGTACTCCTAGGGAGCCCTTTTTGTGTGTAAGTGTTTTGGTTGAAAAAAATGTTTGCTTTCTCCCTTTTCCTTTGAAATAATAAAAGTGTGGTGGTGACTCTGGTTTTATTGAAATTAAAGAAGAAGGAGGAGATGAAGGGACTATCCTAGACAAGATTAAAAGTTTAGAGTTTTAAAAGATCTAACTCATGGGAAGCATCCCCAAGACAAAGTGTCAGATAGAAACGAATTTCCTTCGGATTGTCAAGCAAACAACAAAAGCCTTAATCATCCAAAAAATTAATAAGAAGACCAATGGTATCAAATAAAGATAACCAATCATCCAAGCAAGCACTCCAAAGCAAGCATTCTTCAATGTCCTTTATGTGTATCGGATGAAAAATTCCCTTGAAGCATACTCACTGAGAAAACATCAAATGATAACAATAATATCAAAATAACAATTCAGACAAAGAGAGAGAGTGTATCAGATAAACCAAAGGGAGTCTCTCAGACTTGTATCAGATGAATGGCATTGGCCAAGTTCCTTCCATAGCTCAGGTATGTTGTCTACTCTAAGTCCATAGGTCCAAATCAAGTCACAGACATAGATCCAACACTCCACCAATATATTTTTTAGGGTTTTTGTTTGTATTAAGTGTTTTAAGGTTCTAAGACCATAAACAAAACAAAATCACAAGAACAAATATAATGGCTCAAGTGAGCAAAATGAAAATGACTGAAGCATAAACATAAGCCCAAGTGGGTAAAGAGCAAATATGATATGAGATGCTAAAATAAAGGTATAAAGTAAATAAAAATAAATAAAAGCATGAAGTAAAAGCCAATATAATAAGATTTTAGTAAATTTTAGTGAATGAAGAAAAGATGTTTAAGTCATTTTTTAGAGAACATTCAACTATCCATTCACAAGCATGAAGCTATGAACCTATGCATCATTCATGGGAATGACTCCAACTTGGATAAATTCAACAAGTATGCCACTAGATCTCATAAATGGAAAAGGAGAAAAATATTCATACAATACCATGAGGAATAGGAGATTACAATGTCTCTTACAAAAATGCTATTGCCTTTGGGACAAATTTAGCGCTATGTTAAGCAATCGTAATTGGACTTATGTAGAAGTCGCAACTATCTGAGGTCGGTCAATATTAATGTTGGTGTTAATGCATGCTAGAGACAACGTATCAAGACCAAGCTACTAAAGCATACCACACACAAGAATAAGAGGGGATGGGCATGTCTCAATCAAGCTCATGTTGATTCATCTAACACAACGTCATTGATGAATCAACTAGCATTTGATCTATGAAGTACGGATGGATGTACGATACCCATGCAAAGCAAATGGGAGCATCTCATGTCAATCCTTGTATGTCACAACCATATTTTGGATGATTTTCTTGATGTTCTTGTTTGTAGCTTCAACAACCCCATTCATCTTAGGTTTATAGGGAGAAGAATTATGATGTGCAATCTTGAAGTCTTTGCAAAGAGTTTCCATCATATTATTGTTCATGTTTGAACCATTATCAGTAATGATCTTACTTGGCACACCATACCGGTATATAATCTGATTCTTGATCAACCTCATAACAACTTGCTTGGTTACATTCGCATACGATGCCGCTTTAACCGACTTTGTGAAGTAATCAATAGCCACCAAAATGAAACGATGTCCATTCGAAGCTTTGGGCTCAATCATGCCAATCATATCTATCCCCCACATGGAGAAGGGCCATGGGAAGGAAATGGCATTTAACAGTGTCGGAGGAACATGAATCTTATTTACACAAATTTGACACTTGGGGCATTTCTTCACAAACTTGTAACAGTCAGATTCCATTGTCAGCCAATAGTAACCTGCTCTCAACATCTTTTTTGCCATAACATGTCCATTGGAATGAGTACCAAAGGAACCTTCATGGACTTCAATTATTAATAAGTCTGCTTCGTGTCTATCCACGCAGTTGAGCAGAACCATATCGAAGTTTCTCTTGTAAAGTACATCACCATTTAGGTTGAAGTTTCCAGCTAAACTCCTCAAAGTCTTCTTATCTTTCAAAGATGCCCTAGGCGGGTAAATCTGACTTTGGAGAAAACACTTGATATTAAAATACCACGGCTTTCCATCTTTGGTCTCTTCAACAGCAAACACATGATCTGGCCTATCAAGACGCATCACAATCAGATTAGGAACTTCATTCCAATACTTCACCACGATCATTGAAGCCAACGTTGCAAGAGCAGTTGCCATCCGGTTTTCATCTCGAGGGATATGATGAAACTCAACCATTATAAAGAAAGTTGAAATCCTCCCCCATAATCTCTATATGGTATCAAACCGGGTTGGTTCATCTCCCATTCACCTTTGATCTGATTCACGACCAAAGTTGAATCTCCATAGACGTCCAAATACTTGATCCTGAGATCAATGGCCTCTTCAAGCCCCATGATGCAAGCTTCATACTCAGCCATATTGTTTGTACACTTGAAAGTAAATCTAGCTGTAAACGGAAAATGAGTGCCTTCAGGAGTAATAATCACTGCCCCAATGTCATTGCCATACTAATTAACAGCTCCATCAAATACCATGCCCCAACGGGAACCAGGTTCTGGCCCTTCTTCAAGCAATGGTTCATCTCAATCCTTCATTTTCAAGTACAAGATCTTTTCATCAGGAAAATCATATTGCACTGACTGATAATCTTCAATTGGTTGGTGAGCCAAATGGTCAGCCAAGACACTACCTTTGATAGCTTTTTGAGATCGGTATTCAATATCATACTCGGATAACAACATCTGCCAACGGGCAATCCTCCCAGTTAAAGTAGTCTTCTAAAAAATATACTTCATTGGATCCATTTTGGATATCAAACAAGTAGTATGATTCAACATATATTTACACAGACGCTTAGCAGCCCAAGCCAATGCGCAACAAGTTTTTTCAAGCATAGAATACCGAGTCTCACAGTCGGTGAATTTCTTACTGAGTTAGTAAATAGCATATTCTTTCTTTCCAGTTTCATCTTTCTGACCTAGAACACAACCCATACTCTCTTTAAGCACAATCAAATACATGATCAATGGTCTTCCTTCAACATACAGAGATAGAATCGAAGGCTCAAGTAGATACTCTTTGGTACTGTCAAAGGCTTTCTGGTAATCCTCGGTCCAATCACAAGACTGATCTCTCCGAAGAAGCTTGAATATAGGTACACATGTGGCAGTCATGTGTTAAATGAATCTTCAGATATAATTCAAGCGGACGAGAAAACCTCAGACTTGCTTCTCAGTTTTGGGCGCAGGCATTTCTTGTATTGCTTTGACCTTGGCAGGATCAACTTCAATACCCTTCTCACTGACAATAAAGCCCAATAACTTACCAGAATGAACACCAAATGTACACTTATTGGGATTCAAGCGGAGTTTGTACTTTCTCAAACGCTGGAATAGCTTCAACAAATGCTCAACATGTTCTTCTTCACCACTGGATTTAGCGATCATATCATCAACATAGACTTCGATCTCTTTATGCATCATATCATGAAAAAGAGTGGTCATAGCTCTCTGGTAAGTTGCACCAGCATTCTTTAGACCGAAAGACATCACTCTATAACAGAATATTCCCTAGGGTGTGATGACTTTGGTCTTCTCCATATCCTCGGGTGCCATTTTGATCTGATTATAACCGTAAAATCCATCCATAAATGAAAAGACTTTGAATTTAGTTGTATTGTCTACCAACATATCAATGTGTGGCAGAGGGAAATCATCTTTCGAACTAGCTTTGTTCAAATCTCTATAATCGCACACATGCGTGCTTTTCCATCCTTCTTTGGAATAGGCACAATATTGGTCACCCACTGCGGATACTCAACAGTAATAAGGAAACCAACAACAATTTGCTTTTGCACTTCTTCTTTGATCTTCACTGTCATATCAGGATGAGTCCTTCTCAACTTCTGCTTGACTGGTGGGCATTTTGGCTTCAACGGCAATCTATGCTCCACAATCTTAGAATCCAAACCAGGCATGTCTTGATAGGACCAAGCAAACACATCTGAATATTCTCGAAGAAGATCAACCAACCCTTTCTTAACCTCTGGACACAGTTGAGACTCAATCTTGACTTCCTTCACATCATCTTCGGAACCTAAGTTGACTAACTCAATTTGCTCTTCGAATGACTGAATGACTTTTTCCTCATCCTCAAGTAGACGAGTCAATTCATTAGACACTTCTTCATCACTTTCTTCCTCGGCCTCAAACACAGGGAATTCAAAGTTTGGAGAAGGAGTAGGATTATTGTATTCAATGGGTTTAGAAACCAACCTGCATAATGATTTGATATTTTGATTTTAGAGAAGTGAATTGTGACCAAATATTATGCAGATGGATAATTATTATTTATTTATTTGTGTTTTTTATGATTACCATTTTTAAGAAACGAAAAAAGTAAAATAAAACATCACAAATATGGATGAATAGAATTGAATTTTATTAATGATCAAACTTGAAAATGCCAAACAATGTTCACTTCTCCCTTAGGCATAGGAGAAGGATTTTCAAAAATAATAAAAGCAATTACTTAGAATGATGAACAATAATAGGAACATTGATAGCGGTCCAATTGTTGCAAGCTTTTCCATGCGTCACAAAATTGGTGCAGTCTTCATCTTCATCCCCTTCGATCATGGCAGCTGAGTGTTATTCATTACCATGAATGAACCCTCCGCTACGGAAACTGGGTTGCACATCTTCAACTGACAACCCTTGCTGATATCCCAAACTAGCTTTGCTCTTGTTCTTGGCGACTACTACCATCCGGCCCCACTGATTTGAACTTCCATCTTCAACAACCTTTTGCGCATGTTTAAAAGAGGACATAGGTGCCACAACTCTCTTTTCTTCAGCAATAGATAGAGTTTGTAATAGAGTTCCAATATCATCCTCAGCTTCAACAGATGAGAAAGACGACAAGTGGCTCACCAACAGAGCCTTCTCTCCACCGATGATAACAAGCTTACCATTCTTCGTGAACTTCAACTTCTGATGCAGAGTTGACGTCACAGCTCCCGCCTCATGTATCCATGGCCTTCCTAACAAGCAGCTATAGGCCGGGTGGATATCCATTACTTGAAAAGTAATTTGGAAATCACTCGGACCTATCTTTACTAGAAGGTCCACTTCTCCTATAACAGTTTTGCGAGAACCATCAAAAGCTTTGACGATCACGCCACTGTATCTCATTGGAGCACCTTGGTAGGATAATTTGGAAAGAGTTGACTTGGGGAGTACATTCAAAGAAGAACTGGTATCGACCAACGCATTGGACAGCGCATCCTCATTGCAGTTCATTGATATGTACAATGCTAAGTTGTGATTTCTGCCTTCCTCAGGAAGTTCCTCATCACAAAAACTCAAGTTATTGCAGGAAGTAATGTTAGCCACAATATGATCGAACTGGTCTACTGTTACATCATGCTCTACGTATGCTTGCTCCAATACTTTCTGTAATGCTTCTCTGTGCGCTTCAGAATTCATGAGCAGAGACAACACTGAAACTTTGGAAGGAGTTTGGAGCAGCTGCTCCACCATATTAAATTCGCTCTTCTTAATGAAACGTAGTACCTCGTCGTCATCATTAGGCTTCAAATTACTGGATTTACTAGACTCACATCTTGGAGCGCTAACCGGATTCACCACAGGCACATCTACCTTCTTACTAACATCCTCTATAACCTTCGGGATCACAGGCCCAAAAACACGACCATTACGGGTCACCTTCGTTACATCAGCAATACTCACAACAGAACTGGTCGTAGGCAATGGAACCTCTTGACCATTCTCTAATATAGTAACATTGTACTGGTACGAAACATCTCTATCGGATGCATACGGGACTGGACCCGTTAACCGTATTACCAACGACGACACCGACCTATTGCTGAAACTGTTACTGCTATTGTTGTCAAACTAAATTACCACCCTCTCTGGTGTCTTAAACACGGGTACTATCACATTGACATCATCTATATCCCTAGATTGTTGAATTCGGATTACATTCTCGTCTATCAACCTCTGGATATCTCTTTTGACTACCGAACACCCTCGGGGGTTCACACTGCAGACTGTACAACTGTCGTTATCATGCTCATAATCACTAATAGTATATAGGGTCTTATGCATCTTAACCAAAGATTGACGAATACGTCTCACACCAAACACCCGGAAACTCCCTGGACAGCCATCTACCATGTTGATAGAGGAAATACCATGAGCAGGCAATGGGTTTTCTTTCACATTAGGCACACGGTCCTCAAAGGACACCACCCCATTCTTCACGAGCTTCTGGACCTCATACTTCAGCGGGTAGCAATTCTCAATATCATGGCCAGGAGTCCCTTGGTGAAAGGCACAATGAAGCTCTGCTTATACCACCATAGGAGTGGTTCTAGAATTTGTGGTGGATTTCTCGGTTGGAGTAGGTTCTTGAGAACCAAGGACGGATATAATTCAGCATAAGACATAGGAATTGGGTCAAAAGAGACATTCTTCCTCTCAAAGTGTTGTTGTTGTTGATTATTATCATTGGTGTTGTTGTTGTAGTTGTTTGTTCTTTGTTGCAGCTGTTGTTGACGTTGTTGTTGAACTGACACTGATTGATTATTGGAAAATACTGGAATAACAGATGATACTTGATAATGATGTTGACGAGGTTGCAGACTTCATCTGACATGAGGCCTCCTCTGCCTCCCAACTGATACTGCATTGGCTTCAACTTCCTTCTTCTTAGCGAAATTGTTACCATACCTCTTGCTTGACGATACCTCTTCTTTAGATAACCGACCCTCACAAACACCTTCTTCTAATCTCATCCCCATATTTACCATTTTGGTAAAATCACTGGGGGCACTAGGAATCATTCGCTCATAGTAAAATGAGCTCAGGGTCTTGAGGAAAATCTTAGTCATCTCCTTTTCTTCCAATGGAGGGTTGATCTGAGCAGCTAGCTCTCTCCATATATGGGCATATTCTTTAAACGTCTCCTTGTCCTTCTGAGACAACGACCACAATTGGTCCCTATTCAGCGTCATATCCACATTATACTTGTACTATTTCACAAAAGCCACACCCAAATCATTGAACGTGCGGACACTCGTACTATCCAAGCCCATGTACCACCTCAGAGCGGCACCAGTCAGACTATCTTGAAAGTAATGAATCAATAGCTGATCATTACCAGTTTGCATCGATATCTTTCTAACATACATGACAAGATGGCCGAGTGGACATGTATTTCCCTTATACTTTTCAAAGTCGGGGACTTTGAACTTCATTGGGATTTTGACGTTAGGAAACAAGCAAAGTTCCGTAGCACTCTTATCGAACAAATATTTTCCCCTCAAGGTCTTCAACTTCTTTCGCAGCTTAAGGAATTGGTCTTTCATCTCGTCCATTTTCTCATAAACATCCGGACCCTCATACGAATCAGAATGGTAGATGGTGTCTTCAACACAAGGCAACGTGTGAACAACTGGAGAAGGAACAAACATGACTAGGCTAGATGCCGGCATGGAAGAAAATGTAGGCGCAAAACCTTCATGTACAAAGTTGGGCGGCATTCCTCAAGGGAATCCGACAGGCATGGCATGAGCAGATTGAGTGGTAGGCATAGTTGAAGTAACAACTTCTGAAATGACAGTCCTCTGGTGAGGAGGAGTTGCAGGTGTTGGAGAAGATTGACTTTGAGCAGCTAACACAGACTCCATCGTGGAAGTCAAGGAGACAATCTTGTCCTTCAGTTCTCGATTCTCTTGCTCTAAGTGCTCCATGATTCTCGGATGATTGGCATGAGTATTGTATCGATGAGTCAGCTTGGCTGAAGCATAGAGTAATAACCAATAAGACACTTGGAGGAAGAAAAAACCTTATATGCAAATGATGCATGAAATGCAATGTTTTGATTGTTTTTATTTTCAAGGAACATACTATTTTATTTGCAAATATATAATAACAATTTGATTGACCATAAAAATCTCTTTTATATAATTTGGAAGGAATACACTTAGTACAATTTCAGAAACCATAATACAAATACAAGAGAAAAGGAAACTAATCATCCTAAGGATCCCCTAACAACAGTGTCAGATGATTTGGATGCAAGCGCGTACTTCCTTCGGATGCGTCGAATCTCAAACTCAAAATAAGTCTTCATCTAAGCCTTTTCAAGGAAAGTTGATCAAGAATCTTCTTCCAAGCAACGGAAAGTTGAGGTATACTAGAGGAAGGTGGACCCTCTGGCTCTCTCTGTCTCTTCACTACTCGGTCTTCAAGAAGCTCAATAAGTGCATCTTTGTCCTTAGACTCAAGCTGCAACTCCACATGCTTTCTACTCAAAGCATGGAACCGCTCTTCCCATATATCCTTCTCTTGCTTCATCTTGACGAGTGCGTCTTCCAACTCCTCTACATCTTGGTTAGGGAGAGTTAATGGCTCAGCCACAACCATAGACATAGGTCTCTCACAAGCATACGACATCTTCAATTCCAAAGCTCTCTTCTTCACCCAAAGAGTATAAGCTTCCAAAGCTACACAGTTGCACAGACCAAGCTCGGATCTTCCTTTCCTATGCACATTATGCCAAGCATACACTATCTTCTACTTCAAAAGTTGGGGATCTTTACCCTCTTGATAGAAAAGACCTTCTAATTGAGTGTTATTAGGTTTGTCTCTCAAGGGGAACCCAAGTTGACAACGGGCCAAAGAAGGGTTGTAGTTGATTCCTCCTTGTGTACAATGAGGGGCACATTAGAGAATTCACCATAACAATCAATAATATCCAAGCTACCCAATGAAGAATCATACCAAACTATATCATCATTAGTGAGAGACATAAGTCTCTGGGACCACCTTAGACATTGTTTGTTCTCCACAAAAGCAGGCGTCTGAGACAAGTGCGAAGTAAACCACTTGTACATAAGAGGAACACAACACACAATCGTTCCACCACCTTTAGAATTCCTTAGATGCAAATAGAAATACATATCACCCAACAAAGTAGGCACAGGATTCCCAATCAAGAAGATTCTAATGGCGTTAACATCAACAAAATCGTCAATTTTAGGGAACAAAGCCAACCCATAGATGAGCAACACAAAGATATCTTCAAAAGAATCCACACTACCAACTTGAGCAAAGGCAGTAGCTTCCTTGATGAGCAACTCAGAAGTCAACCGAAATATCCCTCCTTTCTTCACCCAATGAGCCTCAATCTCATACTTCTTCACATGAAGAGCTTCAGCTATAAGATGAGATCTGGGAATCTCTTCCAATCCAATAAAATGAACTTTTTCAGAAATGGGTATTCCCAAGAGATGGGCATACTCTTCCAACGTAGGCACGAGATGATAATCGGGAAAAGTGAAGCAACGGTAGAGAGGGTCATAAAATTGAACCAATACACTCAAGAGTCCTTCAACCACATTAGTAGACAAAACAAATAGAAGCTTCCCATGACGTTGTTTGAAGTCCAAGGGATCTAATACAAAAGATGATAGCTTCCTTAACTCTTTCAAGTCGGGACATCTGAAATTGTACTTCTTAGTGTTCCTTCATCCACAATCCATGGTTTGATATTTTCAAATAAAACCTCAAATCCTTGAAGTTATTTTTCATGTGATGAATATTATGATGCGCATGAGTGCATGAATGCAATAATCACAAATAAGGGGATCACACACAAGGCAAACAAAGGTCAAGGGATGAATCAAGTCATTGTCAAGATCAATCATCCATTTTGGTGGATTATGGTTTTCACCTTATCAACATCCAAGTTCCATTGATATTGACAAGACTTGATTGGATCAACCAAGAATCAAGGGTTTGTTGTGAGTCACGAGCATGGAGTCAGGTTAAGAACCATCCCAAAGGAGTGTACTAAGGATAAAAAACCTGTAGATCATGTTCTAAAAAGTTCCCAGAGTCTTAATTCCATATATCGGATATTACAGGTTAGGATGACTGACTCATCAACCCATAATATTCTCAAGAGAAACTCGTCTGAGTGTAGTATCGTGTGACAATTATTATCAAGTCTACACCTGAACAGTCTCCGCATTACGTCCTAAATAGGCCAAGATGGGTTAAATGTTCTACGGTCCTCAGCTTCTCAGACCCCTAATCAGAGAAAGTAATGCCTAACAATAAATAACTTGTGTGACATCAATAAATCCAAAAGGGTTTCCACTGAGTAGATGGGTCTTAAGCCAACTGGTTAAGGACTACTCCACACAAGTCGAACATAACTATATCATCCTCCTATCTTAATTGCACTCAAGTTAGGGTTAGAACTTATCTCACAACTCAGAGATCACCAAGCACAACAAGCAGATTTATACCATACAAACAAATATACATACATCAAATATACAAGTATATACACATAAAAAAGTAGGCTAAACCCACTGAGGACTACTCCCTAGCAGAGTCGCCACTTAATTTCTGTAGTGGTAAATTCATGACCATCAAGCTATGGATAAGCTTGACGTCAGTAAAACCAGAGTCGCCACCGCGCTTTTCTTGTTTCCAAGGGAAAAGGGAAAAGCACGAACAAAACCCAAAGATAAGAAGTTTTCAAATCAAAACTAATAAAATGCCAGAGATTACAAGTAAGGGGGTTAGTTACATAGAGGGAAGGTGTTAGCACCCAAAGTGTCCTAGGTACTCCTAGGGAGCCCTTTTTTATGTGCGTATGTGTTTTTGTATAAAAAATGTCTGAAACGAATATAGTGTGGGGATGAGAAAAGAATTCATTAATTATATTTTTGTGTTTGACAAGAACTTCGGACTTGTGCCTACGTACCAACATAAAAATGAGGGATCAAAACCTCGTAGTTTGTGGTAATAATTTCAAAGTAAGTAGATTGCTTTTTAACAAAATTTTAAGTTTAACAAAGGCACAAAAGGCCTAAAAGAGTTTGAATGAGTGTTATTTCTTTTTGTCTTTTGAAATTTTAAGTCAAGTATGGTTAAGTTCATTTACAAATTTGATCAAGAAAAAGAGTTTGAAAATGCAATGGCATAAGGCCAAAGTTTCTAATTTGCAACCAAGTCATAACTTAGAAATCACAAGCAAAGAATATTTTGAAAGGAGGGAGAGATTTGAAATTTAAGAAGTGGGAGGGAGATGAAGAGACTAATCCTAAGTAGAAATTAAAAGTTAAGAGTTGAAAAGATCTGACCAATGGGATGCAATCCAATAGATAAGAATGTCATATAGAAACCCAATTTTCCTTTGGACTTTAGAATCAAACAATATCAATACACACAATAGCAAGGTGAAGAGCAAGGCATCAAATAAATATAGCCACATCCAAGCTAGCAACTCCATGATCTTCTTCATAATCTCCCATGTATCAGATGACATACTCCTTGAATGGCTCAGAATAAGGCATTAGACACAGTTTCAAAGTAACAATTGCATCAAGACCATGTAGCAGATGAACTCAAAAGTTGGCATTGGCCAAGTCCTTTTTGCATAGGGAATGTTGCCTAATATTAAGTCCAATGTCTCAGATCCAATCCAATAGTCCACACAAATCTTTTTTAGAGTTTTTGTTGTTATTATGTACGTTAATGTCAAAAGACCACAAAACACAAACAAAATACACAAACAAGTATATGCAATCACAATATAATCACAAGATATGGCTCAAGTGAGCAAAGTGAAAATGGCCTTAAAGTAAACAAGTTAAATGGTATGAATAATGGCAAATGATAAAGACTTGAATTTAAATTGTAAAAAGTAAATGACTTGAAATTAAAAGTTATTCAAATATTAGTTGATTAGAAGTTAGTATTGCTTTTGCTTTTCAATTGTTTAAGTCATTCTTTGGAGGACACTCAACCCTCTATTCATAAGCATGGATCCTTGAACCAAGACATCTTCCAAAGGAAGAAAAAAAAGCCAAGTTTCCACATAATACCATGAAAGGGGGGAGACTTACAATCTCACTTACTAGAATTCTATGCTTTTGGGTCAAAATTTAATGTTATGTTAAGCAAGAGGGTGGACCTAATCGCATCCATACTTATGTTGATTTTGCAATCAACTAGCCTTAGGATATAGAGATATCATAGGTCAATGAAATGAATGGATAGAATGGGATTGAAGATGAAGAGAAAGGGGAAATAAGACAAACACAAATTGGTCATGGGAAGACTTTTATCAAATTAAAATCATTCATTCATTTTGGGAGATGAAATGTACATTTCATCAATCCCCTAAACCCAATGATTTTAATCCAACAAAGTCAAATCAACCTTGACCAAGGCCCAACAACAATAGTCAAACTCAATAAGTCAACAAAAATAGCTCAACACAATTTATTTACAATTAAACAATTAAAAATCAATTAAAAAATACATTAAATTAAATTATAGTTGGTCAAAATCCTAAAACCTCTTCAAAACACCAAATAAATGGCAAAGACATTTATCATAGGTCAAACAAGGTCAAAGGACCTTGGAGAAAAAATTTCATCATTTTTGGAAACTTAAAAGTATTTTTAAACAATTAAAAATATCCACAAAAACAATTAAATCATGAAAAATATTAGTATTGATCCTAAAAATAATTTTAATTCAGAAAATGAAAGAGAAAAATATTTCAAATTTTTTGGTGAAACTCCCATATTTTTTGGATCAATATTAAAATTAATATGAATTAATGAAAATAAGACAATTAAAATGAATATCAGAAAATGCTAAAAAAACGTGGACCACTTGATCTCCCTCATTAATTGAGGTGGCAGATCAAGTGGACCAGAGCGCGCTATCCATGGTGAACCTCAGTCAATGTGCCACATGCGTGGTAATCAATTTGGATGCTCAAGATTAAAACAAAATAGAAGGATCATATGGTCTGAGATACGCCAACGCATCTCCGGAGCCAGAGCTTCGGTCTTCTTCTCCGGTGGACCTCATCGGACTCCTCCACCTTCAACCATCACCAAAATAAAAAAGGAGGACATGAATTTAAAGTAAAAATGCTCAGGAGTTCGAATTTGGCCTCAATTTCACCTAACTCTAAGTATATTGTAAGATACAGGGAGTTGAATTTTGAGGATCATGATCTGAGTTGCTTCGATTTAACCTCTAAGCAACTCAATCTTGTTGCCTACATTGGTAGGACTTCAGACAACCCAAAATCAACAAGAATAATGAAGAATTGAGTGAGAATCTAAGAGATGAAAAATTCATAAATTCACCTTCACTGTAGGTTCAGGTGGACACGATCTTGCTCTCAATTGTGCTTGGCCTTGCTTTGGATGCTTGATAGAGTGGAAATGGATCAAGGAAGAAGAAGGGCTCTTGGAATTTGAATCTCAAAACAGTGGGAGATTTTAAACTCAATTTTCAATGAAAATCACCAAGCTTGTCCTTTGAATGTGGAGGTTTAGGGTTGTAGCTTCAAAGTTGGCGTGCAAGGGTCCTCAATTCTGAGTGTGGAGGGTTCTATTTATAGCCAAGATCATTGATGATTGCACACTTCTTTCAAAACTCCAAAAATAGAAATTGCCTTTGCATGGATGCATGGGCATGTGATAGGCCTATGTAATGATGCATTTAGGTCCAAATATGAGTGTAAGCAATGCTGAAGTCATGTGGAAAGGCCATGCATTCGTGTGTGAGAAATGGAACTTCAAATCTTCCAAATGATCCTTCAACCTTAAGCCATGCTCAAGTCATTCATTCTTTATCCAAATGAGATGATTTTGGACTTTTTGGAAAGGTTAGATCAAGAGGAACAACATTCATGTTGAACACTTTTTCATTTGAAGCTTGGATCATGATGAATTTTAAGGTGGAAGTTTGAAAAATCAAACATATCAAAAAAAATTCTAAGTACCAAGCCATATGTTCACTTCTTCCACCTTGAGTAACTTTTTTTATGGGCTTCAAATGAGAAAAGTTCATTCATCAACGTTGTAGCTCTATCAAAGTACTTCAAATTGTTCACAAATTTGATCTCATTTAGATTTAGCATGAAGTTGTTATTCATTTTAGAAGTTGAGGATAATCACATGTTCAATGGTATTGGCCCAAAATGACCTATAATGTCTCCTCATATCACATGGATTTAAAAGTTGAATTTTCACTTCCTCGAAACATCAGAGTTGAATTAGGCAGCTTTAATTTGATCATGCAACTTGAATAGCTTTCATCTCATAAAAATTGAGCAAGTTATGGTCTTGGGAAGTTGACCTCCATATTAGGGTTTAGACAAAATGACCTATAATCTTTCACCATAAAAAATTACTTTCCAAGCAAAACTAGCTCTAGACCTCAATATGAAAGTTGTTTGTAATGTCAATTAGAGTAAAGTTATTCTTTGAATCATTTTCATATGACAATAATTGTAGGAGATAGGGTCTAGGGAACCCCAATTTTGATCAGTTGACTTCCTCTGGTCAACCACCATTAACCAACTTGCTAGCTTGATATTCTCTTGACTTTTGGGACTCATGGAGGATCATATATGCATAAGATGATAAAAAGTGAAGTATCCCTTAAAATGTTTGATAAATTGTTGAAGAAACTGGTTGAAGAAGTCACATAAGATACCCAGATGAATTAGGGTTTCCAAGGCAAACCCAATGAATGAGGAGTAAGGAGGATGCCAAGGTATGATCCCAATGCTAGTGCATATGATGAGAATAACATAAGGGATCTTAGGGTCAAAATTGGGGTCTTACAGTATGTTGAATCATAATTCTTTAAACCGAAAGGAATCACTCGATAACAGAATGTTCCCCAAGGCGTAATGAATATGGTCTTCTCCATATCTTCGGGTGCCATTTTTATCTAATTATAACCAGAAAATTCATCCATAAAAGAGAAGATTTTTAACTTAGCTGTATTATCTACCAACGTATCAATGTGTAGTAGAGGAAAATCACCTTTAGAACTAGATTTATTTAAATCTCTATAATCAACACACATGCAGACTTTTCCATCCTTCTTCGGAATAGGCACAACATTGGCCACCTACTGCGGATATTCGGAGGTAAGGAAACCGACATCAATCTGCTTTTACATTTCTTCTGTGATCTTCACTGCCATGTCAGGATGAGTTCTTCTTAACTTTTGCTTGACTGGCAGACATTCTGGCTTTAACGGCAATCTATGTTCCACAATATCGGTATCAAGACCTGGCATGTCTTGGTAATACCAAGCAAAAACATCATAGTACTCTCGGAGAAGTTCAACCAACCCCCTCTTAACCTCTGGATGAAGTTGTGGCCCAATCTTGTCCTCCTTGATATCATCTTCAGAACCCAAGTTGACCAACTTAATTTGTTCTTCAAACGGCTGAATAGTTCTTTCCTCGTGCTCAAGCAAACGGGATAACTCATCAGAAACATCTTCATCATCATTCTCTTCCTTGGCTTCGAACACAGGGAAATCAAAGTTTGGAGAGGGAGTGGGGTCATTACTTTCAATGGGTTTGAGAAGCAACATGCATAATGATTTGATATTTTTATTTTAGAAATATGAAGTGCAAACAAATATTATGAAGATATGGGAAAAATTATTGTTTGATTATGTTTTTTATGATTACCATTTTTCAGAAAAAAGCAAAAAGTGAAAACGACATAAATGTGGATGAATAAAATTGCATTTTATTGATGATAATAGAAAATGCCTGACAATGTTTTCACTTCTCCCTTAGGCATAGGAGAAGGATTTTTCTTTAACAATAGGACATATTACTTTGAACGATGAATTATAACAGGAACATCAACAACAACCCAATTGTTGCAAATTTGTCCATGTGTTACAAAGTTGACACTATCTTCTTCTTCATCTTCATCTTCATGAATGATCACAACTGAGTGGTGTTCTTCTCTGTGAATGAATCCTCCACTATGAAAAATATGTTGCATAGCCTTAACTTCCTTCTTGAACGGCCCTAGCTCAAATCCCAAACCGTCCCTATTCTTGTTCTCTAACACTTCTATGACACGGCCCTAATTGTTTGTGTCGCCAACTTGAACAATTTCTTGCGCATCTTTCAAAGAAGACATGGATACCCCAGACTTATGGATCATATTAGCCACAGACAAAGCTTGGAACGGGGTTCCTACAGCTACCTCGGCTTCAAGATACGTGAAAGATGATAAGTGGCTCACCAATAGCGCTTTCTCACCTCCAACAATAACAAGCTTACCATTCTTGATAAATTTGAGCTTCTGATGTAGAGTCGACGTGACAACATCAACTTCATGAATCATATAGGCCGAGTGAATATCCATTACCTGGAAAGTAATTTGGAAATCACTCAGATCAATCTTAATTGGGAGTTCAGCTTTTCCAATGATGGTTTTACGAGAACCGTCAAACACTTTCACAAGCACACCACTATATCTCATGGGTACTCCCTGATAAGATAGCCTATCCAAAGTAGACTTCAGTAAAACGTTCAAAGATGAACCAGTGTCTACCAAGACATTGGATAAAGCATCTTCCTTACAAATTATATATATACTTGTAAGGCACAACTTTATCAGATATGTAAGGGACTAGTCCCGCCAACCGTATCACTAACAGTGATACCGATCTATTGCTTCTTTTACTACTGTCAAACTGGATTACCACTCGCTCATGAGTCTTAAAAACTGGAACAATCATATTCACATCATCACTAAAATCTCTGGCTTGGTTGATTTGAATCATACCTTCATCCATTAACTTCTAAATGTCCCTCTTCACAATCATACACCCATATGGATTAACACTGCAAATGATGTGACCATCATGATCATGCTCACAGTCACTAATCAGACACAGTTTTATGCAGCTCCACCAAATATATTTGGATACGTCGGACATAAATTTTTTTGTACTTACTGGGACAACCGTCCACCATATTTACAGAAGAGTTACCATGAGTGGGTAACAGATTGGCTTTGACATTCGGCGCACGGTCCTTAAAGGACAACATCCCACTTTTTACCAATCTATGTACTTCATACTTCAACGGGTAAGAATTCTGAATATCATGGTCGGGTTCCTCTTGATGATAGGCGTAATGCTGATCAGGCTTATACCACCATGACAGAGGTTTAGGCATATACGAAGGATTTTTCAGCTGAACCAAATTCTTGACAACAAGAGACGGATACAATTCGACGTAGGTCATCGAAATAGGATCAAATGTGACCTTCTTCCTCTCATAATTGTTATGTTGATTACTATTGTGATTGTTGTTATGATTAGTACGTTGTTATTGTTGAGGTTAAGTCGGTGTTGATTGAACGGTAAAATTATTAGCAAACACTAGAATAACAGAGGATACTTGATGATGTTGTCGAGATCTGGAATTCTTCCTCACATAAGGCCTCCTTCGCCTCTCCATAGATACTAAATTAGTTTCTCATTCATTCTTCTTTGAGAAACCACCCTCATACTTCCTACCCATAGACGCTTCATCTCTAGACAAACGACCCTCACAAACACTTTCTTCTAGACGTATCCCCATGTTCACCATTTCTATGAAGTCATTGGGAACGGTAGCAATCATACGCTCTTAATAAAATGAACTCAAAGTCTTGAGAAATATCTTCGTCATTTCCTTTTCTTCCAACAGATGACTGATCTGAGCGACAAGCTCTCTCCACCTCTGTGCATATTCTTTAAATGTCTCCTTATCCTTCTGAGACATAGACCAAAGTTAGTCACGGTCGGGCGACATATCTACGTTGTACTTATACTTCTTGACAAAGGCCTCGCCTAAGTCATTGAAGGTATGAATGCGACCACTGTCTAGACCCATGTATCAACGAAGAGCGACACCGGTCAAACTGTCTTGGAAATAATGAATGAGCAACTGATCATTATATGTCTGGGTTGACATCTTGTAAGACAAGTGTTCCCCTTTTATTTCTCAAAGTCAAGGACCTTGAACTTAACGGGGATCTTCATATTGGGCACTGTCATATCCCAAAATTCACCCCACCTTTCACAATGATCATCTAGGTCACTAACCCTAATCATTTGCACATCCTAATAAACATTCATCTCATCTACATATCCATAATATCATAGTACATTCCACGTGCATTGAAAAGCCCAAAAATCATGGATTCAAGGGGCTCAATCACACAAGGCATGCAAGGAAGGTACGCATTCAAGATTGAGATTCATCTGGTCATTATGCAGCTTCATTGGTTTATCCATAATTCACAAGAGCACTACTTGTTCATGCTCTCAAGGCCTTGGTCAAGGGGCATTCATTCAAGTTGTTGCATTTTGGGTTTGGTTGAGTCTCAATGTTTGGTCTTGATTTATTGGATTTCAATTTTTGGAATTTGGCGTGTTTCATCTGGTTTAAGAACATTGGGCTATCTAGTAAGGTCTACATTTCAGTCATGGTGTGCATTCATGTTCATTGTTGGTCAAGATCTTGGTTTGTGCTTGGTTCATTGGATAATCAGTTCACAATCATGTTGATTCAGCTGTTCATTTCATTGTCATCTAAGGTCCATTCAAATACTTCATTTCATTCATAGAATGTTCTTTTTCTCACAAGTATTCATGTCCATTGCAAAGATTCTATTCGTTGACCATTTTTGTTACAGTTGACTTTTGGTCAACTATTGACTTTTAGTCCAACTAGTTGACCAAAGTCAACTGACCACCCTAAGACCTAATCTCATCCCATTGGCCTTGATTCACTACACTCATGTTTATTTGCTTCTAGTTGATTTCTTCATTTACAAGCCAATTCGACCATTTCATGTTCATGTCCATACTAAACCTTTTAACCATGTTCATGTTCATGTTCATTTTTAAACATTGTTCATGTCTAAAACATTTTTATCCATGTTCATTTACCATACATTTCAATTCATTAATCCAAATTAGAGTTTACCATACAACCACTTCATTTACCATACATTTCAATTCATTAATCCAAATTAGAGTTTACCATACAACCACTTCATTTACCATACATTTCAATTCATTAATCCAAATTAGAGTTTACCATACAACCACTTACAATTCATTTTCAAATCTTGAATATATTCAAAATCCCATAAAAAATTTCATTCATTTGCATTAACAATCCAATTACATTCAAAATTCCATTTTTCATACATAAACCATTCATTTCAATACAATAACCCAAATCCTATCAAAGCATAGCATATATTACAACTCAAACCACCTTGAACCCTTACTCCTATTTCCATTACAAATCATCTCTTTGTTGGAATCTTCAAAGCTCTGCATGTTTGGAATTTGTCCATAGGCCAAGGTTTTACAAGTGAAAGTCATCTTGAACGCCTTTTGCTCAATCCTCATGTGTGTACCATCCTGAAAAAATAACCATAAACACTATGATCATCATACATCCATATAGATTGCAAACATGTCCAACTTCATTAACATAGCATCCAATTCTAACATGGCTTGCATATCACATTTAACCAACTAGCCATTCTAACTTACTAATATAATAACCATCCCATATTCATTTAACAGAAAATTTTCAAAATCAAATAACTCATAGATCCCTATTTCTAACAGTGGATTACACTAGCTTCAAACCAGTCACTCATTGCAAAAATCATTAACATCCATAGCATGATAGAAAATCAGTTGCTAGCATAATCCAAATTAACATTAAGATCAACTAATCCAACTAATCAATTTTCAATTCACATTCAGAACCAACCAACTCATAATAATAACAGTTTCAACACATCATATCCAGTTAACATTCATTAACCAATACACCAAGAAAAAACTCTTCAACAGAAACTGAAACCATCTTCAACTAACTACTAACACCTCCTGAACCAAATTGTAACAGAAGCTCTAATTTCTATAAACATCACCTCTTCAACCCTTCAATAGGAGAGAAATTTTCAAAACAGATTTTTAGAACAAAAATAACTGAATCCTAACCATCTAACCAACTCCATAACCTCCTCCAACTGTCAAAATGAAACCTGCATAAAAAACTCCCTAACAGAATTTCCAACTGAACTGAACTACCCTACAACTGACATTCATAACTTCCAATTCTCTAACAGAATGTCTTCATAACTCTTCAACCAAACTTCTCAAAAAACTCCTCAAAACAACCCTCCAACAAAACTAAAAAAGAGGAGATAACATAACTGAAAAAGAGGAGATAACAGCTTCACCCTCTTTTTCACCCTCCCCAACTGCATTGATAACTCAATCCATATCCTGCAGAAAAAAACTTCTATTCACTATTTCCTTGCAACCTGCAATCCACGACCTTCAATCGAAACAAAACTCAGAATCTTCATAACGGATCCATTCACTTAACTCTTCACTCCAACATTCAACCATCACCTCCAACATAATCGTTCGTAACTCCCTCAACCTTCATATACATAATCTTCATTACTCAATCCAATACACACTCAACCTTCCACGACCATATGCTCTAAACAGAATCCACAGAAGAACCTTCAAAAGCCATATACTTATAACTTCTAAACCTACAAGGATTTTGTAACCATAACCTCTCTAATCCTCATAACATAACTACACAGAAAAAAATCACAAAAAAGTTGGGGTTGGCAACAGGAAACCGAGAATGGCATAGGAACCTCACAACAACACTTCCAATAGATTCACATAAAACAGATTGAGGGGTAGAGAAGAACGCGGGGTAGAATGGATTCACCTAAAGAATGGGAAGCATGAGAAATTAGCAAAACCATACCAATCTGCAACTGAGGTCGCGGGATGAAATTGCAACAGAAAATTGAGAGGTAGTGCATCACGAATCTGAACATATTTGTCTTCATTTCAATCAACAATACCCCTCGATGAACAACAACAACAATTCTTCGTCATCTTTATCACAACGCAACGCCATCATTCATCATCACCATGCACCGATTGAAGAACAACAAGCGAATAACGTGTCAAATCCTGTGTGTTTCTTCACCTTCTATCTTCTTTTTTACCCGCGTGCAAGCCTGATTCGAATGGCGATTTCAATTCCGATGAGGATTTTGATATAGAAGAACTGAAGGGATTATTCGAGCATGAGTTCAGAGATATGTTCTTCATGATTTTTTTATAAATAAAATGTAAATAATTTTAAATAAAATATTAAAGTTTAAATAAATATAAAGTTAATTACTAAAAATTTAAATTATATGACTTAAAATTACCTTAAAGTAATGTTTTACGCGTTCCGAGTGACTTGAAATCGTCAATAATTGACTCCGAACAAATGCTTGCACTAATCTCCCTTTCAATATATACTGTCATGTTATCTCCAAGAAACTCATCATCCATCTTGTTTCTCAACTTAGTCTAAATAATTTTCATTGCTGAAAAGACCTCTCAGTTGTGGTCGTAGAAACGGGAAGAGTCATGATAAGACGAATTAGTCTATCAATCAAGAAGTAAGTTCCAGTCTGTCCAGATGCAACCAAACATGAACATAGTTCTTGAATAGTTGATAAATTATTCAAGTTTGATGTTTGACGAGCAACAAATAGAAAATGTTGGAGTTGAAATTGCAAATTATTCTTCTCTTGATCACTAAAATCCATAGGATAATATTTTTCAACTAAATAACAAATAGTATCAATGCTAAAAGCTTTATATCCATCCTTAGGAAATAAAGAACAAGAAAGAGTTAACAAATTCATTGCCTGCTCACTGAATCTGTTATTCAACTCTTGTAACTGTTTGTCAATAGTAGTGAAAAAGATTTCAACTTTAAAGTAATTTTGAATTGTGACTTGATTCTCTTCAAGACGGGAGCGTCCAAATCTTGTTGTTGAATGAACATCATTAAGATCAGGAATCTCAATATCATGCTTTTCACAAAAAGATACCACTTTAGTAAACAATATCCAACCATTTTCTCTCAAACCTTGAATAAGATATTTTGTTGAACGAACCAAGTTCATAACATTAGCTACATCTTGATTTTTTTTGTAAGGCTTGACAAAGCATATCTGTTATTCCCATGATTTCTTTCATCAAGTGCAAAATAAATATAAAATCAAATGCCTTCAAGTAATTGTAACAACTATCTGCATCCCCACGTGTAGCATAACTCCCTCTATCTTTTGCAATTTTTACTAAACAAGTTGCTTTATACATGTTTATCAAGCTAGAAATTGAATCGTAGTGTGATCCCCAACGAGTATCTCCAGCTCGTTTCAATGTACCAACTTGATTTGCACCTTTACCCGTTACAATCTCATCAATCTCTAACAAATAAACAATTTCTTCTAATTGGGCATCTTGTAACTCATCATGACGCTTTGTAGAAGAACAAACAACATTCACAACAAAGATCAGCTTCTCAAAAAATTTATGAATAGGTTTGACTTCTCTTGATGATGTAACTAATGCAAGTTGCAATCGATGAGCAAAACAATGAACATAGTATGCATAAGGACAATCCTTCATAAAGAGGGCTTGTAAACCATTCCATTCTCCTCTCATATTGCTAGCACCATCATACCCTTGGCCACGAATGTTAGAAACATTAAGGTTATGTCAAGAAAGTATATCACATATTGCTTCCTTAAGAGTTAAAGATGTGGTGTCTTTAACATGTGCCACATAAAAAAATATCTCTTGTATTAAACCAACTTTATCACCAAATCTTAATACAAGAGTCATTTGTTCCTTTTTTGACTCATCACGAGCTTCATCAACAACGATACAAAATTTGGAATCACCAATTTCCTCACGAATACTCTTTTTCACCCTACTAGAAAGAATTTGCAAGAGCTCTTTTTGAATTTGATGTGAAGTATACTTGCAATTTTGTGGAGCATTTTCCAACACAAATTTTGCAACTTCATCATTGTAGGATGCTAAAAGTTTCAATAACTCAAGAAAGTTACCTTGATTTCTTGATTCACTACTTTCGTCGTGACCCCTAAAAGCACAAGCTTGTAGTGTTAACCAACGAACAGTGTCAATTGAAGTCTTTGAGTCGTAACCTATTATTCATTCTTTGACTTGAACTTTGCACTTGAATAATATTTCTAATATGACCATCTTGATTCAACAAGTCTTGACAAGCTTTCATTGCATTGTTGTGTGGTGAGCAAGGATCCTTCCCTATGTGTTTAAGAAAGGAACAATGTTTTCCATTCCTAACTTTCTTCCAATTTCTAAAACTCATAGAAAAAAAGACAAGTGATCCGGGACATCCACTTAGTTTTTTGCTAAAAAGGTAACATGGTAAGCAATATGCGGCATCTTCAGATGGTGAATATTTTAACCATGATGGAAATATGTTAAACCAAGTATGTTGAAACCTTCTCGGATGATCCTCGTTACCGGACAAATGATAGTTTTCTAAATGAATTTGATATGGACCACATTTTAGATAAGCTCTTCGTATTGCATCCACTTGATTTGGTGGATATTGCCAAATCGGAGGACGCTTTCCAAGATCGCGTTCCAAAGAATTTTCAAAACCATGATGCTCTTCAATTGTTGGATTCTTAAGAACTGTTTCAGATTCGGATGTCGGGATTATAATTTTTTCATCACTCTCTTCTCTTTCAATTTCACATGCTTTCCTTTTGAAAAAAGAATCAATTTTCCTATTATTCATCTTTACTCTTCCTATAATATCATATCAAATCCAAAAATCAATTTAGAGAACATAAAAATTAAAAGAGAAAAAAATTAATAAACTTAATTAATCAACTTTAATCCGTTTTCAAATACAGGTAACTTCACTATTAGAAATTAGCAGCAACAATGATTAAATAAACCTTATTACAGTGTATAACTATATTTGTAAATTACAGTGTTATGAATTGGCTTAATAAACCTCATATAGATTATTTTAACACATCAAGAAAGAATAATACTAAAAATCTCAAAAACACAAATCAAGCAATCACTTTAATTTGTTACTTTTTATAAAAAAAGAATGAATAAAGTTTTTTACCTGTTAGATGTCGATCACTTTAATCTGTTCCGATTTCGGTGCCGGTAGCAAACCCATATGAGAAAGAAAGGAAAGGTAGTAGCTTTTTACCTTATCTGTATTTTAACCTAACTTTGAATGAAAAAGAAAAAATAAAAATTAATTTTAATTTAAAATAAGGATGTTTTAGTAATTTAATATATATGAATTAAAAAAAAATTGAGGGGTGGCCATGGCCTTCCCAAGTTCCCCCTCAGTTCCGCCACTGATGCCATCGTCGCGTTTATGGGTATTCGCATGGATCTGATATCTCATGAGTGTAGAACCCGGTTCTTGGGGTTTTCCTAGGAGATTTTGACCTGTTAGCCCAAGATATTCATATATACACCCCTACATCCAATACACCCATGACCCAATGTTATTCATGTTCATTGATCCTCATTAACCCATTTTAATTATGTTAGTTTATTTTTAATTCTAGTGTTTTTTGGCTAATCTTGATGTTGTTTTGTTGATTCTGATTTAAATTAGGATTAATTTTTTATTTTAGATATATGGAATATTCTTTTTTAATTAATTAGTTAACTAGATTTAATTAGGCGATTAGTTAGAAATTAGGCTTAATCAATTATTTAGATTAGATTTAGTTTCAGAATATTTCAGAATTAATTCATTGGTATTAACCATGTTTGGTTTGTAATATTATTTTCCCTTAGAGTTTGTTAATCCATTTTGTTGATATAATTCATGTTTGGATTAATATTGTTAATTGTAGATTTTATCATGATTTTCCCATTATGTTAAATTTTCATTCAATTGGACTATTGTTTGATGATTGTTCATGTCCATGTAGGTTAGAATTGAAGTTGTCATTCGGTTTATGAATTTCTCATTTTCTTTTGATCCTAATTCATGTTTAGGTATATTTTCATCTTTAGAATTAATATTCATTTTTAATTGACTTTTAATTGATTCACTTGATTTGTGATCATATTGATAAATTGAAAATCCCATTTCAATTTAGGTGATGAATACCTTGTATTCCTAATTTCATTTGCCATGGTCACATGATTAGTCTTTGATTTGTTTATCCATGATTAATCCATTGTCATTTGAATTGATTTAAACCATTGAACATTCTTACACTTGTTGCATCTTTATCATTTGACTTGATCTCATGCTAACCCCGTTTGTTGATTTTGTGTTTCCACATGTGACTTGGAGATCCAAGCACACTTATATCTAGCCATGCTTCTAACCTATCCAATAGCCTTGTATTATTTGTAGTACCATGCCACTTGTATGCTTTAGGCATGGTATATAGTTTGTAATCTTGTCTAATTTTCTTTCCATTTCCATTTATGTTGTAATTGCTTACATCCCCCCATTGTGGTTCAAATGTCCCCCCACCCCATGATCATGTAATAGCTTAGGTTTATTGTTTTAGTTAATTCATCATGCATGCCAATTAAAAAAGATAAAAATAAAACGATAAATAAATCATTTCAAAATAAACAAAAGGTACTTGATCCAATGTCAAGTTGTTTTCCAAATAAAACTCACACCATTGCAACGCGAATACTTGATCCAACATCAAGTACTTCCCATTCATTCCATGGTCCATGATTCACATCTCACGTCCATTCTCTTCTCAACCTCGTTTTATCTCTCTCCTCCATTCTTCACACACATTTTTCATAATAAACTCAAACACTTGATCCAACGTCAAGTGCCTTTTTCAAAACCATATTCATAACAAACAGGAATGCAAAAATGGGGTGTACGTGCTGGTACACAACACTCAAGTACTTGGATTATCGGTCGTACCTAGCTTGAGGACCCTACACTTGACTTATCCCTTAAAACATATAATGATTCAAACAAGTTAGATCTTGGTGCTATGAGGGATAAAAAGGATAGTTAGGAATCCATTGTCCTCTCGACTCCCAAGTATTCTGATTGTTGGTCGTGCTTAGTGTAACACCTCAAAATTTGCCCTCCTCTCTTGGGACTAGTTTAGCATATTGCATTTCATATTTAGGGCATTAGGAATTTCATATTGCATATCATGTGGAAATAGAAGGTCATCCTCCTAAGTCTTTCTCAGAAGATAGAGAGGTTAAGAGATTCAAGCCTGAGGGTCTCCATAAATTGATCACCAACCATCTGAGGGTTTGTGCTTCAATTAGGGTTTTCTTGGTTCTTCAATGAGGTTGAGAATTATCTTGTTTGCAAGGATATGTCACCATCATCATGGTTATGTCATCCTCAAGGGCTCCATTGTGCATGCTCCAGTTCCTTAGGATTAGGGTTTTGACCTTTGGTCAACCCTAATCAATGGCATTCTTCCAACCAGGGATTCTCAAGGAGAAGAGGTATTCTATTGATGATGAAGATCACATGGTTATGTGGAAGAGCTTATTGGAGCTAGGGGTTCATTTCTGAGCCATTTCCTCAGGTGGTAGAGGCTCAAAGTCCACAGTGCATTTTCAAGTCATCTGGGGTCCATAAAAGTCAACTGAGGGCTAGGAGGAGGAGAAATGGTTTGAGACACTTCATTCATGTCCAAGAGAGGCCTATTCATCATGTAAAGCATATACCTTGAAGATTTTGAAGCCAGATCAAAAGTTTCCAAAAATGGAAAGTGACCTGTAATTGAAAGTTTCCAAAAATGGAAAGGTTTTGATTCACTTTCAACTTGACTTTCCAACATCAAATAAGGTTCAAATGAAATTTTGTCCAACATGAAAGTTGAATATCTTTCTCTCCCATTTCCAAAAAGTCTAAGATTATGAATTTATGATGAATGGTTGAGGAGATATGAGCAAATGATCACCAAGTGTGCATGAAACTTCCAAGTGCCATAACTTTTGACTCAAAACTCCAAATGAAGCCACTCTTTTTGCAAAATTCTTGTCTTGACCTATATTTTCCAAATCCAACATTGCATTGCATGAAATTTAATCATATGATCATTTGCCCATGCATGCTCATTTTGGAGGGAAAATGGAGAATTTGAATTCTATTGATCATACAAGCCTAATTCCAATCCCATTGTGTTTATTAGGTGATTTTGAGTGAAATTGGATCATTGCATGCTACTGTTCACGTCCAAACTAAGCCATGCACCTTCATTTTTCATTTTTTGCAAAACACTCCAAATGTCCTTAATTATGATTAGTGCATGTCTAATTGTGATTACAATGTCATTAGGACAGAGTATAAATGATAAATCATAACAGAATTTTTAGTTTACACAAGTTCTAGATCTAGAATCTCTCTTCCCTCCAAAATTCTCTCTCATTGAAATTCAAAATTTCTTCACACAAGGCATCAATTTGTCTGCATATTCTGGTTCAGCATGTATCATTGAGTAGGATTTGAGCTCTGGTTTGAAGAATTTCATCAAGATTCGTGCACATTCAACACATGAGCATGTTGATGGAAAGTTCAAATTAAGCAAGATCCAAGCACTTTCAATCATCAATTCTCATTCAAAGCTTCAGTAGAGGTGCAAGGGAGAAGAATTGGAGCTTTTGGAGTCTTGAATCCACTGTTTTTGTTCACTGCACAACAGGTTGGTGAAAATTCGAACCTCATAATTCTTGCTTCTATTGCCATGATCTTGTAGATCTTTCATCACTGAGAATTCTGATATAAATTTTGTGGAATTTGGATGAAAATTGAGTGAGATATGATGATTTTAGGTTTAGATCTAGAAACTTATTTTGTTCGATTCAGAAAATCCATGGAGATTTAGGCTTAGCTAATATGATATTTGAAATCCTCGCGACGAGACCTTTCCAAAGATATATAATTTGCTAAATTCTGCATTTGGAGACGGTGGCGCTCCGCCGGAGACGGCCGGAGAAGACGGTGAAAACCACCGTCCGCCACCGCCTGTTATAAGGCTAGGGTTTACTTCCAAAACGACGTCGTTTTGGTCCCATAGCGCCAGCGTCCAACCTCCCTTCGATTCCTGGTTCCAGCACTTTTTTTCAAATTTTGTCAAACATTTTCTTTTCCCTCCATTTCTCATGCATTCATTCATATTATTTCAATTTTATTTCCTCCAACTTCAAAAAATCATAACAAATAGAAAATTAATCCAAATCACTTCCAATTTTTTGCTACATGTTCATATGGATGCCTATTATTTTGTGGTTGTGATTTCTTGATTTTATCATTTCTGGATTTTTAATTGTGGACTGTTATTTGAACATGATGCAAAGTGTGACATGTTGTACCAATCCTTTTGTGAAATGCTCATACATTGTCCAATTGATTTGAAATTTGGTATTCTGATTCCCAACATGTTGCTTGATTTTTGAGGCTTGGTTGTGCATTTTTATCATTTTTCCTCTCTGTTTTTGGCACATGAATGTATGGTGTGACAATGTGTGTCACACAATTTAATGTCATACTTGTTCATTTTTATATACATGTCAATTGAGCTTTTCTGATTATAATTTTTTGCATGATGATTGTGTTTAACATGTTGATATCACATAAAAAATTTCATGATTGTTTGATTCATTTCTGTTTTAAAATGAAATTTTGATTCTTGATGTCCAATTGTGTGCTTTGTAATTGTCTTTGCCATATCTTGCTCATGTGATGACCTTGGCTAATGCTTTAGACTTGGTCCTTTTTAGGACATGTTCTTGCTTGAATAAATGTGTTTTATGTTGAATATTGGTTGCTGTTTTAACTTTTTGCTTTGCCTTTGACCCTAGTCTTGGACTAGTGGTTTGTACTCATCTTTTGAGTTTTGTATTTCAGGTTCAAGCTATTAGTCCTAATGGTTGATGTTGATCTCATGACTAGAGATGCAAATTTGCTTTGTCCACTAACATTTGTTGTATTTTAGGATCATTTGTGATGAACTCACTTGAGTTGTTGAGTTATTGACTTGCCTTGCGTGCATATTGGTTGTAACACTATTGACTGTTTGTTGGGTTTGTCTGAATGTGAATATTGACTTGTTTGACTTTCTTACAGGTACTTTAGTTGCTTTAGCTCATTGCTTGAGTTGCTTCGCTTGTGGTTGGCATACCACCTAGGTAATCATCCTCTAACTCCATGTAGTCTGGAAGCCCTGTCGTTTCTGTTTGGTAGACATTTGGATGAAGTCCTCCTTAAGAGGCAATGTCTGTGATTGTTTACTTTTGTGCCATGTACTCAAGTCCTCCTAAGTGAAGAGGCAATTGGCAGATAGAAGGGATTAGCAATCAATCCCCTGCTAATCGTTTGAGTCGTCCATTATGCTCGCACTACGTGCTGATGCTCTTGGACACATCCCCCAGATCTTGTACAATGTCAGTTAAGTGGAGCAGGGTCCCTCATTCTGGACCCCCACGTTTTCATTGATTCAAGCTCACCCAGGCCCGGGTTAAGAGCTATGAGGTCCAACCCTCATTACCTTTCATCTGCTCACCCTGATGGTCAATGTCAGTGGTTAAGAGCCTCAGACACCCTTTCCAGTGTTGGTTTGTTTGTCGAGGTTGATATGACCCCTTGACTAAAGCCCGACCTTGTATGAGCCACTTGTTTGCATATAGCGTGTGATGATTTCTTTTGATGTTTATCTGCTTTTGCTTCTCATCTCCTTTCTGTAGGAGTCGTATGATCAACTTTCGAGGAAGTTGAACGTACGTAGAGATAGACTTGAGTTGACTCACTGCCTGTGTGAGTCAAACTCTTGTTAGAGACCTCAACCTAGGGTTATAATTTGCATGATGACTATTAGGCTCGAGTCAGTCTCCCTTTTAGTCCGTTATTCCCTTGGTCTCTGGTTAGGAGAAAGTTTCTCCCCTGTTAAGGGGAACTACGTCGCCCTGATCCTCATACCAGATGAGGTACGTAGGCAAGAGATCGTGCAAGATCTCTCCAGGAAACCTTTTCTTTTTTGTGTGTGTTTGCTTGACAGCTATTGGGCTCGAGTTCCAGACTCCCTATTAGCTTGTCTATTTGATAACCTTTTTGTGTGTGTTAGGAGATGGATGTAAGCCCAGTGATTGGCATTCCGTTTCCTACTGTTGTTGTTTATTTGTAGAGTCTGATATAAGCCCAGCGATTGACATTCGGTTTCCTGTTTGTGTTTCTTTTGTTCGGAGTCGGACGTAAGGCCAGCCATTGGCAGTCTGTTTCCATTTGCGAGTTTCTTTTGACGTCTCAGCGTCTTGGTGTTGTGTTTTATTTCGGCGTGCGTTAGCCGAACTACGGTAGCTCTGATTCTCATTCCAGATGAGATACGTAGGCATAGGATGCGATATCCTAGCGAGCCCGTTTCCCGTTTCCCCGAACTACGTCGACTCTGATGTTTGTTCCTGACAAACTACGTAGGCCCAGGATGCGACATCCTGCCGATTCCCCTTCCTCCATCTTCTTCCATCTGTGTTTTATTCCACTGTGTGTGCATTCTTTGAGCAGTTTATCAGCAACCTTATTCTATTCTTTTGAGCGTGGATCCCGTCGAGTACGACGGACGTGAGGGGTGCTAATACCTTCCCCTTGCGTAACCGACTCCCGATCCTTGCAATCTCTGGTCGTGGGACCATTCCTTTCCTTTTTTCAGGTTTACTTCGAGCGTTTCCTTTCCCTCCTTTGGGATAAATAACGCACGGTGGCGGCTCTGTGTCTTTTCCCGCCGGTTGTTTTTCGCGTTGCGACAGCTGGCGACTCTGCTGGGGACTAAGAGAAGTTGACCTCTGGCTGGTCCATCTTCCCTAAGCGAGTCAATCCTAGCGCTCTCTAGGATAGTTTTAGTTGCTTGTGCTTCTTTATTTATTGCATTTATGAATATTATACTGTGTATATATTTGCATAAATGTTTGCATGCATCATATTATCATTGTGCTGGACTCTGTACAGGTTGGTTCCTCTGATTTGGGGTGGGTGTTCTGAGTGGGGCTAAAACCCAGGCCCGAGTATACACCTAGGATTAGCGTGGTCTCACGTTTCCTCACATGTTGGATCAGCATGTTGTTGCGACGTGACATACCACAAGCCGGACGAGGTTCTTTTGAGAGAGCTCTTCCGGGTGGAGTATTCCACTTTGGTTGGGTTACCTCATCCGAGCTGTTGACTTCGGTGACCGTTCTTTCCCGGATCTTTGGTTTAGACGATCTTATGAGAGCTGCAGCGGCACACCCGAAAGGGCAAACCCGTTGAGTATCTTGTTCGATTGTCGAGACCATTATCCGCCTTAGGATGACCTTATTAGAATTCACCTGTGAGGGGAGGGTTTGATTTCTACAGATGCATGTTCTGGTGGTGACTTTCTGATGGTGACTATTGGGTCCTATTTATAAGTCGGATTTATGGATATTTATTTCTGAGACGCCGGAGTTCTGTACGTGGTATTTATCAGTGGGGATCCGTTTATTTCAGGATTCCCTAGGTTGGTACAGATGTTCATGTTATTATCAGATCAGTGGTTTTCCAGTGATGATGGTGATATATCCTACCGTTCCGTTTATTTCGGAACCCTAAGTTGGATTTACGGTTACTCTGTACCTCAGATGGTTGTGATCAGTCTAGAGACCGAAACTCAGTGCAGTGGATGTTTAGATGACTTGGAGGATGGCACAGTGCATTGCATTCATACATCAGCATCATTCCCATTTTGCATTTATCTGCATCTAACTCATGTTTATCCATATGCAGGGGACATTCTTGATTGAGATCCTGGTTGAGAGACACCTTTGCTCCAGATATGAGGCCCGGCTTGAAGAATGATGTTGTATACAGTTTCTTTGATCCAGAGATTGATGCACTGAAAGAGATGATAGCATTGATTACACCTGACCATGTGGGGATGTTCCGTGAGGCTTATGGGGGTATTCTGAAGGTGGTTTTCAGGCTTACAGATGATGATAGGAGTGACATCCATACTTTTCTCCAGTTTTATGACCCGGGCTTGAGATGCTTTGTCTTCCCGGATTACCTGTTAGGGCCTTTGATGGAGGACTATGCCAGCATCTTAGGTACTCAGATCAGAGACCAGATTCCATTCTATGTCACTAAGGATGAACCTGATGTTGCTGAGATTTCTCGTGCTCTTTATTTGAGCCCAGAGGTGACTAAGGGGGGTTTGAAGGAGAAGGGAAAGTTGCCCGGTTTTCATTTGAGTTTCTTGGAGGCTAAAGCCAAGGAGCATGCTGCTTTGGGTAATTGGAAGGTTGTTTGTGCTTTGCTTGCTGTCAGCATTTATGGAGTCATCATGTTCCCTAATCAGAAGAACTTTGTGGACATTAATGCCATTCGGTTGTTTGCTCAGAGGAATCCTATTCCTACCTTGGTTGGGGATGTCTATTACTCGGTCCATAATCGAAACGAGAAGCGGCATGGTGGATTGATCAGATGTTATGCTCAACTGTTACACAAGTGGTTCATGGGGTATTTGCCTTCCAGAGGTGCCTTTGTCTTTCTTGACCGTACTGTGAATTGGGTGACCAAGCTGATGGGTTTGCAAGCCAAGGACATAGCTTGGACTCACAATGGTGTGGCGGGACGAGACTTCATTTACAGTTGTGGGAGTCTTCCCAATGTGCCTCTCATAGGACTTCAGGGTTGCATTAATTACAACCCGACGCTTCTTAAGAGACAAATGGGGTTTGCTGTAACACCCCGATAAAAATAAGATAATTATTTAATTTAAGTTAATATTATATTTATTAATTTAATTAAATAATTGGAATTATTGGATTATTATTATTATTATTATTGGAATAATAATTATTGGAAAATATATAAGTTGGAAATAAGGAAAAAGAGTTCCATTTTGGTAAAAAGAGTTTTCACGTGAAAACAGAGAAGCGGCTCAAAAAGAGGAAAAAGGGCAAAGAGGCAGAGCAAGAGGAAGAAGGTTGGAGAAGAGAAAAGCTTGAAGCTTAAAGATTCGCCGGATTAACTCAGGTAAGGGGGGTTTATCGTCGCTTAATGGGTATTATGGGTTAACATGTAATGGGTAGTAATAAACCGTTGAATTGACCCTAATTGGGATAATGAGTGCTGAAAAATTGTGATGGATAAGTTGTGTTAAAACTGAAATTGAATCTGTAATTGGATGGGTAGTGATTTTCCGAAAACGTAGCTTTTTACGGAATCGGAATCGGAGGTCCGGAAGTCCTCCAACGGCGGAAAATGCGGAGAATTCTGCATTCTGCTTCGTGTTAGCGCAGGAACAGCTTTCTGTCTTGCGTTAACCGGTTAACCCAGGGTGTTAACCGGTTAACACTGTTAGGAATTGTGAGGTATTGCTGTTTTGGTTGCGTTAACCGGTTAACCCAGGGCGTTAACCGGTTAACACTGTTGTGAGTTGTGAAAATATTGTTGTTCTGTCTGCGTTAACCGGTTAACCCAGGGCGTTAACCGGTTAACACTGTTGAGTTTTGCCAGAAAGCGTGTTCTGTGTTGCGTTAACCGGTTAACCCAGGGCGTTAACCGGTTAACACTGTTGCAAATTGGAAAAATTGATATTTTAATGTTGTGAACATAATTGGTGATTGGCCTATATCGGTGTGTGATATAGTAGGGATTATTTCCCGTTGTTTTGAGTAGGATAGGTATTAGTAGAGTGTGCTAATACTGTGATTGAATTATTTGGCATGACATGATATGATTATGTGATAAATATGCTGATGATGTGTGAAAATATGCATAATGTTGTGAATGTATATATTATGTATGTAATTGTGGATGGACTGTTTTATGGCTTAGAGTGTGAGCATATGTCCATTGTGGATTGTTGATGATGTTGCATTGCTAGGTGAATTAGCATGCATATTGTGGCCTTTATGGTGGTAGCTAATTCCCACGGTGAGGAATTAGTGAGTAAATCATTGTGGATTGTTGTTGATGTTTGCATGCTAGGTGATTAGCGTGCATAGCATAGCCCTTGGGGTGGTAGCTAATTCCCGTGGTGAGGAACTAGTGAGTTGGTGGTAGCTAATTCCCGTGGTGAGGAATTAGTGAGTGAGTCACTAGGTCTCAAATGAGTGGGACTAGTGGGCTTGGTAGCCGTATCTGGATTTGATCGGTGAGGTGAACTATATGTTCACGAATAGTCGGTACCGCATGCATGGAGTCTCATTGCATAATGTATGTATGACGTATAATATGAATGGATGTATTCCAATATTATACGTGTGTTTGTGTTGGCATTGGGTATGAGTATGAATTGTGTTGGTATTGAGTATGCCATTTGAGTTGATGTGCCGTTACCGAATGTGTGATATGATTAGGGTGATTAATGTGTTATTTACTTAGCATTACATGATATTTTATAATGCTTATTATATCGATTGAGGAACTCACCCTTACAACTATTTTTCAGGTAACGAGCAGTGATTGAGTAGAAGCTAGTGCTTGGAGTCTAGTGTAGTCTCCTTAGTGGGTCATGCTCTGATAGATGTAACATCGGGACGGGATGTTTTACCTTGTTGAATAATTTTACATGTAATGTGTTACATGTTCTGCATGATTGATTTGATTTCTATCCGCTGCGTATTGTGCAAATGCTTTATGTTTTGAATTAATAAAAGAGCATGACAGTTATTATGGTGAATGGTGTGAAATGATTGTGTGACACCCTTAATTGCATAATTACTCTGATTGATATATTGCTATTTTAATTAAATATTTGGGGTATTTTAGAAGGGTGTTACATTTGCTATGGAGGTTCCTCCTCTTGAGTGTGAGATTCAGGAGTCTTTCTACTTCCCAATTGAGGGTAATCAACCAAAGTTGAGGCAAGTGTCTGGAGCATGGCGTAACATTCAGAGAAAGGGCAAGGTTCCTTTTGGTAGGGTTAATAGCAGGTATTTTCCTCTGTTTGATGATTGGCTCAGAAAGAGGATTGAGCTCACGCATCTACCATTTCCTGGGGGTGATCCTTGGTATCCGGTGATTGATGGGCCACGTTCTTTTGTCAGTATGGAAGAGTTCCTTGAGATGAAAAGGGAGAGAGATCAGCTGCGAGCAGAGAAGACTGAGTTGGAGATGAGTGTTGCTAGAATTCAGATGGCTAATCAGGAGATCAAAGGGAAAATAGAAGACCAGGATAAGAGACATACCATGAAGGTGAAGCGCTTTGAGATAGACACCGCCTATTACCGCAAGATCAGCCAAGCTTTGGAGTCATCTACGAAGGAGCACGACATTACCAAGGAGAAGTTGGCTAGAGCTTCGAGAGTCATTGAAGATGAGAAGAGGAGGCAGATCCTTGTGAAGAATCAGAGGGAAGCCAGAGTCAGAGTCCTTATCGCCGAGTGGGAAGCAAAGCTGAAGATTAAGGAAGAAGAGAACGTGAAGATTATTGCTGAGAGAGATCACTATCTTGCTGAGAGGGATCATTATTTCCGCCAGATGAAGATTCACCAGAAGGAGGTGGGGAGATTGCAGCAGGAGAACATTGAGCTCAGGTTCGCCGTGAAGTTTACCAAGATGGTTGATGATGCAGAGCCGTCTGTGGGACCTTCTTCAGTGTAGACTTTTGTTGTTATATGTTGGATTACCGTCAGGCCTGTTGACGGAATTCACCTGCTTGTATTTTCTTTCTGTTTCTGGAGAATTGTAATTTGATTTGTATCAGACTTGATGTATGACTCTTGCACGTGTAGTGCACTTTTGAGATATAATGGTTATTGTCATTCATTGATCGATCTTCAAGCTTTATTTGCTTTTCTGTGCACACTCACATAGCACACACATGGTTGGGTGACATCTTTGCTAAATCATAATTCTCTGTTCTGTATGGTGAAACCAGATGATTGATGCCAAATTGTTGCTGTCAAATTATTATCTGTCTCGATGAAACCAGGGTTGAAAGACAGAGTGTTCCTCATATGGATAGACATTGCATTCATGCATGAATCATAATAACTTGTCTTCTATTTTGCAGGTGTTGGTTTCTAATGTGCTTGATTGTTTCAGGAATCATTGCTCGCGCACGTAGAATCATTCCTTTGCACGTAGCACGTCCGCACAGATACCCTACCAGGCGCAAGAAATCCAAGCTGATGGATACATCCAACGCAGATATTCTCGAGCTAAAAGAGAAGATGGGAGAACTGATCAATGTTATGCAAGGGTTCGCCTTGGGACAAAAGGCACTGGTTGAGAAAGTGGAGAAGCTTGAGCGGGCTTCTGCTGCTAACAGTGGTAATAATCTTGAGGGGGTCTCCAACAACGGTCTCGGCGGTTCTAGGGATGGTGGTGATCCCAGGAAAAAGGCGACTACTGCTGGTGTAGTGATCAATAATGGTGGTGGTTTTGGTTTTGCTGCAGGCGGTGGGCCCGGTCCTGTAGTCAATAATGCGAAGGTTAGTCTGTTTCCTCCTTTCTTTGGAGCTGAGGAGGATAGAGAAGAGGATCAGTTCTCGGTACTTAATGAATAGTTTGGCCAGTATGGTGTCCAACCACCAAACAAAGAAATTCAGGTGCTGGCGGAGAAAATCAGGGCTCTAGAAAGCTATTCTACTCCGGGGGTTGTCAATATGTCAAACATGGGGCTAGTTGAGGGGATTGTGATCCCGCAGAAGTTTAAAGCGCCTGTGTTTGATAAATATAATGGGAGTTCTTTCCCGGAAACTCATCTCCAGGAATTCGTCCGAAAGATTTCTGCTTATACAATGGACCAGAAGCTTTGGATGTACTTCTTCCAAGACAGCTTGTCTGGGGGGTCTCTGGAATGGTATACCAAGTTGAAATCTTGGAATATCAAGAGCAGGCAGGATCTGGGGGATGCGTTCTTTAAACAATATCAATTTAATGCTGACATGGCTCCTAGCCGTACCCAGTTGCAGGGTATGTCTCAAAAGCCAAGCAAAGGGTTTAAAGAATATGCGCAGAGATGGAGAGAGTTGGCTGCCAGAGTTCAACCTCCGTTGGTAGATCGGGAGATGTCTGATCTGTTTATGGGTACCCTTCAGGGGACGTTTGCAGAAAGAATGGTGGGATGCCCGGTTACCAACTTTGCTGATATTGTAGTGGCTGGGGAAAGAATTGAGAGTTGGTTGAAGATGGGAAAGATACAGGGTAACGCTTCGTCGTCTGGATCGAAGAAGCCCTTTGGTAATGGCCAGAGAAAGAAGGAGGGTGATACAAGTGTTGTGTATGCCCAAAGAGGACAAAGTAGGGATCATTACTACCAGCACACTGCTGCGGTAACAATTCCTGCTGATAATCAACCTGCACAGCAACATCAACAACAGCAACAGCCACAACAACGGCAGCCATTTCAACAGAGACTGCAGAGGGCCGGGTATCAGGTGAGAGGACGAATGAATGATCGTCAGTTTGATAGGCCGCCAGTGACATACTCATTCTTGTTGAAGAAGTTGAAAGACTTGGGGTTGGTTCAGCTGAGAACACTGGCTCCGTTGAGACCTGATCAGAGGCCTGCCAACTATGATGAGAACGCCAAGTGCGAATTCCACTCTGGTGCCCCTGGACACAATGTTGAGAATTATAAAGCTTTTCAGCATGTTGTCCAGGACCTGGTGGATTCTAAGGCAATTAATTTTGCTCCATCTCTAAATGTTAACGCTAACCCCATGCTTGCGCATGGTCAGATGGGGGTGAATGCAATTTCTGAGGGTAGGAGGACGATTGGGTTGATAAATGTAGATCAGTTGAGGACTCCATTGGTTGAGGTCAAGAGGCAGTTGTTGCAGAATGGGGTTTTTCCAGGTTGCGATAATGGTTGTGCCGCTTGCACTGTCACTACGGATGGATGTGTGTTGTTGAGGAAGGTTGTCCAAAGGATGATGGATGAGGGAAGCGTCAGGTTTGAGAAGGTTGGTTTGGAAAGGGAGGACGTCTCCACCATAAACATCTACTTTGATCCGATCGATTTGTCAGCGCTGGCAGATGCGGCTCTAGTTACCATCACGGTACCTGGGCCAATTCCTTATGACAACGATGATGCTGTACCATGGGATTATGGTGGAGAGGTTTATTGTAATGGGGAGAAGCAGGAAGATCAGGCTGCAGGTGAAACCACCGTTTCAAAGGTGGATAATGCCGGACCCAGTGGTTTCACTCGTAGTGGAAGGCTGTTTGCATTGGACACTTTGAGGAGTGGGGAAGGAGAAAAAAAAAAAAAAGATAAGGCCGAGGCTTTAGCCAGGGCGAGAGGAAAGCAGGTAGTGAGCGAGGGTACTTCTGTGGCGACACCGGCGCCTGGTGGGTCGGAAAAAGAACTTGATGATGAAGCTGAAGAATTTCTGGGGATCATCAAGAAGTCTGAGTATAAGCTTGTTGACCATCTACAGCAGACGTCGTCTAAGATTTCAATACTGTCATTGCTGTTAAGCTCCAAGGGGCATAGAGAGGCTTTGTTGAAAATACTGAAAAAAGCTTATGTCCCGCAGGAGATAACGATTAATCAATTGGAGACAGTGGTGTCCAATGTTAATGCCAGCCATGGGCTGGGTTTCACTGATCTGGATCTGACTGTGGATGGGTGTAATCACAATAGGGCATTACACATTGCGATGGAGTGTAAAGGAGCAGTGCTGTCGCACGTTTTGGTGGATACCGGCTCATCACTCAATGTGTTGCCAAAGAAGGCCTTGGCAAAGCTGGATTGCGAAGGGTTGATCTTGAGGCCGACGGACCTGATAGTTAGAGCATTTGATGGCTCTAAGAGGGCTGTGTTTGGGGAAGTGGAGCTCCCTGTGAAGATCGGGCCCGAGGTGTTTAAGTCTGTGTTTCATGTCATGGATATTCAGCCGGCATACAGTTGCCTGTTGGGTCGACCGTGGATACACGCTGTTGGGGCAGTGACTTCGACTTTGCACCAGAAATTGAAGTATATCTGGGACGGGCAGGTCGTCACAGTTTGTGGGGAGGAAGACATCTTCGTAAGCCACCTGTCATCGTTTAAGTGCGTAGAAATGAACGGTGAAATATAGGAAACGCCAAGTCAAGCATTCGAAACCGTCGAGGTGGAGAATGCTGTTTTTGTCAAAGAAGAGAAGAAGTCGTCCATTTCTTCGTATAAGCAGGCTGCTGAGGTGGTGAAGAGCGGAGAAGCCCCAGGTTGGGGAAAGATGATAGACATCGCCGCCAAAGAAGACAGATTTGGGGTTGGTTATCAGCCGGGCCGAGGCTCGTCTGGGTAAGGCAGAGGACGTCGTCAGCCATTCACGTTCACCAGTGCTGGAATACTGGATCCAGATCGCATATGTGCGGTGGGTGAAGAGATCGACAGTGACTGCGAGCTCGACTCGTGGATAAAACCATGTGTACCAGGGATGGAGATCCAGAACTGGAAAGCCGAAAAGATCATCACTGTCACTATACGTGAAGAGTAATATTTCTGTTTTTCAATTCTGACTGCATGAAATGTTGGTGTAAGCCCTAGAGACCAATACTTTTGGTACTTGTATCGAATTATTTATTAATAATAAAAGGCTTTTTCTTTATTACGTTTGTTTAATAAAGTCCCTAGAATAGCTAGTCTGTTTAATGTATCAAGTATGACTTAATCATGAGATCACATTAAACATAAGGACACTATTCTTAAAGTATCCGTAGTCGAGCTTTAGTGTGAAGTGGGATAACATTAAAGCATTAAGACTATTATGTTTGTAGACTGATGATCACATCTCATGGATCATGGATAAAGAGTTATCAAGTCTTAAACATAGGTATGAATATTAGGAGTAATACTTATACCGGATTGACCCGCTATGAGAATACTATATAGAAAGTTATGCAAGGTGTCATAAGTTATTCTCATGGTGATAATAGTGTATTCCACTCTTCGACCTGAAACCACTATGGATCCTAGATGTAGAGTCGAGTGCTTTATTGCTGATCCAACGTTGTCCGTAACTGGATAACCATAAAGACAGTTGATGGGTACTCCACAAAGCATGCTGAGGGACATGAGTGTCCTAGATGGAATTTGCCCATCCTGCGTAACAGGATAAATGTCTATGGGCCCAATATTGAACTGGACAAGGATGACACGGTCTATGCCTTGTGTTCAATATAGACATAAGGGCAAAAGGGTAATTATACACATAATTATTATCACAGAAGGTTTTGTCAGATCACTTGACATTTTCGTGTCTTGGGTAGCAGTGATGTGTTGCTAGATACCGCTCACTGTTTATTATGTTAAATGCGTGATTTAATATAATTGCCAACGTCACGAAAACCTACAGGGTCACACACAAAGGACGGATTGATGAGAGATAGAGTAATTAAGGAATACCGTAAGGTACGGTGCCCTTAAGTGAATTATAGAACATCGTAAGGTATGGTGTACTTGAGTAGAATACGAAATATGGTAAGGTACCATGGGCTTAAGTGATTTTGGGCATATTATAAGATATGGGCCAAAATACACTTAAGTGGGCTTTTAGCTTGAAGCCCACACAAGTGGTTCTATAAATAGAACCCTTGTGCAGAAGCAAAAATTTGCGGTTGCATTATTTTCGTTTTATATCACTCTCTCTCTCTCTCTCACTCAAAGCCTTCACTCGTACCAGCTAGCACTGAGATTGAAGGAACCCGTTCGTGTGGACTGAGTAGAGACGTTGTCATCGTTCAACGTTCGTGATCGCTTCGTGGATTTGCATCAAAGGCGAATGTTAAGAGCAGAATGGTAGCCTTGTTGAAAGAGTATGTTGATATCTTCGCCTGGTCTTATCAAGATATGCCAGGATTGGATACCGACATCGTTGTGCACAAGCTACCATTGAGAGCAGACTGTCCTCCAGTGAAGCAGAAGTTGCACAGAACTCGACCCGAGATGGCCATGAAAATCAAAGAGGAGGTGCAGAAGCAGTTGGACGCTGGTTTCCTAGCTGTTACTAATTATCCGCCTTGGGTCGCGAATATTGTGCCGGTCCCGAAGAAGGATGGGAAGGTGAGAATGTGTGTGGACTACCGGGATTTGAATAGAGCTAGTCCGAAGGATGATTTTCCATTACCTCACATCGATGTGTTGGTGGATAATACAGCTCAATTCTCGGTGTTTTCCTTCATGGATGACTTTTCTGGCTATAATCAAATTAAAATGTCACCAGATGATATGGAGAAAACAACGTTCATCACACCGTGGGGCACTTTTTGTTATAAGGTGATGCCATTCGGTCTCAAGAACGCCGGTGCCACGTATCAGAGGGCCATGGTGACTTTGTTTCATGATATGATTCATCATGAAATCGAATGCTATGTTGATGACATGATAGCAAAGTCCCAAACAAAAGAGGGGCATTTGGTAGATCTGGCCAAGCTGTTTGACCGGCTGAGACAATTCAGACTGAGGTTGAATCCGAATAAGTGCACTTTCGGAGTGCGGTCCGGTAAATTGCTGGGGTTTATTGTGAGCGAAAGCGGAATCGAGGTTGATCCTACTAAAGTAAAAGCAATACAAGAAATGCCTGAACCGAGAACAGAGAAAGAGGTTCGTGGTTTCTTAGGTAGATTGAACTACATTTCACGGTTCATATCTCATCTAACGGCCACGTGTGAACCTATATTCAAGTTCTTGAGAAAAGATCAAACAGTCAGGTGGAATAATGATTGCCAAGCGGCATTTGAAAAAATAAAAGAATATTTGCAGGAGCCTCCGATTCTGATGCCTCCTGTGGAGGGACGACCGTTAATTCTGTACTTGACGGTCCTGGAGGGGTCTATGGGGTGTGTACTAGGGCAGCATGACGAGTCTGGTCGAAAAGAGCATGCGATTTACTACCTTAGCAAAAAGTTTATCGACTGTGAAACAAGATATTCACTGCTCGAGAAAACTTGTTGTGCTTTGGTATGGGTTGCTCGCCGGCTGAGACAGTATATGCTGGTTCATACCACTTTGTTGATTTCCAAGATGGATTCGATCAAGTATATTTTTGAGAAGCCAGCATTGACCGGATGGGTTGCGAGATGGCAAATGATTTTGACTGAATATGATATCCAATATACCTCTCAGAAAGCAATCAAGGGGAGTGTATTGTCTGATTACCTCGCCCAGCAACCCGTTAAGGATTATCAACCGATGAAGTTTGAGTTCCCTGATGAGGACATCATGTTTCTCAAATCGAAAGATTGTGAGGAACCGATCCCGGAGGAGGGGCCTGACCCTGAATCCGAATGGATTCTAATGTTTGATGGGGCCGTTAACGTGAATGGTAGTGGAGTTGGTGCTGTTTTGGTTACACCGAAAGGATCTCATATTCCTTTTGCTGCCCGGCTAACATTTGAGTGCACCAACAACGTGGCTGAATACGAAGCTTGCGTCTTGGGGATTGAGGAGGCGATTGATTTGCGAATCAAGAACATTGTTATATATGGAGATTCAGCTTTGTTCATGAATCAGGTTAACGGAAAATGGTATACGCATCAATCTCATTTAATTCCATACCGGGATTATACGAGGAGATTGTTGACGTTTTTCACCAAGGTGGAATTACATCATGTGCTGAGAGAAGAGAATCCGTTAGCAGATGCTTTGGCTACTCTGGCTGCCTTGATTAAGGTGCAGTGGTGGAATCAGTTCCCTAATGTTGAGGTGGGACGTCTCGATAGACCGGCTTATGTGTTTGCTGTTGACACAACGCCTGATGATGAGAAGCCGTGGTATTTTGATATCAAACGCTATCTGGAGACCCAGGAGTATCCTGAGGGAGCATCTAAAAAGGACCGAAAGACTCTGAGGAGGTTGGCCATGGTGTTCTATCTGAACAAGGATGGGGTTTTGTACAAGCGGAATTTCGATTGGGTTTTGCTCAGATGTGTTGATGATAAAGAAGCAAGCCAATTGATGAAAGAAGTACACGAGGGGTCGTTCGGTACCCATGCCAGTGGGAATGCAATGGTGAAGAAGCTGTTAAGAGCTGGATATTATTGGATGACAATGGAGGCCCAGTGTTTCAGTTTCATGCGGAAGTGTCATAAATGCCAGATTTATGCTGATAAGGTGCACGTGCCTCCAAATCCGTTGAGCTTAATGTCGTCTCCGTGGCCGTTTGCTATGTGGGGCATTGATATGATCGGAAAGATCGAGCCTACGGCTTCGAATGGGCATCGGTTCATATTAGTGGCTATTGATTACTTCACCAAGTGGGTGGAAGCAGCCTCTTATGCGAATGTGATAAAGCAGGTCGTGGCCAGGTTCCTCAAAAGAGACATCATTTGTAGATATGGGGTTCCCGAAAGAATCATTACTGATAATGATTCTAATTTGAACAATAAGATGATGGCAGAACTGTGTCGGGAATTCAAGATCGAGCATCACAATTCTTCTCCTTATCGTCCGAAGATGAATGGGGCGGTTGAGGCAGCCAATAAGAATATAAAGAAGATTGTGCAGAAGATGGTCGTGACCTATAAGGATTGGCACGAGATGTTGCCGTTTGCATTGCATGGGTACCGAACCTCGGTGCGTACGTCTACTGGGGCAACGCCTTTCTCGCTTGTGTATGGGATGGAAGTCGTGCTACCAGTTGAGGTTCAGATTCCTTCGTTGAGAGTCCTGATGGACGTGAAATTGGAAGAAGCTGAATGGGTAAGGGCTCGGTACGAAGAGTTGAGCCTGATTGAGGAAAAGAGGCTGGCAGCCATATGTCATGGGCAGTTGTACCAGCAGCAAATGAAGCGTGCTTTTGACCGAAAGGTGCGACCTCGTGTATATCATGTAGGGGATATGGTGTTGAAAAGGATCCTTCCTCCTCAAAACGATCGTAGGGGAATGTGGACACCCAATTATGAAGGTTCATTCGTGGTCAAGAAGGTTTTCTCTGGCGGAGCCTTGTTTTTGACGACCATGGATGGCGAGGATTTTCCATCCCTTGTGAATGCGGACGCAGTTAAAAAATACTTTGTATAAGAGACCCGCTGGACGAAAAGAATAAAATAGTCCAGGAAAAAATGGGCATCCCGGCGAACCGAAAAAAAAATGAAAAAGGTTCGGGCAAAAATTAGGGATAAAAAAGAGAAAAAAACTATACACCCGACAAGTCGAAAACCCCACAAGGGCAGCTTGGGCAAAAAAGGGTATCCCGGTGGACTGAAAACCCGAAAGGGCGGTCCAGGCAAAAGAGGGATTGAAACGAACAACTGCGTCTAGCATGATCGCTTGTGTTTTGGTTAAGACACATGGATAATCCGCAGCAGGGATCGGTCGGAAGCGTCTTGTTCAGAAGGCAGAAAGCACGGAGAGTATTGGGGACATATGGGGTGTAACCGAGTTGGAACTCGATGAGATCACGGGTTCACATTGCCATTAGGATAGATTTTTCCTTTTGTGTGCAACTACCTCTTTTCAGGGATTCTTCCTGTGTATTGCTCAGTTTTGAGCCACCTTTTTTCAATCAATAAAATGCATATTCAGTCAAATAATTTTGTTTTTGTTTTCATTACCGCTTTGATTGCAAAAACATCATTTTATTTTGATAAAGAATCTTTGCATGTTGAGATATGGAGATCCCTTCCAATACATGTTCATAAGATTGAAAACCTGAAATCTTATTCGGAAGGTTGAGTGACCCAAGTGTTGAATCTTTGGCACGCCTGGGGCACGTTTTTATCTAACGATCTCTTTTGCAGGTGCTGTTAGATATTTTCACTCACTTGCAGGTTGTGATGTGAAGCCTTTTTGAAAAAAGATCCCCGTGGAGTCCAATCAGGGACAAAGGAATTGACGAATGGAAAAGACGGCGAAAAGACGTACGACGATCCTTGAGTGTTAATCAAGAAGACTCTTCAAAGTCTGAGGACTGGAAAGTTTGTACGGATCCAAGGAGTTCGATCTCCGTAGAGTACGGAGAAGTCGAGGATACAAGGTGATGAATCAGAAAAGTCCAGACGAGTCTGGGAGTTCTCAAAAGTGGAAAGCTGACACTGGATTTAGATGGTGAATACCAGGGTTCGACGAGTCGACGGGTGTTTCGTGCCAGATTTTCCTTATTTCCCCTAGCAGGGTCGGGATTGTTATCTCCCCAGCGGGTTCAAGATCGGTGTTTCCTCGGCAGCCAGGCCTGAAGGTTGTTGTGTCCCTTAGCAGGGTTGAGATTGTTGTTTCCCCTAGCATGATGGAGCTTGTTAGTTCCCCAGCAAGTCGAAGATTGTTGTTTTCCCAGCAGAGTGCGTTGGTGGTTCCTTACCCAGCGAAGTCCCCAAGCGGATCGAGTTCGGTGGAGGTCATCCCTAGTGAGGGTTGTTCTTTCCCCAGCAGCAGTGCTATTCCCCAGCAGGGTGGAGGTTGGAGTGGTATCGAGTTCCTCAGCAGAGTGCCTCGAGCTCCCCAGTAGAGTCCCTAAGGGGGATACTTTTTATGCATTCATCATTTGAGAGAAGCATAGCATATTGCATACCTTATTGCGTAGCATTTCCATGGTTATGGAGCATTACGCTGAAAAAAATCATGCATCATCATTGCAAGCATAAGCTAGTCTCAAGCCGTGGTTACCGTTTGAGATTTGGTTTCGCCGGTTGGTGAAGATGCTACTCAAGCCGTGGTTACCGTTTGAGAAGTGATTTCGCTGGTTGGAAGATCAACATCAGCATTGCGAGCATCAGTTACTCAAGCCGTGGTTACCGTTTGAGATTTGGTTTCGCCGGTTGGTGAAGATGTTACTCAAGCCGTGGTTACCGTTTGAGGTTTGGTTTCGCCGGATGGCGAAGACGTTACTCTGCGGAGTTTAACATCATGACGTTGGAGCAACAATGTTCCCCAGTAGTGCGATATTTGAGGAAAATTTTCCGTCGAGCGGAGATGGAAATAAAGATCAAAGAACGTTACGCGATCAGCGCGAAAATCGAAGATTGGAGAAAAGGAAGTGCTGCGGCATTTTCTAGAGAACGGGGTTCAAATGGAGATTGGAGTTGAAGATTATATCCGGGATGAGGTCCTCAGGATTGTCTTCTGATCATGTGTCACCTTAGACTTTGGCGAGGCCAACAGAAGTCGTTATAGGTATCTTCGGAGGAAGAAACGCACATGATTACCTTCCTGTTGAGGATGTGTACTCTCTGATATGTCGCCATCAGAGTGGTGTTTTGGTGTTATTTCCGGCGTTGCCAGTGGAATTATCACAAGAAAATGGAGAGCGGGGTCCAAATGGAGAAAAGAAAGTGATGGGCATTTTCTGGAGAGCGGGGTTCAAATGGAGAAAAGGAGACACGTGGTGTTTTCTGGAGAGCGGGGTTCACAACGGCGATCGCGAGTTACCGTCAGGCGACTGGGGTTCAACTGGAGAACGGGGTTCATGATTTGGCAAACGAGAGTAATATGAAGTTGTCGGGGTTCAAAGACGGTGATCCAAGATCATCCGTGCGAAAGAAAATATTTGTTCGAGGTTCAAGAAAAGCAAAAAAATCAATCAAAGATGTTGCGGGGTTCAAGAAAAAGAGAAAAATCAAAAAGTTGTGGGGTTCAAGAAAAGCAAAAAAAAAAGAGCAAAAAAAAATATAATAATCCCCAGCGGAGCGCAAATTGTTCGTCTGTTCTTGGTATTCAATCACTATTCACTCTGATCATCTGAAAGCCGAGGTTGTTCATATCGACAGGTTCACAGTGGATTGAATAGGGGCAGCTGTAACACCTCAAAATTTTCCCTCCTCTCTTGGGACTAGTTTAGCATATTGCATTTCATATTTAGGGCATTAGGCATTGCATATTGCATATCATGTGGAAATAGAAGGTCATCCTCCTAAGTCTTTCTCAGAAGATAGAGAGGTTAAGAGATTCAAGCCTGAGGGTCTCCATAAATTGATCACCAACCATCTGAGGTTTTGTGCTTCAATTAGGGTTTTCTTGGTTCTTCAAGGAGGTTGAGCATTATCTTGTTTGCAAGGATATGTCACCATCATCATGGTTATGTCATCCTCAAGGGCTCCATTGTGCATGCTCCAGTTCCTTAGGATTAAGGTTTTGACCTTTGGTTAACCCTAATCAATGGCATTCTTCCAACCAGGGATTCTTAAGGAGAAGAGGTATTCTATTGATGATGAAGATCACATGGTTATGTGGAAGAGCTTATTGGAGCTAGGGGTTCATTTCTGAGCCATTTCCTCAGGTGGTAGAGGCTCAAAGTCCACAGTGCATTTTCAAGTCATTTGGGCCCCATAAAAGTCAACTGAAAGTCAACTGAGGGCTAGGAGGTGGAGAAATGGTTTGAGACACTTCATTCATGTCCAAGAGAGGCCTATTCATCATGTCAAGCATATACCTTGAAGATTTTGAAGGCAGATCAAAAGTTTCCAAAAATGGAAAGTGACCTGTAATTGAAAGTTTCCAAAAATGGAAAGGTTTTGGTTCACTTTCAACTTGACTTTCCAACATCAAAGAAGCTTCAAATGAACTTTTGTCCAACATGAAAGTTGAAGATCTTTCTCTCCCATTTCGAAAAAGTCCAAGATCATGAATTTATAATGAATTGTTGAGGAGATATGAGCAAATGATCACCAAGTGTGCATGAAACTTCCAAGTGCCATAACTTTTGACTCAAAACTCCAAATGAAGCCACTCTTTTTGCAAAATTATTGTCTTGACCTATATTTTCCAAATCCAACATTGGATTGCATGAAATTTAATCATATGATCATTTGCCCATGCATGCTCATTTTGGAGGGAAAATGGAGAATTTGAATTCTATTGATCATACAAGCCTAATTCCAATCCCGTTGTGTTTATTAGGTGATTTTGAGTGAAATTGGATCATTGCATCCTACTGTTCACGTCCAAACCAAGCCATGCACCTTCATTTTTAATTTTTTGCAAAACACTCCAAATGTCCTTAATTATGATTAGTGCATGTCTAATTGTGATTACAATGTCATTAGGACAGAGTATAAATGATAAATCATAACAGAATTTTTAGTTTACACAAGTTCTAGATCTAGAATCTCTCTTCCCTCCGAAATTCTCTCTCATTGAAATTCAAAATTTCTTCACACAAGGCATCAATTTCTCTGCATATTCTGGTTCAGCATGTATCATTGAGTAGGATTTGAGCTCTGGTTTGAAGAATTTCATCAAGATTCGTGCACATTTAACACATGAACATGTTGATGGAAAGTTCAAATTAAGCAAGATCCAAGCACTTCCAATCATCAATTCTCTTTCAAAGCTTCAGTAGAGGTGCAAGGGAGAAGAATTGGAGCTTTTGGAGGCTTGAATCCATTGTTTTTGTTCACTGCACAACAGGTTGGTGAAAATTCGAACCTCATAATTCTTGATTCTATTGCCATGATCTTCTAGAAACTTATTTCGTTCGATTCAGAAAATCCATGGAGATTTAGGCTTAGCTAATATGATATTTGAAATCCTCGCGACGAGACCTTTCCAACGATATATAATTTGCTAAATTCTGCATTTGGCGACGGCGGCGCTCCGCCGGAGACGGCCGGAGAAGACGGTGGAAACCACCATCCGCCACCGCCTGTTATAAGGCTAGGGTTTACTTCCAAAACGACGTCGTTTTGGTCCCATAGCGCCAGCGTCCAACCTCCCTTCGATTCCTGATTCCAGCGCTTTTTTTCAAATTTTGTCAAACATTTTCTTTTCCCTCCATTTCTCATGCATTCATTCATATTATTTCAATTTTATTTCCTCCAACTTCAAAAAATCATAAGAAATAGTAAATTAATCCAAATCACTTCCAATTTTTTGCTACATGTTCATATGGATGCCTATTATTTTGTGGTTGTGATTTCTTGATTTTATCATTTCTGGATTTTTAATTGTGGACTGTTATTTGAACATGATGCAAATTGTGACATGTTGTACCAATTCTTTTGTGAAATGCTCATACATTGTCCAATTGATTTGAAATTTGGTATTCTGATTCCTAACATGTTGCTTGATTTTTGAGGCTTGGTTGTGCATTTTTATCATTTTTCCTCTCTGTTTTTGGCACATGAATGTATGGTGTGACAATGTGTGTCACACAATTTAATGTCATACTTGAGTTGCTTCGCTTGTGGTTGGCATACCACCTAGGTAATCATCCTCTAACTCCATGTAGTCTGGAAGCCCTGTCGTTTCTGTTTGGCAGGCATTTGGCTGAAGTCCTCCTTAAGAGGCAATGTCTGTGATTGTTTACTTTTGTGCCATGTACTCAAGTCCTCCTAAGTGAAGAGGCAATTGGCAGATAGAAGGGATTAGCAATCAATCCCCTGCTAATCGTTTGAGTCGTCCATTATGCTCGCACTACGTGCTGATGCTCTTGGACACGTCCCCCAGATCTTGTACAGTGTCAGTCAAGTGGAGCAGGGTCCCTCATTCTGGACCCCCACGTTTTCATTGATTCAAGCTCACCCAGGCCCGGGTTAAGAGATATGAGGTCCAACCCTCATTACCTTTCATCTGCTCACCCTGATGGTCAATGTCAGTGGTTAAGAGCCTCAGACACCCTTTCCAGTGTTGGTTTGTTTGTCGAGGTTGATATGACCCCTTGACTAAAGCCTAGCCTTGTATGAGCCGCTTGTTTGCATATAGCGTGTGATGATTGCTTTTGATGTTTATCTGCTTTTGCTTCTCATCTCCTTTTTGTAGGAGTCGTATGATCAACTTTCGAGGAAGTTGAACGTATGTAGAGATAGACTTGAGTTGACTCACTGCCTGTGTTAGTCAAACTCTTGTTAGAGACCTCAACCTAGGGTTATAATTTGCATGATGACTATTAGGCTCGAGTCAGTCTCCCTTTTAGTCCGTTATTCCCTTGGTCTCTGGTTAGGAGAAAGTTTCTCCCCTGTTAAGGGGAACTACGTCGCCCTGATCCTCATACCAGATGAGGTACGTAGGTAGGAGATCGTGCGAGATCTCTCCGGGCAACCTTTTCTTTTTTGTGTGTGTTTGCTTGACAGCTATTGGGCTCGAGTTCCAGACTCCCTATTAGCTTGTCTGTTTGATAACCTTTTTGTGTGTGTTAGGAGATGAATGTAAGCCCAGCGATTGGCATTCCGTTTCCTGCTGTTGTTGTTTATTTGTGGAGTCTGATATAAGCCCAGCGATTGGCATTCGATTTCCTGTTTGTGTTTCTTTTGTTCGGAGTCGGACGTAAGGCCAGCCATTGGCAGTCTGTTTCCATTTGCGAGTTTCTTTTGACGTCTCAGCGTCTTGGTGTTGTGTTTTGTTTCGGCGTGCGTTAGCCGAACTACGGTAGCTCTGATTCTCATTCCAGATGAGATAGGTAGGCATAGAATGCGATATCCTAGCGAGCCCGTTTCCCATTTCCCTGAACTACGTCGACTCTGATGTTTATTTCTGACAAACTACGTAGGCCCAGGATGCGACATCCTGCCGAGTCCCCTTCCTCCATCTTCTTCCATCTGTGTTTTATTCCAGTGTGTGTGCATTCTTTGAGCAGTTTATCAGCAACCTTATTCTATTCTTTTGACCGTGGATCCCGTCGAGTACGACGGACGTGAGGGGTGCTAATACCTGCCCCTTGCGTAACCGATTCCCGATCCTTGCAATCTCTGGTCGTGAGACCATTCCTTTCCTTTTTTCAGGTTTACTTTGAGCGTTTCCTTTCCCTCCTTTGGGATAAATAACGCACGGTGGCGGCTCTGTGTCTTTTCCCGTCGGTTGTTTTTCGCGTTGCGACACTTAGTCAAGGGTCAGATACTTGTCTCCCTTTAAGTTCCAATGATTAGACTTGCCAAACTCTTTTCATAATTCAAATCTCTTTTTTGGATGAAAAGAGTGGTTAGGATAACATTGTCCTCTCAACTCCCGAGTTTTTGGACTGTTGACTGTACCTAGCCAAGGGTCTGATACTTGTCTCCGTATATAAAATCAACCCCAACAAATCAAATCATCTTTTTCCTCAATGCACATCTCTTCAAAACCTTTCAATAATGACATTTTACTTCCTTCTACCGTGAACGACGCTTAAGCCTTCACGTGTGAGCAAGTAATGTTTAACGGCTAGAATGTGATTCAAGCGCATCCACTTTACCGCAGACAAGCAAATACTTCCCACTCCCATGACAGAGTATACAAGCAAGTTAACAGTAGCACGCAAATATCAATATTGTTCAGTAAGAACAACCAAACAAATGTTTTGTCTGTGAGCCAAACTATGGAGCTCTGATTTCCTCATTGCATGTACGAGGATACGCAACCACAAGGGCCAAAATCCTTGGCGAGCACACTAATTTAAAACTTATTTTCTCTCCCATCTCATTCCTTCATAGTGATAACGCGCAAATATATCATATAATTGACATGGCTTGCATTTCTTTTTATTTATTTCCACAACATTATACGATATTTTGTGTTTATTTTAGATATTTATCAAATAAGAAGTGTTTGTACGAGAAAAGTGGAAAAAGAGAAAAAAGGAAAGAAAAAGGGAAGAAAATGAAGAAAATTCAAGTGTGGCGCCCACCACCATCAAGCAAGATGTGACGCCCACCACCACCAAGCAAGGTGTGGTGTCCACCATAATGCAAGTATGGTGCCCAACACCAAGCAAGGTGTGGCGTCCACCACCTAAAGATGTGACACCCTCCACCGAACCACTTTCTCCTTATTTCTCTCCATGCTCCGTCTTTCTCGATCAACCAATCGCCCTAAATGCACACCCACTATGAGATTTTCCAGGCAATTTTCAAGGCAAGGATTGGAGTATGAATTAGGGCTTTGGTCTTCAGTTAATGGACGGTCTCTTTTAGCCAGAATTTTGTTGTTAGCATTGTATTAAGATATTTACTTGTAAAAATGATAGATCTTCCACATCAGGGGACTATTGTGATTCTAGTTTTAGGAGTTGATTTTGATTCTAATTTTGTACCTGAATTGTCAAGCGTACCGACATTATTTGACTTCAAGAACCCGCATTAATTCCAATTTTTTGGTCTATTTTCCAGGTTCCATTTTAATTGTTGTTTTAATTTCTTATGTTTTGTCTTATGTTTAATTATCATAATAGCATGTTTGTGTTCAAAACCATGTCTAGCTAAACCATTCGATATCGGTATGTAAAGAATGTCATAATGACGGGATTCGTTAATAATTGGTATTGACCTTTATAAACTATTTTTCTGGTTATAGTTTCTTGTTCTAAAATTAAAATTGTTTTTGTACGAGAGTATAAAGCAAACAAGGGTTACGGTCAATAAAACGAGAGTTTGAGGTTTTAACCGGATAGTTGAAACTAGGCATTAATTCTAAACACAGCGAGAGCACTTTAGGATTAATTAGAATTTATTGATTTCCAAAAATTACTTTTAATTCAAATGAGACAGCGAGAGCAAAGCATTCTGGTTTAAGAGTATAGTTAGAGTCAATAACATGAGAGTGTGAGATAAAGTCTTTTAAATAAATAATATCTACTGAAGAGTATTTTGACGTTTAAGATTACACCAACTATTTATCGAATCCCCAAAATTTGATGAGTTACATACCGATATCCCGCTGTTAAATATTTCTATTAATGTTCAGTTTTCGTTAATATTTATTTATCATTGCCCCTTAACCCCTAGAGAAATCATCAGCCTTAGATTTAAGTAGTAACATTAGATAACAGTAAGTTCTATTATTAGTCATTTGGGTTCGATAATCTTTAAAACTATGTGATACGACTGTGCACTTGCAGTCACGAATCCTATAGACATACTAAGTCGTGATCATGTTTTTGGCGCCGTTGTTGGGGACTAATTTAGTCGATATCGTAACTCCAGCGTTGCGTAGTATAGACTAAGGCAAACAAAACTATTTCCCTTTTTAATTTGTCGATAGTATGCCAAGTACTTGCTCTCAAGGCGAGAAATTAAAGCTACGAATCAACGAACCAGAGCGTTATCTAAGATTAGAATGCCGGATACGCAAATACCGTATTAAGTACAATCTTCCCGATCCTAATATCCATATTCCCGAACCAGTTGTAGAACCAAAGATGGATGAAGGACCGCAGAACTTTCCTCTCAAGTACTATGCCATCCCTTCGCAGGATGAACCACATAACATCATGTTGCCCCTGCCATCGAGGCAAATAATTTCGAGCTAAAACCTTCGTTGTTGTCAGCCATACAACAAAACCAATTTTCTGGTAGTCCCACGGAGGACCCGAACCTACATTTGTCAGTGTTTTTGCAATACACAGACACAGTGAAAGTGAATGGTGTCAGCCCCGAAGCAATAAGACTACGCCTTTTCCCTTTCTCATTAAGAGATAGAGCTAAAGCTTGGCTCCAGTCTCTACCATCCAACTCTGTCACTATGTGGAACGAGTTGAAGAAAGTTTTTTATGCACGATATTTTCCACCTAGTAAGACGGCTATGCTAAGAGCCCAAATAAACGGGTTTAAACAAAAAGACAACGAATCTCTTTTCGAAACATGGGAGAGATATAAGGACACGATGAAGCTTTATCCATATTACGGTCTAGAAGAATGGTTGATGATCCATACCTTTTACAATAGTCTCTTGTACAACACAAGATTGATAATAGACGCCGTCGCAGGTGGCACACTGATGGATAAACCCTACATGAGGCTTATCAACTTATCAAAAGTATGGCCCAGAATCACTACCAGTGGGGAAGTGAAAGAACCTCCGTAGAGAAACCTCCAACGAAAGGCGGTATGTACGAAATAAGCAGTCTCGACCATGTCAATGTCAAGGTAGATGCTCTCACTTAAAAGATAGAAAACCTGACCATAACACCTGCCGCCATCGTGGTTGTCATAGCTCCGAATTGTGAGATATATGGAGTTCTTGGGCATGCTTCCCCTGAATGTCAACTTTTGACATGAATCTCCACAGGCCAAGTGAATTATGCTCAAGGAACCCCTTACTGAAACACCTATAACCCAGGTTGGAAGAACCATCCGAACTTTTCATACAAAAACAATAACGCATTATATGCACCTAATCAAGCACCTGATGTACCACCAGGATATCATAAGGCTGCCACAACTGCTCCAAATGCTCATAGGAAGTCAAACCTTGAAATAATGATGGAAAACTTCATAGCTACCCAAGCCTCAACAAATAAGGATTTCCTAAATCAAAACATACACACTAATGAGAAAATTAAGCAATTATCAAACAAAGTAGACGCTTTATCCACCCATAACAAAATGTTAGAAACACAAATTTCGTAAGTGGCACAACAATAAGCACCTACAGCTGCCCCTGTAGGTACATTTCCTAGACATCCACAACCAAACCTGAAAGGTCATGCAAATGTTATTATACTACGAAGTGGGATAGAATTAGACGGACCAACCGACCCTAGAATTCAAAATCCAGCCATGCACCAAGAACCTGGTAAAGTAACTGAGAAGGAAGATGAACTAAAGGAAAATAAAAGCGAATAGGCCATAGAGAAAGAAGAACCATATGTTCCTCCACCACCGTATAAACCTCTTATCCCGTATCCTCAAGGATTTGTTAAATCCAAAAGTGTAGGGAAATTCAAGAAATTTGTGGAGCTTCTGAAACAATTGAATATCACAATACCTTTTACAGGAGTTATGACTCAAATGCCCTCACATGCTAAGTTTCTCAAGGAGATCTTATCTAACAAGAAGAAGATAGAGGATAATGAAACCATTACACTTACTGCTGAGTGTAGCGCTATAATTCAAAATAATATGCCTCCTAAGCTGAAAGACACAGGGAGTTTCTCCATACCCTGTGTAATCATAAAGTTTGTCATAGACAAAGCTCTATGTGACTTAGGAATCAATATTAGCTTAATGCCCTTGCCCATATGCGAAGGGCTTAAATGGGAGAGTTGATACCAACTAGGATGTCAATACAACTAGTTTATCATTCTGTTAAATTTCCCGTAGGTATGGTAGAGGACATTCCAGTGTGCATAGGTCAATTCTATATTCCTACTGATTTCATAATCATTGACATAAAGGAGGATTCCAATATCCCTATCATATTAGGAAGGCAATTCTTAGCTACTGCCGGAGCCATTATAGATGTAAAGAAATGCAAGCTAACCTTTGAAGTTGGTGAAGAAAAAGTCAAATTCATTTTAACACAATTCTTAAAGGCACCAGCTATAGACGATACATGTTATCTGCTAGATGTTATCGACAAATGTGTAAGAGAAATGGAGAATGAACAAACTACATACTCCAAAATATTAAAAATTCCAATGCCTCCTATTTTTGAATATTAAAATTGGCGTGAGGAATACCAAGATGGCAGTCTAAGTGAATGTCTAGCACTGACACCCAATCACGTGCCTTGCCCGAAGAAACCAGTATTAGAACTTAAAAAACTACCAAAAAATTTAAGGTACGAATTCCTAGACATTGAACTCGAGCGACCTGTAATAGTTAGCACAGACTTAGGAAAAATAGAAACTGAGAAACTCCTACATGTTTTAAGAAAATATCCAACTGCTTTAGGCTATAATATCTCAGATCTAAAAGGAATAAGTCCTTCCATATACATGCATCGCATTATGCTAGAGGAAGACAATAAGACCTCTAAAGAACATCAAAGAAGGGTAAATCTCGTTCTGAGTGATGTAGTCAAGAGAGAAGTGCAAAAGCTATTAGAAGTAGGAATTATATACCAGATATCTGATAGCCAATGGGTTAGCCCAGTACATGTCCTACCAAAGAAGGGAGGTGTTACAGTTGTTAATAATGAAAAAGGCGAATCTGTAGCATAAAGAGTTGTGTCTGGAAGCAGAATGTGCATTGATTATAGGAAATTGAACAAAGCCACTCGAAAGGATCACTTTCCTTTACCTTTTATTGATCAAATGCTGGAACGATTGGCTAAGCATTCTCACTTCTGCTATTTAGATGGTTATTCAGGATTCTTTCAAATCCCTATTCATCCTGACGACCAAGAAAACACAACCTTCACTTGTCCTTATGGTACATTTTCCTATCGACGAATGTCGTTTGGACTATGTAATGCTCCCGCATCATTCCAAATATACATGATGTCAATTTTTGCTGATTTTATAGACGACATCATGGAAGTATTTATGGACGATTTCTCTATTTGTGGGAAGGGTTTTGAAGGATGTTTATCGAACCTAGAAATGGCACTTGAAAGATGTGTAAAAGTGAATCTCGTGTGAAATTGGGAAAAATGAAATTTCATGGTCCGACAAGGAATCATACTTGGACACATAGTGTCTGATAAGGGGATTGAAGTTGACAAAGCTAAAATAGAAGTTATAGAAAACCCTTCAACCTCTGAAAATCGTAAGAGAAATACGAAGTTTCTTAGGACACGCCGGTTTCTACCGACGATTCATTAAAGATTTTTCCAAAATCACCAAACTACTAACTGACCTATTCATGAAAGAAGATGAATTCATCTTTGACGACAAATGCTTAAAAGCATTTGAGCAAGTAAAAATAGCTCTCATCATTGCACCTATCATGCAACCACCTGATTGGAGATTACCGTTTGAAATCATGTGTGATGCTAGTGATTATGTTGTAGGCATAATTTTAGGACAAAGAAAGGATAAGAAGCTTCATGCAATATATTAGGAAAGTAGAACCTTACATCCTGCATAGACGAACTACACCACCATGGAAAAGGAACTTTTAGTTGTCGTGTTCGCTTTGGATAAATTTTGTTCTTACCTAGTAGGAGCAAAAATAATTATCTATACCGACCATACCACAATTAGGTACCTATTAAGTAAAAAGGATACCAAACCAAGACTTGTAATATGGATTTTACTCCTACAAGAGTTTGATTTAGAAATCAAAGATAAGAAAGGCACTGAAAATGTCGTAGCTGATCACTTGTCGAGGATGGATAGCATTGAGCCTGAGCGAGTGACTATCAATGATGATTTCCCTTATGAACGACTCATAGCCCAGTTGGAAAGTAATACAATTGAATGCTCATTAACTTATAATGATACCGAAACAAATGAAGTTGTGGAAGCAATTTATACTAAAACCACACTTCCATGGTATACTGACTTCGTCAACTACTTAGCAGTTGGAGTGCTTCCACCAGATTTAACTTACCAACAAAAGAAGAAATTCTTCCATGATCTTAAACAGTTTAATTGGGATGAGACTCTGCTTTTCAAGGGAGGCGCCGATGGTATCTTCCGTCGATGTGTCCCCGAAGCTGAAGTAGAAAATATAATTTCTCACTGTCATTCTGCTCCCTATGGAGGACATGCAAGCACTTCAAAGACTTGCACCAAGATCTTACAAGCTGGCCTCTTTTGGCCCACTCTATAGATAGATGTCCACATGGAGGTCATAAATTGCGACCGGTGCCAACGCACTAGCAACATCTCTAGACGCGACGAAATTCCACTTAAAGGCATTTTGGAAGTAGAAATATTTGATGTATGGGGAATTGATTTCATGGGACCATTCCCATCTTCTTTTGGTAACAAGTACATACTCATTGATGTTGATTACATATCGAAATGGATTGAGGCTATAGCCTCTCAAACAAATGATGCGCGAGTAATAATTATGCTCTTTAAGCATATAATTTTTTCTAGATTCGGTGTGCCGAGACTTGTCATCAGTGATGGTGGCTTCCATTTCATTTCAAAGATCTTTGAAAAACTTTTACTGAAATATGGGGTCTGATACCGTGTAACAACACCCTATCACCCACAAACAAGTGGGCAAGTAGAGGTTTCAAATAGAGAAATTAAGAAAATATTAGAAAAAACAGTTGCCACCTCTAGGAAAGATTGGTCTTCAAAGTTACACGAAGCTTTGTAGGCATATAGGATAACTTATAAGACCCCGATAGGAACCACACCATTTAAGCTAGTTTATGGAAAATCGTGTCATCTACAGGTGGAATTAGAGCATAAATATTATTGGACCGTTAAGACCCTTAATCTAAATTATACTGCCGCAGGCGAGAAGAGAATATTAGATATCCATGAACTGGAAGAACTTAGATTAGAAGTATACGAGAATGTCCAGGTCTATAAAGAAAGAACTAAAAAGTGGCCTGACAGGCGTATATCGAGGACAGAGTTTAATGAGGGTGACGTAGTACTTCTGTTTAATTCTCGACTTAAACTTTTTCCAGGAAAATTTCGTTCTAGGTGGTCTGGTCCCTTTGAAATTACCAAAGTTTTTCCAAATGGAGCAATAGAAATAAATGGCAAATCTAGTGAACCGTTTATTATAAACGGGCAGCGCTTGAAACATTATCATAGCATTGACAACAAAGACTATTCCACTAATCTAAAGCTTGTAGAGCTGCCCGCTCACTCCCAAAATTAATCTTTTGTTAAAATTTTGTCGAGCTTACGACGTTAAACAAAGCGCTTGGTGGGAGACAACCCGCATCTTATTTTGAATTATTAATTCTAGATTTTCTATTATTATTCCTTACTATTTCATATTTTTCATATTTTTTCTCTCTTTCATAAAGTTATTTGGTACTTTTCTATTATCATCTCAATTTTTGATTTCATGTTTTCAATTAATTCTACCTTATCCTAGTTAATTTGTGTTTAACCTTATCCTAGTCCCCGCAGACATTCATGAGAATGTAGCTGCTAGGGGGGACATTGCTAAGGATTATGATCAGGTGGAGAAGGTTGCTCCTGAAACTGACATACACACACGCACACACGTATCACACATGTTTCTTCTGAAAAATGTTACAGGTATATCATCCAAGCGTAGGCCCAGAAGAAGAAATGTGGCACCTGCCACTCTTGATGACATTTATGCTGAATTGATGCGACGTAACGAATTAGACGCTCAGCACGACCAACGGATTCAAAACATGGAAACTCAGCAAACTAAGATGGTGCAAATCCTTTGCCAGATACAACACGACCAACATGATTATGCTTTCAGAAATGAACATAACATGTCGGGTTTGATCGATGAGATGGAAGCTTTGACAGTACGTGAGGAAGACCTCCAAAACCATGTCTCATATGTGGGTACGCCACCTCACCGACCTGGAAATGGCTGACGTGGACGAACACGTGGCAGAGGCCACCAGTAGTAGTTTTTTTTCAGGTTCTACCTTCCTTTCTTACCTTATGTCGTTGCATTAGGGACAATGCTCGATTTAAGTATGAGGGAGGAAGCTTTACCGCTTTTATTTATCGCTTTCTAGGTAGATTTAACTATTTTCATTTCCTTTGTTAAATTGTTAAATGTTAGTTGAGTCAAATATCATTGCATTATCAAGTCTTTATGTGTGGTTTCCGTTATTTACTGATTCTCCCATTTTCTTAAGCCATACCAAACTTTTTTGAAAATCTTGACTTAGAAATACAGTACATCTTTTGAAAACTCGAATCTATAGATAAAACTTAGCTTGGGTTGTAGAGACTTGGAAAAACTTTACAAGATCGTTATCGTTTTAACACCTTAAATCTCCCAAGTATAAGATCGATTTGAGTACTTGCCATTCCATAGCCTTAAATTCTATCCTTTAATATTCCTTAAGTAGTTTATCTAGAAGTCAACACCATCCTAAACACACACTACACAAGAAGTCAATGCAAATAAGTGTATGATCTCAGGCTTAAAAGAGAAAAAGATTGACCAAATTAATGAAAAGTGTTATTCCTTCTAAGTTAAGTGACCCTCACCCGGTCATTTAACCCAATGGTACAACCCTCTTTAGTTGTTATTTGAGCCAAAGTGCGAGAAAAATAAAAAAAATAAAACAATAATGAGATCGTAGTCACTAACACATTATCTTGCTATGAGTGTGAAAGGACAACGGGATTAATGTGATTGCACTAGAATGAAAAAAAGGATAAAAAGAAGGATTAGTAAGGTAGGTTTAGGTATGATGACATGATTCGGATTGGTTTGTATATGAGGGAGACTTATGACTGCACGATTGTGATTTTGTGTTCCAACGATACCCTTGGTGTGGAAGTTGGTACCTATTGATGGAATTTTTAACCGAAGTAGATTATGTAGCCTAGAATGAGTATCTGAATGCAACTGTATTTTACATGAGTCTTGATACTATATGCTGTAAAATTTTCCAAAGTTCTTTTATTCATATGTGCAACATTTGCTTGAGGACAAGCAAAGGTTTAAGTATGACAGAGTTTGATAACGCGCAAATGTATCATATATTTGACTTGACTTGCATTGCTTTTTATTTATTTTCCATAGCATTATGCCGTATTTTGTGTTTATTTCAGGTATTTATCAAATAAGAAGTGTTTGTGCGAGAAAAGCGGAAAAAGAGCAAAAACGAAAGAAAATGAAGAAAATTCAAGTGTGGCGCCCACCACCACCAAGCAAGGTGTGGCATCCACCACCACCAAGCAAAGTGTGGTGCCCACCACAATGCAAGTTTGGTGCCCGCCACCAAGCAAGGTGTGGCGCGCACCACCAAAAGATGTGCACCCGCCACCAAACCACTTCCTCCTTATTTCTCTCCATGCCCTGTCTTTCTCGGTCAACCAACTGCCCTAAATGCACGCCCACTATGAGATTTTCAAGGCAAGGATTGAAGTATAAATTAGGGCTTCGGTCTTCAGTTAATGGACGGTCTCTTTTAGCCAGAATTTTGTTGTTAGCATTGTAAGCAGGTATTTACTTGTAAAAGTGATAGATCTTCCACATCGGGGGACTATTGTGATTCTAGTTTTAGGAGTTGATTTTGATTCTAATTCTTTATTTGAATTGTCAAGCGTGTCGGCATTATTTGAATTCAAGAACCAACATTAACTCCAATTTTTCGGTCTATTTTCCATGTTCCATTTTAATTGTTATTTTAATTGCTTATGTTTTGTCTTATGTTTAATTATCATAATAGCATGTTTGTGTTCAAACCCATGTCTGACTAAACCATTCGATATCGGTATGTAAATATCGTCATAATGACGAGATTCGTTAATAATTGGTATTGACCTTTATAAACTATTTTAATCGGATAAAGCAAACAAGGGTTACAGTCAATAAAACGAGAGTTTGAGGTTTTAATCGGATAGCTGAAACTAGGCATTAATTATAAATATAGCGAGAACACTTTAGGATTAATTAGAATTTATTGATTTCCAAAAATTACTTTTAATTCAAATGAGACAGCGAGAGCGAAGCATTCTGGTTTTAGAGTATAGTCAGAGTTAATAACACGAGAGTGTGAGATAAAGTCTTTTAAATAAATAAATTCTATTGAAGAGTATTTTGACGTTTAAGATTACACCAACTATTTATCGAATCCCCGAAGTTTGATGAGTTACATACTGATATCCCGCTATTAAATATTTCTATTAAAGTTCAATTTTCGCTAATATTTATTTCTTTTTATCCCTTAACCCCTAGATAAATCATCAGCCTTAGATTTACGTAGTAACATTAGATAACAGTAAGTTCGAATATTAGTCCTTTGGGTTCGATAATCTTTAAAACTGCGTGATACGACTGTGCACTTGCAGTCACGAATGCTATAGACATATTAAGTCATGATCAGATAGAAAGTAATATATAGATAAACAACATCCACATGCATTTGATAAGAGCAACTGGTTCCCATGGAATACCATGGATGTGATGAAGGAGAAGAGCGATCCAAAACGCAGCGGAATTTAAAATTTCTCCTTTAGTGATCCTTACGAATGGGCATGATCAGTGATAGAATTGTTACCTCTTGTGGCGATTGTAACCTTTGATGAAGATCTACGGAGCGATCACGAACCTTGAACGATGACAACGCCTCTACTCAGTCCACACGAACGGAGTCCTTCAATCTCAGTGCTAGCTGCTACGAATGAAGGCTTTGAGTGAGTGAGTGAGAGAGAGAGAGAGAGAAACTAAATTGCAACTGCACAAATGCTTCTACACAAGGGTTCTATTTATAGAACCACTTGTGTGGGCTGCAAGCTAAAAAGCCCACTCAAGTGTATGTGGCCCATATCTTATAATATGACAAAATCACTTAAGCGCGTTGTACTTTACCATATTTCATATTCTGCTTAAGTACACCGTACCTTACGATGTTCTACAATTCACTTAAGGACACCATACATTACAGTATTCCTTAGTTACTCTATCTCTCATCAATCCGTCCTTTTGTGTGTGACCCTGTAGGTTTTCGCGACATTGGTAATTATATTAAATCACGTATTTAACATAATAAACAGTGAGCGGTATCTAGCAACACATCACTGTTACCCAAGACACGAAAATGTCATGTGGTCTGACAAATCCTTTTGTGATAATACTTATGTGCATAATTACCCTTTTTCCATTATGTCTATATTGAACACAAAGCATAGACCGTGTCATCCTTGTCAAGTTCAATATTGGGCCCATAGACATTTATCCTGTTACGCAGGATGGCAAATTCCATATAGGTCACTCATGTCCCTTAGCATGCTTCATGGAGTACCTATCAACTGTCTTTATGGTCATCCAGTTATGGATAATGTTTGATCAGCAATAAGGCACTCGACTTTACATCTAGGGTCCATAGTGGTTTCAGGTTGAAGGGTGGTATACACCATTATCACCATGAGAATAACTTATGACACTTTGCATAACATTCTATATAGTATTCTCATAGCGGGTCAATCCAGTATAAATATTACTCTTAATATTCATACATATGTTTAAGACTTGATAACTCTTTATCCATGATCCATGAGATGTGATCATCAGTCTATATACATAATAGTCTTAATACTTTAATGTTATCCCATTTCAAAATAAAGCTCAACTACGGATACTTTAAGAATAGTGTCCTTATGTTTAATGTGATCTCATGATTAAGTCACACTTGATACATTAAACGGACTAGCTATTCGAGGGACTTTATTAAACAAACATAATAAAGAAAAAGCCTTTTATTATTAATAAATAATTCGATACAAGTACCAAAAGTATTGGCATCTAGGGCTTACACTAACAATCTCCCACTTGCACTAGAGCCAATCAGGCATACCCCTAATGCCCATAGATCTAGTATGGCCATCATGCTTCTGCTGCGCAAGAGGCTTTGTCAGTGGGTCAGCAATATTGTCAAGTGTAGGTACTCTGCATATTTTCACATCTCCTCTATCTATTATCTCTCGAATAAGGTGATAACGCCTAAGTATGTGTTTGGATCGTTGGTGAGATCTAGGCTCCTTAGCTTGTGCGATAGCACCATTGTTATCACAATAGAGACCAACGGGATCCACAATGCTAGGAACTATGCCAAGTTCACTAATGAACTTTTTGATCCAAACAGCTTCCTTTGCTGCACTTGAGGCAGCAATATACTCGGCCTCGATTGTAGAATCAGTAACTGTATCTTACTTTAAACTTTTCCAGCTCACAGCGCCACTGTTTAAGCAAAACACATAACCAGATTGCGATCTAAAGTCATCCTTATCTGTGTGGAAGCTAGCATCGGTGTATCCAATTACAGCCAGCTCTTCCTGACCTCCATATATCAAGAATGAGTCCTTAGTCCTTCTCAAATACTTAAGGATATTCTTGACAGTTACCCAATGAGCATCACCAGGATCAGATCGGTACCTACTCGTTGCACTTAAAGCATACGAGACATCTGGTCGAGTACATAACATGGCATACATGATAGATCCTATTGCAGATGCATATGGAATCTTATTCATGCGATCCCTTTCTTCCTTAGTTGAAGGGGATTGTGTTTTTGATAGACACAAGCCATATTGCATAGGTATGAATCCTTTCTTGGAATCATGCATATTAAAGCGTCTCAACACTTTGTCTATGTACGTACTCTGACTTAGGCCAAGCAGTTTTTGTGATCTATCTCTATAGATTCTGATTCCTAATATATAGGTTGCTTCACTTAGGTCCTTCATAGAAAAGAATTTCCCCAACCAAGACTTTACTTGTTGCAGGGTAGGGACATCGTTTCCAATGAGCAATATGTCATCTACATATAATACCAAGAAAACGATCATGCTCCCACTAACCTTCTTGTAGACACAAGGCTCATCTTCGTTCTTGATGAATCTATATTGTTTTACTGTTTCATCAAAACAAACATTCCAGCTTCTGGAAGCTTACTTCAAGCCATAAATTGATCTTTGTAACTTACATATCTTTTGGGCTTCTTCTGGTATGTCAAATCCTTCAGGCTGTGTCATGTACACATCCTCAAGAAGATTCCCATTAAGGAAAGCAGTTTTGACATCCATCTGCCATATTTCATAATCATGATATGCAGCGATATCAAGTGAAATTCGAACAGATTTAAGCATTGCAACTGGTGAAAAGGTTTCATCATAGTCAACCCCATGAATTTGTTTATATCCTTTTGCAACCAGTCTTTCCTTATAGGTATGTACCTTACCATCCATGTCAGTCTTCTTTTTGAAGACCCACTTGCATCCTATAGGGTTAACTCCTACAGGAGGCTCTACCAAGGTCCAAACTTGGTTTGTGTACATGGAATCCATTTAAGATTTCATGGCTTCTAGCCACTTCTCAGACTCGGGACCAGTTATGTCCTCTTGGTAGGTCACAGGCTCATCTTGATCCATGAGTAATACATCACCTTGATCAGTTATGAAAATAATGAAAATATAAGTATCAATAACATATTTAATTAGGCCTTTAATTAAATATGCTCCCACTGTTTTACTCAAAACAAATGACCCTCACCATTTGATTCGGAAAATCCCGTTGGAAGATTTTCTAGTGGGTCGAGATCCACATTTCGCTTTGTTTTAAGTCCGCGTAAGCGGATTACATAAAACTAGGTTATTTAGGTAGGAACTCCTTCCAATGGTATCTAATACAACTCTCGAATATTTTAGTTGGGTGAATAACTCCTTATTCCAATCCATCACATGGATCATTTCCAACTCTTACTTCTAAACATATATAATCTTATTATAATTTGTTTAGTTAAGTTTGACCCATTGTTTTAGCAATTGGATATTACAATTATCCCATCGCACCTTACTAATATAGAACATGCACCTCGCGTAGGCGAAACCTACATTATTCGATACTAGTCTTGATGAGTGCTAAAACTTGGAAAGCATAAACTTAATATTTAATTTGAAAGAATTTGCAATTATTATGATCTCACCGGCTTATTTATCATATAAATCGTCTCTCACATGCATCAACATACATAATAAAACAGTTATGTCCCCTAGCGCAATTGTTCTCCCAAGCCAATGAGAGAACCTAAGCTAACCTAATAACGATCTAAGCTTCTCCAAGCAAGATCTTCAAGGTTGTCCTCCTTTGATATTGAATTCTTCTCTTTCTTCATAACATTACATTACATAAAAGAAACTCGTTTTACATACAAGGGAGTGAGATGAGAAAACAAGTTACATTAAGAGATTAAAAGAGAGGCACGACACGCAGGTCGTATTTTAAAAACCCAAAACAAAATAAAGGAAACTAAGGCCATAACTGATCACCACAAGACAATAATAATAAACACATTATTATTAATTTTAATTCTTTTAATTAATTAAAGCCAAATTAAATTTCGGCGACCGATCACACCACAACCCTTGTGCCGTCGTTAACCCTAATGCACCAATTTTAGACCGTAAAACACATCTCGATTGTTGATTCAGTATGATTGATCAATACGTCATTGCTTCACTATACTAATGTCGAATCAAGATGCAAACGACCATTGATCGCTCAAAGGAAAACAACCATTTAAGTGTTTGAATGAACGAAACAGAAACAATATATCATATATACCGTATTTTGCATCAGGATTACTTGTATCATATATATAACTTGATCGATCTCAATTTCATAACCTATGGACGATCGATGTATCGCTGCTTCACCATACTAATATCGGATTCCGAAGCATAGTCAACATCAATCATCCAAATCATACACACATGATGCCAAATTTAATTACTCCTTTATTCTTTGATTCATTTTGTCTTTTAATCGTATTAATATAGAAAATATATAAAATAAACAGCTATCAGATGCATGGTTTCGTAAGTGGCTCTGATACCACTGAAGGAGAAGAGCAATCCAAAACACAGCGGAATTTAAAATTTCTCCTTTAGTGATCCTTATGAATGGGCATGATCAGTGATAGAATCGTTACCTCTTGTGGCGATTGTAACCTTTGATGAAGATCTACGGAGTGATCACGAATGTTGAGTGATGACAACGCCTCTACTCAGTCCACACGAACGGATTCCTTCAATCTCAGTGCTAGCTGCTACGAATGAAGGCTTTGAGTGAGTGAGAGAGAGAGAGAGAGAGATAAACTAAATTTCAACTGCACAAATGCTTCTACACAAGGCTTCTATTTATAGAACCACTTGTGTGGGCTGTAAGCTAAAAAGCTCACTCAAGTGTATGTGGCCCATATCTTATAATATGCCAAAATCACTTAAGCGCGTGGTACTTTACCATATTTCGTATTCTGCTTAAGTACACCGTACCTTACGATGTTCTATAATTCACTTAAGGACACCGTATATTACGGTATTCCTTAGTTACTCTATCTCTCATCAATCCGTCCTTTTGTGTGTGACCCTGTAGGTTTTCGCGACATTGATAATTACATTAAATCACATATTTAACATAATAAATAGTGAGCGGTATCTAGCAACACATCACTGCTACCCAAGACACGAAAATGTCATGTGATCTGACAAATCCTTTTGTGATAATACTTATGTGTATAATTACCCTTTTGCCCTTATATCTATATTGAATATAAGGCATAAACCGTGTCATTCTTGTCCAGTTCAATATTGGGCCCATAGACATTTATCCTGTTACGCAGGATGGGCAAATTCCATCTAGGTCACTCATGTCCCTTAGCATGCTTCGTGGAGTACCCATCAACTGTATTTATGGTCATCCAGTTACGGACAACGTTTGATCAACAATAAAGCACTCGACTCTACATCTAGGGTCCATAGTGGTTTCAGGTCGAAGGGTGGTATACACCATTATCACCATGAGAATAACTTATGACACTTTGCATAACATTCTATATAGTATTCTCATAGCGGGTCAATCCAGTATAAATATTACTCTTAATATTCATACCTATGTTTAAGACTTGATAACTCCTTATCCATGATCCATGAGATGTGATCATCAGTCTATATACATAATAGTCTTAATGCTTTAATGTTATCCCACTTCACAATAAAGCTCGACTACGGATACTTTAAGAATAATGTCCTTATGTTTAATGTGATCTCATGATTAAGTCATACTTGATACATTAAACGGACTAGCTATTCTAGGGACTTTATTAAACAAACATAATAAAGAAAAATCCTTTTATTATTAATAAATAATTCGATACAAGTACCAAAAGTATTGGCCTCTAGGGCTTACACCAACATGTGAGGGGTGCTAATACCTTCCCCTTGCATAACCCACTTCCGAATCCGCTCTTGATTGCGAGACCATTCTTTCATTTGGGGTTTTATTGCAAGTTTCCCTTTCCTCCAGAATAAATAAATCTGGTGATGACTATATATTTTTCGCAGCGCGATAGCTGGAGACCTTGTTGGGGATATGCATACAACTTGTTGGGACTTCCCTAGCGAGTTGGAGACTCTGCTGAGGATATGCAAATAGCTTGTTAGGACTTTCCTAGCAAGCTGGCGACTCTACTAGGGATTCGCATACATCTTGTTGGGACATTCCCAACGAGCTGGTGACTCTGCTGGAGACAATATGGAGTTCCCATAAGCGAGTCAAGCCTAGCTTGCACGTATCCTTTTCCTTGGATGTTTACCTTTGTTATCGCTTGCTTTATTTATCCATTCCTGTTATATATTCTTGTTATATATTATTTTGTTATGATCTTATGGGGTGGATACTATGGAGTGAAAATCCCAATACACATGCTTAGAGAGTTCACCTTAGATAAGAGGGTTCTTCATATTGACCTGTCAAACGTAGTTGTCTTAGAGTAGATTCTTTTTGGAGTTTCACTGGCACGTGAGTCACGTTCGCGTTGACAACCATTCTTCCAAAGAGGGTCCATGACTCCGAGGATCTTTAGATAGCCCTTGACTTTTGAGGTTGAAGGCAACTTCACTTATAGGAGGTCATCCCGAAAGTATTGTTAACTCGCAAGCTATCTTGTGGCAACAACGATACTTTGACTCATGATCCGTGACTCTAAGAATCTTTATAAGTCTTAGTACTCACCTTATGAGGGGACATGGTTGTTTATTGCAGGGAAATAAACCTCCAACCTACCATGAGCTTCACCATCAGATTGTCCGAGATGTCGTGAACCCTTGGATATTTGATGTTGCCTGCCATTTCATCACATCATTTAACATATGCATTCCTTCGGGAACATAAAAATCTATTGCATTCATATATCATTGCATTTCATCAGACCTATTCAAGAAAACTCACTGTTGTTTGGCCTTTCTCCACAGCCTGCTACGATCAAGCTAACTTCCCGGCATCCATACAACACACGCAGTAATCAGAAAGTCTTCATGGAACAGTTGGAACAGAACCAAGTGGTTATGAGGGAAGGTATAAGCACTGCGAAGGCCCATATGGGTCAGATCTTCGAGGTCGTGCGAACTTTGGCTAGACGTCAAAAGGAAATGCATCGGGAAAATATGAGAGTCGTCGCTGTCAACCATGTTGTTGTGACAATGCCTGTAAATCCACTAGGATGAGTTGGTACACTTGTTGTGACTTATCCATCTTTAGAGAGAGGTCTAGTGTATCAAAATGTTGCTCAGACATTCAACATTCAACCTGAGATTGAAGATCATCATGATGCTTTCTTCACTACAAGGGTTGATTCAGTATATGACGCTTTTGGTCCTTCTCCTGCTGACCTCAAATGAAGATTTTGTATGATGGAGGACAAATTAAAGGCAATATAGGGTCCTGATACCTTTGGGTTAGATGTTGCCGACATATGCCTAGTGCCAAGCGTGAAAATTCCTCCTAAGTTCAAGGTTCTAAACTTTGAAAAGTAACAAGGGGTCACCTGCCTGAAGACCCATATCCGAGCTTTTTCCAGAAAGATGTCTGCTCATTCTAATGATGAAAAACTCTTAATGCACTTTTTCCAGGACAGTCTTAGATGGACTTCTCTGGAATGGTATGTGCATCTCGAGCACACGCATATACAAACCTGGAGGGAACTTACTGAAGCCTTCCTAAAGCATTATCAGTATACTTCAGACTTGGCTCCCAATCGGACTCAACTCCAAAGCCTTGTACCGAAACCAGAAGAATCATTTAAAGAATACACCCAACGTTGGATGGATCTCGCTACCAGGGTTGAACCCCCTCTTATTGAAGAGAGATGGTAGACATGTTCATGAACACCCTTCAAGGTCCATATCTTGATAGGATGATTGGAAGCGCTACCTTAGGATTCTCAGACCTGGTCATTCCTGGTGAGAGAATCCATAATTGCCTAAAGATCGACAAAATACAAGATACAACAGTTGTGGCTAATGGAGCAAAGAAATCCCATTCCAGATTCCCAAAGAATAAGGAAGAGGAGACCAATGTTGCCACAATCACTAAAGGGGAAGCTGAAGTCTACCAAATGTTATACTATCTGGTAGCAGCGGTATCACCTAACCCATATTAGCAGCTAATGTATTCTATTCCTATGCTCCTCATCAACCTTATGCTTCACAACAACAGAACTACTATCAGCAGGGTAGATAGGGTCCAAGGAAGCCTCCCAGGAAGTTTGACCCAACTCCTATGTCGTATGGTCATCTACTGGCTTATTTGCTCAAGGATTCGTTGGTTCAATTAAGAGAAGTTAAGGCTCCTCCAACACCCCTTCCTCCCGGGTATGACATGAATGTCAGTTGTGAGTACCATTCTAGAACGTCAGGGCACTCAATTAAGAATTTCAATGTCTTCAAGCACAAAGTACAAGACTTGATTAACTCACAAGCCATATCATTCACACTAGTGGTTCCAAATAACCATGTGTAGGCAAGTACATCTATAGTGTCGTAGTCAAAGCAGTGGTAGATCTGAAAGAGTTGTATTTGTAGGACTGTTTCATCATCTTCTGTAGGCACCAAGATCCCAAGTTGTGGTAAGAATACGGTTGATCACTCTAGAAATCATTAGTTTGTTCAATCATTTTCATGTGAAAGTTTCTTGTTTGTCATTTGAGCATTCACTTGTAATAAACTCGTTTGTTTTGAATAATAATGACATGGAAATAAATATGCATGTTTTGAATACATTCATTCGTGTCCATTCATACTTCTCGTCGACATCAAACTTTTGTTAAGCGAAATCAAAGGAGAATGATTGAAAACACGAAATCATTGCACATACACTTTTGAATAAGACCTTGCTGACGATGTAAGGCATTATTTCAAATCCCTTAACACCGGAGTTATAAGGAAGATAATCCCTAGTTAACCACTTCGAGCCAAGGAGTAGGAGTTTCTTTCTAAACATGAAACCCTCAATCTTAACTCGGAGCAGGGTAGTCGTCAGTTATTTTGACCAGACGTCCAATCCTCAAAAGATGAGTGTCCTATTTGAGGATCAACCATATCTTATCCCTCACAAGAGGTCGGAAACCAATCCACAATGGTTGTCCCTCACCCGCAGAGGCACGAGGCAGTCACAACCCCTTCCAATCAATCGGAAAAATGTCACACGATTTGTTCCATCAAAAAAATCAATTAAAAGAAAAGGAAGAAAGTCTGCTAAGTTAAAAACTTGAGAACAAATGACTTAGGAAAAAAATTAAGGCATCCCTATGGATTGCAAATCAGAGTCAATCCAACAAAAGTAGGGAAATAAATAAAACAAAGAGGAGTCAAAAAAAGAAAAGAAAATCCTCAATAAGAATAAAATCGTGGGGAGACAAACCAAATAGAAGGTGCGTGACTGCCACTCCAAAAAGAAAACCTCGTTGGTTTATCATTTTCACTCCCAAATCCCTTTTGGAAGAAGAGCGCTTGTTTCGAACTAGTTGAACGTAGAACTGGAGAACATCACGAAGAACAGGTGGGTTAGGATAGGTTTGAGCCTTAAATCCTTTCTTTCTGAAACTGTGAACCAGGCCACGTTACAACCCTCAAAAGACTTAATTGAAGCAGAGTTTATTTTGAAAGCGTACTATAGTCAGTAAAATCGTGTTAAAACTAAATCCTTAATTATTTTCTTATCATTTGTGCTAGTATCGACATGAAATTCTCATTAGATATTTATTCATTATATGTCATAATTCCAGTGAACTACGGAGCTCTGATTTCCTCATTGCACGTATGAGGATACGTAGGCATAAGGACCCAAATACTTGGAGAGCACACTTATTTAAAACCTATTTTATCTCTTATCTCATTCTTTTATCTTATTCCTTGATAGCAAGCAACATCCATACGCATTTGATACGAGTAAGTGGTTCCCATGGAGTACCATGGATGTGAGGTGTAACACCCCAATTTAATTTCCGTATTTATTTATTAGGTGTTTATTTTCATTAATCATTATTTGGTGTGATAATTAATTAAATATGTGTTCTTGTGATTATTTGAATTATTTGAATATATGTGTTATTTGAATAATTGGATTTTATGAGTAGAAATAGAAATTGTCTAGAAATGGGCCTAATTAATTAGAATGGATGGATAAGTGGGTTAAGCCCATTATGAGTTAAAAAGATAGAATAGAATAGAAGAGAAGAGAGAGAGGAGAAGAGGAAACTAGAAGAAGAAGGACCAAGAGATTTCATATATACTAAGGTAAGGGTGGGCAGTGGCGGAACTGAGGGGGACGTGGGAAGGCCACGGCCACCCCTCAACTTTTTTTTTAATTCATATATATTAAATTACTAAAACATCCTTATTTTAAATTAAAATTAATTTTTCTTTTTTCTTTTTCATTCAAAGTTAGGTTAAAATACAAATAAGGTAAAAAGCTCTTACCTTTCCTTTCTTTCTCATATGGGTTTGCTACCGGCACCAAAATCGGAACAGATTAAAGTGGTCGGCATTTAACAGGTAAAAAACTTTATTCATTCTTCTTTTATAAAAAGTAACAAATTAAAGTGATTGCTTGATTTGTGTTTTTGAGATTTTTAGGGTTCTTCTTTCTTGATGTGTTAAAATAATCTATATGAGGTTTATTAAGCCAATTCATAACACTGTAATTTACAAATATAGTTATACACTGTAATAAGGTTTATTTAATCATTGTTGCTGCTAATTTCTAATAGTGAAGTTACCGGTATTTGAAAACGGATTAAAGTTTATTAATTAAGTTTATTAATTTTTTTCTCTTTTAATTTTTATGTTCTCTAAATTGATTCTTGGATCTGATATGATATTATAGGAAGAGTAAAGATGAATAATAGGAAAATTGATTCTTTTTTCAAAAGGAAAGCATGTGAAATTGAAAGAGAAGAGAGAGATGAAGAAATTATAATCCCGACATCCGAATCTGAAACAGTTCTTGAGAATCCAACAATTGAAGAGCATCATGGTTTTGAAAATTCTTTGGAACGCGATCCTGGAAAGCGTCCTCTGATTTGGCAATATCCACCAAATCAAGTGGATGCAATACGAAGAGCTTATCTAAAATGGGGTCCATATCAAATTCATTTAGAAAACTATCCTTTGTCCGGTAACGAGGATCATCCGAGAAGGTTTCAACATACTTGGTTTAGCATATTTCCATCATGGTTAGAATATTCACCATCTAAAGATGCCGCATATTGCTTACCATGTTACCTTTTTAGCAAAAAACTAAGTGGACGTCCCGGATCACTTGTCTTTATTTCTATGGGTTTTAGAAATTGGAAGAAAGTTAGGAATGGAAAACATTGTTCATTTCTTAAACACATAGGGAAGGATCCTTGCTCACCATACAACAATGCAATGAAAGCTTGTCAAGACTTGTTGAATCAAGATGGTCATATTAGAAATGTTATTCAAGTGCAAAGTTCAAGTCAAAGAATGAATAATCGGTTACGACTCAAGACTTCAATTGACACTGTTCGTTGGTTAACACTACAAGCTTGTGCTTTTAGGGGTCACGACGAAAGTAGAAAATCAAGAAATCAAGGTAACTTTCTTGAGTTATTGAAACTTTTAGCATCCTATAATGATGAAGTTGCAAAAGTTGTGTTGGAAAATGCTCCACAAAATTGCAAGTATACTTCACATCAAATTCAAAAAGAGCTCTTGCAAATTCTTTCTAGTAGGGTGAAAAAGAGTATTCGTGAGGAAATTGGTGATTCCAAATTTTGTATCATTGTTAATGAAGCTCGTGATGAGTCAAAAAAGGAACAAATGGCTCTTGTATTAAGATTTGTTGATAAAGTTGGTTTAATACAAGAGAGATTTTTTGATGTGGCACATGTTAAAGACATCACATCTTTAACTCTTAAGGAAGCAATATGTGATATACTTTTTTGACATAACCTTGATGTTTCTAACATTCGTGGCCAAGGGTATGATGGTGCTAGCAATATGAGAGGAGAATGGAATGGTTTACAAGCCCTCTTTATGAAGGATTGTCCTTATGCATACTATGTTCATTGTTTTGCTCATCGATTGCAACTTGCATTAGTTACATCATCAAGAGAAGTCAAACTTGTTCATAAATTTTTTGAGAAGCTGATCTTTGTTGTGAATGTTGTCTGTTCTTCTACAAAGCGTCATGATGAGTTAGAAGCTGCCCAATTAGAAGAAATTGCTTATTTGTTAAAGATTGATGAGATTATAACTGGTAAAGGTGCAAATCAAGTTGGTACGTTGAAACGAGCTGGAGATACTCGTTGGGGATCACATTACGATTCAATTTCTAGCTTGATAAACATGTATGAAGCAACTTGTTTAGTTTTAAAAAAAATTGCAAAAGATAGAGAGAGTTATGCTACACGTGGGGATGTAGATAGTTGTTACAATTACTTGAAGGCATTTGATTTTATATTTATTTTGCACTTGATAAAGAAATCATAGGAATAACAGATATGCTTTGTCAAGCCTTACAAAAAAAATCAAGATGTAGTTAATGCTATGAACTTGGTTCATTCAACAAAACATCTTATTCAAGGTTTGAGAGAAAATGGTTGGGATATATTGTTTACTAAAGTGGTATCTTTTTGTGAAAAGCATGGTATTGAGATTCCTGATCTTAATGATGTTCATTCAACAACAAGATTTGGACGCTCCCGTCTTGAAGAGAATCAAGTCACAATTCAACATTACTTTAAAGTTGAAATCTTTTTCACTACCATTGACAAACAATTACAAGAGTTGAATAGCAGATTCAGTGAGCAGGGAATGGATTTGTTAACTCTTTCTTGTTCTTTATCTCCTAAGGATGGATATAAAGCTTTTAGCATTGATACTATTTGTTCTTTAGTTGAAAAATATTATCCTATGGATTTTAGTGATCAAGAGAAGAATAATTTGCAATTTTAACTCCAACATTTTCTAATTGTTGCTCTTCAAGCATCAAACTTGAATAATTTATCAACTATTCAAGAACTATGTTCATGTTTGGTTGCATCTAGACAGGCTGAAACTTACTTCTTGATTGATAGACTACTTTGTCTTATCATGACTCTTCCCGTTTCTACGGCCACAACTGAGAGGTCTTTTTCAGCAATGAAAATTATTAAGACTAAGTTGAGAAACAAGATGGATGATGGGTTTCTTGGAGATAGCATGACAGTATATATTGAAAGGGAGATTAGTGCAAACATTAGTTCAGAGTCAATTATTGACGATTTCAAGTCACTCGGAACGCGTAAAGCATTACTTTAAGGTAGTTTTAAGTCATGTAATTTAAATTTTTAGTAATTAACTTTGTATTTATTTTAACTTTAATGTTTTATTTAAAATACTATTTACATTTTATTTATAATCTTTATTTTACGTTAGCAGTCATCCCAAATTTTTTTATCTGGCTCCGCCACTGAGGGTGGGATTTCAAGTGGTTATGGATAAACATAATGTATGTAATGTATCTAGGTTAGATATCATGAAATTAGGATTTGAGGATTTTGATTTTTGAGAAATCCTAACATGTGTTTATGTTTTAATCCATGAAATTGATGTTTATGTTATGCTATGATGTTTCTATATTGAATTCCATGAATGGGTATGTTATAGAAAATGATTTGGTGTATAATTGCATATTTGAGTTTCACTTCAAAATGGTTGATTTGAGATTTTGGTGAAAATTAGTGGTGCTTAGAATCTTGTTTGCTTTATGTTAATTTGTTTTGATGAGATGATGAATGTTATTTGATGTATTATTTGGGATTGAAGTCATGTTAGGTGTATGTTGTGAAAATGTTGGATGTGGTATACTTATGTATGATTAAGGGGTTGAGACCGTCTTAATTGCATGAGTCTTGTTGTTGTTGGACACTTACACTAGCATGAGTCTATGAAAGAGGCAATGTTGGGTAATCTCGCGTAGATTATTTGCTTGTCCCAAACCTAGCGCCGAGTGAGGTTTGAAAGATTAAGGCCGAATCGAGCTTTAGAGGTTGTTATCTAGTCTATTTGAGAGACGCTCCGCAAGTCGGAAATGATAACGGATGGGATCCACATGCATATCGCATTGAGTCGCACGTGTCGTTGTGAATTGTTGTTTGTGTGATTATGTGATATGATTGTGTGGATATGATTTTGGTAGATATGCATATACGTGGATTTTAGGTGATCCATTTGATATGAATTGTTGATGTGTTGTTGATGTGATATGTGTGCATATTTGTGATATATGTGATGAAATGGTGACTTGTATACATTATGGAATCATGTGAAAGTTGTATACATATTTGATGATGATTTATAAATGATGATGGATGATAATATGTACATGAAATTGATACGTTGTGAAATATGACTTTTGTACATCGTTTAGTATTTATAAATGAATACTTGTGGATTGTTGAGTCATGTCGTATGATGATAAAGATGTGATTCTTTAATAAGATGATATGATGCATGTTTGTATGAAGCGTGACGATTTCTAATAATATATGTAGGTTTGTTATACCTTTCATATTATTATGTTTTTCTATAATGATTTAAATTCTCACCCTTCTGTTGGAATGATGTTGTATCGCGACATCGCTCAGGTACCGGAGATAGTTTTGCTTCGCACAAGGATTAGATTCGAAGGCTAGTTCTTGTTGTGTTTTGAATAGGTAGTCTATAGTGCTCTAGTCATGTAACACTTGGGTTTATGGGATTATTTGTATTTGTTTTGATGTTAAGAGATATTGTTGTGCTCTCTTTTATCCTTTTATTTAGATATGTTGGTTTTGATGTTGAGTGGCCTTATAGCCTAAGATGATATTTTATGGTAGATGATGTATAAGAATCATCACTATTTACCATTTATAAAGAGAGATGTTATTCCGCTGTGTGAGTTTGCATGTTGGTTATTTGGTTTTGATTTATAATCTGTGTTACTTGTATGTGACCATGGCATGTGTTGTTTTTGGAAGAAGTAAATGTGATGCCATCGTGTATGCATGCTTTAATTTACTCTGATTATGCAATTGTATGTTGTATTTGAGTAGTAGTAGTAGTTTAGGGGGTGTTACATTAGTGGTATCAGAGCACGGTCGGTCATTCGGCCAGGTTATAAATTTGTTTGATTCCGTTGTATCTGATTTGTGTGTATGACACCATCGATACGGTTTGTTTAACAATCCTTGTTGTTGTGGTTGTTTGGTTGGTGTAGCAGGAAGATGGTTGCTGGAAGGAATGATGATGCACTTGCAACGGCATTGACCTTGTTGGCTGGTACTATTCTGCAAATGAATGCTGGCGATCGAGAGTGTGATGTTGATGAGTTTCGTGCTTTGGGGAAGTTCCAGAGGAACAATCCGCCAACTTTTGAAGGAGCTCATGAACTTGACAATGCTCAAGAGTGGTTGAAGGCGATTGAGAAAATATTTTGAGTTAAGAACTGTTCAGATGCGTAGAAGGTGCAGTTTGGCACTCATATGCTTTAGAAAGAAGCTGAGGATTGGTGGCGCAACACTGTTCAAAGATTTGATGAGGATGGCATTGAAGTGACTTGGGCAATTTTCCGTGATGCTTTTCTGGAGAAGTATTTTCCAAAAGATGTTCGTGGAAAGAAGGAAATTGAATTCCTTGAGTTGAAGCAAGTTAATGGTACCGTAGCTGAGTATGCTGCAAAGTTTGAGGAATTGATCAAATTTTGTCCCCATTACAATACTGTTAATGCTGAGAGATCCAAGTGTCTTAAGTTTGTGAATGGCTTGAGACCTGATCTCAAGAAGGCAATTGGTTACCAACAGATTACGGGATTTTCTGAGTTGGTTAACAAGAGTAGAAACTATGATTAGGATAGTCGTGAGAGTGATGCTCATTACAAGCCCTTGCATGATAAGAAAGGAAAAGGGAAATTTTGAGGGAAGCCGTATGATGGTAAGAAGAAAGCTGGTGATGGAAAGAAGCCGAGTGGGGGAGGATCTCACACTCCTGTCAAGTGCTTCAGATGTGGTGTTGAGGGAAATCGTGCTCCCGAGTGTCCTAAGGGCGATGTAACTTGTTTCAAGTGTGGAAAGTAAGGTCACAAATCTTTTGATTCCAGAGTTGGTTCGAATGTGACTTGCTACAATTGTGGTGATCAAGGGCACATTAGTACCAAGTGCAACAAGTCGAAGAAGGAGAAAGCCAAAGGAGAAGTGTTTGCATTATCCGGTGCTAATATTTCTATTGAGGAGAGATTGATTTGAGGTACGTGCTTTATTAATATTATGCATTTGATTGCTATTATTGATATCGGTGCGATGCATTCTTTTATTTCTTTGGATTGTGCTAAGAGATTGAATCTTGAATTAATCTGTTATGCATGGAAGCATCGTTATTGATACTCCGGTTATGGGTTCAGTGACTACTTCATCTGTTTGTTTGAAATGTCCGTTGAATATTTGTGATAAAGATTTCGAAGTTGATTTAGTGTGTCTACCATTGAGTCAACTTGATGTTATTCTGGGAAGGGACTGGTTGAGGGCCAACCATGTCTATATCAATTGTTTTGCGAAAGCTGTTCTTTTTCTTGAGCCAGAGAAGGAAGGTGATTTATTCTTGTCTACTCAACAAGTGAATGAATCTGTGCGAGATGGTGCTGAAGTGTTTATGTTGGTGGCAAGTTTGAAGATTAGTGAAAATGGAATAATGGGTGAGTTTCCAGTTGTTCATGATTTTCCTGAAGTGTTTCCTGATGAGGTTAGAGATTAGCCGCCTGAACATGAAGTTGAGTTCACGATTGATTTGATTCCTGGTACTAGCCCGATATCAATGGCTCTGTATCGGATGTCACCATCTGAGTTGAAAGAGTTGAAGCGTCAACTAGAGGATTTGCTTGATAAGAGGTTTATTCGTCCGAGTGTGTCACCGTGGGGTGCACCTGTCTTGTTAGTTAAGAAGAAAGAAGGTTTGCAACATGCTTTGGGTACAAAGTTGTGTTTGAGTTCTACTTATCATCCGCAAGCAGATGGTTAGACTGAGAGGACGATTCAGTCGCTTGAGGATCTTTTGAGAGCTTGTGTTTTGGAATAGGGAGGTGCTTGGGATAATTATTTGCCTTTGATTGAGTTTACCTACAACAATAGTTTTCATTCGAGTATTGGTATGGCTCCGTTTGAAGCTTTGTATGGTAAAAGGTGTAGGACGCCTTTGTGTTGGTACAAATATGGAGAGAGTGTTGTGGTTGGACCTGAGATAATTCAACAGACTACTGATAAGATTAAAATGATCAGAGAGAAGATGAAGGTTTCTCTGAGTCGTCAGAAGAGTTACCATGACAAGAGAAGGAAAGTACTTGAGTTTGAGGTAGATGATCATATGTTTTTAAGAGTTACTCTAGTAACGGGTGTTGGTAGAGCATTGAAGTCACGTAAGTTGACGCCGTGATTTATTGGTCCGTATCAGATTTCCGAAAAAGTAGGTGATGTGGCTTATCAGATTACATTGCCTCCGTCACTTGCTAATCTCCATGATGTGTTTCACATGTCTCAATTGAGGATATACATTGTGGATCCTTAGCATGTTGTCCAATTAGATGATGTTGAGGTTAGAGATAATTTGACTGTGGAGACAATACCTATGTGGATAGAAGATAGAGAGGTGAAACAACTCTATGGTAAAGAGATCGCTTTGGTTAAAGTCGTTTGGGGAGGACCGGCTGGTGGAAATGTGACGTGGGAGCTTGAGAGTCAGATGAGGGATTCATATCCCGAGTTATTTACTTGAGGTAATTTTCGAGGACGCAAATCTTTCAAGTGGGGAGAGTTGTAACACCCCGAATTAATTTCCATATTTATTTATTAGGTGTTTATTTTAATTAATCATTATTTGGTGTGATAATTAATTAAATATGTGTTCTGGTGATTATTTGAATTATTTAAATATATGTGTTATTTGAATAATTGAATTTTATGAGTAGAAATAGCAATTGTCTAGTAATGGGCCTAATTAATTAGAATGGATGGATAAGTGGGTTAAGCTCATTATGAGTTAAAAAGATAGTAAGGGTTTTAGAGATTAGAGTTAGTTTTGTAAAATAAGAGAAGAATAGAGAATAGAATAGAAGAGAAGAGAGAGAGAGAGAGAGAGAAGAAGAGGAAACTAGAAGAAGAAGGACCTAGAGATTTCATCTATACTAAGGTAAGGGTGAGATTTTAAGTGGTTATGGATAAACATAATGTATGTAATGTATGTGGGTTAGATATCATGAACTTAGGATTTAGGGATTTTGATTTTTGAGAAACCCTAACATGTGTTTATGTTTTAATCCATGAAATTGATGTTTATATTATGCTATGATGTTTATATATTGAATTCCATGAATGGATGTGTGTATAGAACATGATTTGGTGTATAATTGCATGTTTGAGTTTCACTTCAAAATGGTTGATTTGCGATTTTGGTGAGAATTAGTGGAGTTTAAAATCTTGTTTCTATGATCCTAATAGTTGCTATATGATATATATATATATATATATATATATATATATATATATATATATATATATATATATATATATATATATATATATATGTTCTATAACTATTTATTTCATGAAAAATGATGGATTAATGTGGTTTTATGATGAAAATTCGTGCTGGACAGTAGCATTTTCGCAACAGCAGTTCTTCTGGTTTTTGACAGCATTTTAAAAAACTTGTAAATTCAATAAATTTTGAACCGTAACTCAGTTTGAGGTGTCGTTTGGACTGTTATGAAGCTAAGAATATTATCTATAACTTGATATTCATTTGATAATAGTAGATTATTATTTTATCAAAAGAATCCTAATGTGGATGTATGTTGTATGTGTGGTGAATGTGAATGACATGTTTTCTATTGTTTGGCATGTATTGGATGGTTTTAGATGGATTTTGTGAAAAAACATAATACTTGAAATTATGTATGTGATGATGTGACTTGGTGAATTTGATGAATAACATGAATTGACTTGTTTGCTTTATGTTAATGTGTTGTGACGAGATGATGAATGTTATTTGATGTATTGTTTGGGATTGAAGTCATGTTAGGTGTATGTTGTGAAAATGTTGGATGTGGTATGCTTATGTATGATTAAGGGGTTGAGATCGTCTTAATTGCATGAGTCTTGTTGTTGTTGCACACTTACACTAGCATGAGTCTATGAAAGAGGCAATGTTGGGTAATCTCGCGTATATTATTTGCTTGTCCCAAACCTAACGTCGAATGGGGTTTGAAAGCTTAAGGACGAATCGAGATTTAGAGGTTGTTATCTAGTTTATTTGAGAGACGCTCGGCAAGCCGAAAATGATAACCGATGGGATCCACATGCATATGCATTGAGTCACATATTGAGTCGCACATGTCGGTTTGAATTGTTGTTTGTGTGATCCATTTGATATGAATTATTGATGTGTTATTGATGTGATATGTGTGTATATTTTTTATATATGTGATGAAATGGTGACTTGTATACATTATGGAATCATGTGAAAGTTGTATACATATTTGATGATGACTTGTAAACGATGAGGGATGATAATATGTCCATGAAATCGATATGTTGTGAAATATGACTTTTGTACATCGTTTAGTATTTATAAATGAATACTTGTGGATTTTTGAGCCATGTCGTATGATGATAAACATGTGATTCTTTAATAAGATGATATGGTGCATGTTTATATGAAGCGTGACGAATTCTAATAATATATGTATGTTTGTTATACATTTTATATTATTATGTTTTTCTATAATTATTTGAATTCTCACTCTTCTGTTGAAATGATATTCTATCGTGCCATCGCTCAAGTACCGGAGATAGTGGTGCTTCGCACAAAGATTAGATTCGAAGGCTAGTATTTGTTGTGTTTTGACTAGGTAGTCTATAGTGCTCTGGTCATGTAACACTTGGGTTTATGGGATTATTCGTATTTGTTTTGATGTTGAGAGATATTGATGTGCTCTCTTTTATCTTGTTATTTGGATATGTTGGTTTTGATGTTGAGTGGCCTTATAGCCCAAAACGATATTTTATGGTAGATGATTTATGGGAATCATCACTATTTACCATTTATGAAGAGAGATGTTATTCCGCTGTGTGAGTTTGCATATTGGTTATTTGGTTTTGATTTATAATCTGTGTTACTTGTATGTGACCATGGCATGTGTTGTTTCTGTCAGAAGTAAATATGATGCCCTCGTGTATGCATGCTTTAATTTACTCTGATTATGCAATTGTATGTTGTATTTGAGTAGTAGTAGTTTGGGGGGTGTTACATAATGGGTGCTAATACCTTCCTCTTGTATAACCGACTTCTGAATTCACTCTTGGTTGCAAGACCATTCTTTCATTTGGGGTTTTATCGCTATTTTCCCTTTCCTTGGGAATAAATAAAATCTGGTGGCGACTCTGTATTTTTCGCGGCGCGAAAGGCACCAAGCAGAGCTCAGAAGCGCTCTTCCCAAACAAAATTTTCCCCTCAGGGTATTCAATTCCTTCTTCAGCTCTTGAAATTGATCCTTCATCTCAGCCATCTTCCCATACATATCTAGACCCTCAGACGGTTCAAAATGATAGATAGTCTCTTCAACACGAGACATAACATGCGTAACAGGAGAAGGAGTGGACATGACTAGGCGAGATGCCGACATAGGAGCAATAGTAGGAGCATAACCCTCAGGCACATAATTAGGAGGCATTCCCCAAGGGAATCCGGCAGGAATAGAGTGCACATGCTGGTTAATAGGAGCCATAGATACTAGCGTTGAGGTGATCTCAGAGATGAATGTCCGTTGTTGTGGTGTTGCAGGAGATTGGAGCCGCTTGACTCTAAGCTGAAATGAGAGATTCCATAAGAGCGGTGAGTCTAGCAACTTCTTCCTTAAGCTCACGGTTCTCTTGTTCCAAATGGTTCATCTTGCACTGACGATTAGCGCGGGTGTAGTATTGATGAGTCAGCTTGTTTGATACAAAGATGAAGATCATTAGACAACTGGCCGAAGGGCTGGAATGCAACAAACCTGTGATGAAAATGATGCATGAATGCAATGTTTTTGATTTTATTATTTTCAAGGAACATTCAAAGCCTTACTTGCAAATATTTCAACAATAATAATCAATAATAACAATTGGAATTGACCATAAAATCTCATTTTCATTCATAAATTTTGGAAGGATTATACTGGGCACAATTTCAGAAACCAAAGGATCCCTAGAAACTGCATCAGATGAACTGGCTATGGGTGTGTACTTCCTTCGAATGCGTTTGATATTTGACTCATAGGCGGTCTTCATATGAGCTTTCTCGGTGACAAGTTGGTCGACGATCTTCTTCCAAGCACCAAAAGACTGAGGAATACTATAGGAAAATAAATCCTCTGGATCTCTCTCTCTCTCTCTCTCTCTCTCTCTCTCTTAGTTGCATGATATTCTAGGATCTCAATGAGTGCATCCTTGTCTTTCAACTCAAGTTGCAACTCCACTTGCTTTCGATTCAAAGCATGGAATCGTTCTTCCCAAAGGTCCTTCTCTTGCTTCATGTTAGCTAGTGCATATTCCAACTCCTCTATATCTTAGTTAGGGAGAGTTGATGGCTCAGCCACAACCATAGACATAGTTCTTTCACAGGCATACGACATCTTAAGCTCCAAAGTTCTCTTTTTCACCCAACTAGTGTAAGGTTCCAAAGCTACACAATTGCACGGTCCAAGCTCAGCTCTCCCCTTCCTATGAACACTATACCAAGCACATACCATCCTTCCTTTCAAATTTTGGGGATATTTACCCTCTTGATAGAACAGACCTTCTAACTAAACGTTATTAGATTTATCTTTCAAGGGGAATCCAAGTTGACGAAGAGCCAAAGCAGGGTTGTAGTTGATTCATCCTTGTGTACCAATGAGAGGCACATTAGAGAATTCAACACAACTATCAATAATATCCAAGCCATCACATGTAGAATCATACCAAGTAATATCATCATTAGTGCGAGATATGATTCTTTGGAACCACTGTAGACATTGCTTGTTTTCCAAGAAGACTAGTGTCTGAGGCAAGTGCGAAATAAACCACTTGTACAGAAGAGGGATGCAACACACAATGGTTCCACCACCCTTATAATTCCTTAGATGTAGAGAGAAGTATGTGTCACTGTAAGACCCCAATTTTGGCCCTAAGATTCGTCATGTCATCTCATCATATGCATTAGCATTGGAATCACACTTTGGCATCCTCCTTACCCTTTTCATTCATTGGATTTGCATTGGGAGAGATCACCAAGCACATTTTGAATGTATCATACTTTTTTTCATTATTTACTAACCAAAATACCAAAAATATATCAATGTATAGTTTAACTCTTTTGTAGGTAGTGTCTATGCTCACCTATGCTCTATCAAGCTCCTATATAGGGTTTAAGAATCTCAATGCCATAAGCTCAATAAATAAATGGTTCAAATTGGTTCTATGAATCATATATGTTTCTAGGTAGTGTCATTTTGATCAAGAATTCATCAAGAGTTTGGATTTTGTTTGCCTTGGAAACCCTAATTCATCTAGGTATGTTGTGTGACTTCTTCAACAAATTTCATCAACATTTGAAAATATTTCAAGGGATAATTCATATTACATCCTCTTATGCATATATGATCCTCTATGAGCCCCAAAAGTCAAGAGAATATCAAACTATCAAGATGGTGCATGGTGGTTGATCAGAGAAAGTCAACTAGTCAAAACTGAGGTTCCCTAGACCTTATCTCCTACAATATTTGTCATATGAAAATGATTTCAAGAGAAACGTTACTCAAAATGACATTACAAACAACTTTCATGTTTAAGTCAAGATCTATTTTAGCTTTAAAAGTTTCTTTTTATGGTGAAAGATTATAGGTCATTTTGTCTGAACCCTAGTTTGGAGGTCAACTTCCCAAGACCATAACTTGCTCAATTTTTATGATATGAAAGCCATTAAAATTCCATGGTCCAATTAAAGATGTCTAATTTAACTTTGATGTTTGTAGGAAGTTAAATTCAACTTTAAAATGCATGTTCCAAGAGAAAATATTATAGGTCATTTTGGGCCATTACCATTGAACAAGTGATTTTCCTCAACTTCTAAAATGCATAACTCCTTCACTCCAAATCCAAATGAGGTTCAATTTGTGACCAAATTGAATAGGTTTGAAATATATACAACTTTGATGAAGGAACTTTTTTCATTTGAAGTCCATAGAAAAAGTTATTCAAAGTGGAAGAAGTGAACATTTGACTTGGGACTTAGAAAATTTTCAAATATGTTTGATTTCCCAAACTTCCACCTCAAAATTCATCATGATCCAAGCTTAAATTGAAAACATGTTCAAATTTAAGTTGTTCCCCTTGATCTCTCACCTTTCTAAAAAGTCCAAATTCACCTCATTGGGCCAAATAATGAAGGACCTGTGCATAGGTGCAATGTGAGATACCATTTGGATGATTTTCACTTCCACGTTTCATTCACAAATGCATGGCCACATGACATGATTTCAGCATGATTCTCACTCATTTTTGGACCTGAATACATCACTTGATGGGCCTATCACACGCTCATGCAAGCATGCAAAGATAATTACTCAAATTTTCCATTTTTGGAAGTGTGTGGAAATGAATACCTTTGGCTATAAATACAACCCTCATTGCTCAGAACTAAGGACCTCATGCCCAAGCTTTAAACCTGCAATCCAAACCCTCTCCATTAAAGGATAATCTTGAAGGTTTTCATTTGAAAATCAAGTTTCAAATCTCCATCTGTTTTGAGATTGAAACTCCAAGAGTCCAAGCCATCTCTTGATCCTAATCACTTCCAACAAGCTTATAGAACAAAGCCAAACACAATTGGAATCAAGATCAAGAAAGTTTGAAGCTCCCTCGAAGGTGAATTTTCAGAAACTTCATCTCTTCGATTCTCTCTCAATTCTTCACCATTTTTTGTGATTTTTGGTTGTCTTAAGTCCTATCAATGTAGGCAAGAAGATTGAGTTGCTTTGAGGTCAAATTGAAGCAACTCAGTTCATGATCCTTAAAATTCAAATCCATGTATCTTTTTATATACTTGGAATTGGAGAAAATTGAGGCCAGATTCGTGCTCCTGAGCATTTTCCCTTCAAATTAGTGTATCCATTTTTCATTTTCCATGAAGTTGAGCCTGAACCAGACCGACGGTGATCACCAGAGAAGATGACCGGAGCTAGGGCTTCGGTGGTGCGCTGGTTCAATCCAGGCCATCTGATCTGATTCAAATGTTTTAATCTTGTCCCTTGCTTTTGAATACCAAGTGTGTGACGCAGTTGACTAAGGTGTTTCTGGAACGCGCACACTTGGCCATCAAATCTGCCACCTCAATTAATGAGGGAGGTCTGATGGGCCTAGTTTTTTTGAATTTCTTTTTATTTTCTAATTTTTCATTTAATCCATTTATTTTGATTAATTGATATTAATTTCATTTTTTAATCCAAAAAATATGGGACTTTCACCAAAAATCTTTAAATATTTTCCTCTTTCATTTTCTGAATTAAAATTATTTTTTGGATTAATTTTGATATTTTTCATTAATTAATTGTTTTTATGCATATTTTTAATTGTTTAAAAATACTTCTGACTTTTCAAAAATCATGAAATTTTTTGTTTAAGGTCCTTTGACCTTATTTAACCTAGGATAAATCTCTTGGCCATTTATTTGGTGTTTTGAAGAGATTTTAGTTTTTGACCAAACTAAATTTAATTTAAATGCATTTTTAATTTGATTTTTAATTGATTACTTGTTTAGAAATTGTGTTGAGCCATTTTTATTGACTTGTGATGTTTGACTATGTGTTTGGGTCTTGGTCAAGGTTGATTTGACTTTTGTTGAGTTAAAATCATTGGATTTAGGGAATTGATGAAATGTACATTTCATCTCCCAAAATGAATGAATGATTTTAATTTGATAAAATTCCTCCCATGACCAATTTTTGTTTTTCTCATTTCCCCTTCCTCTTCATCTTCAATCCCATTGTCTCCCATCTTTTCCATTGACCAATGAAGTCTCAATATCCTAAGGCTAATTGGTTCATCAATAACCTTGTGTTAGATGAATCACTACAAGTATGGATGAGATAGGTCCATCTTTTGATCTTTTTTTTCTTTTTGTATGTGGTATGTTTTAGGAGTTTGGTTCATTATACCATATCTCTAACATGCATTAACACCAAAATTTCTATTGTCCGGCCTCAGATAGTTGTGACTTGTACATAAGTCCAATTACGATTGCTTAACATAGAGCTAAATTTTGACCTAAAGGCATAGCTTTCTAGTAAGTGAGATTGTAAGTCTCCCCCCTTTCATGATATTGTGTGGAAACTTGGCCTTTTTTCCTTCCTTTGGAAGATGTCTTGGTTCAATGATACATGCTTGTGAATAGAGGGTTAAGTGTTCTCCAAAGAATGACTTAATCAATTGAAAAGCAAAACATCACTAACATCTAATCAACTAACATTTGACTAACTTTTATTAATATTTCTTTTATTTTCAAGTCATTTACTTTTATGTAATTTAATTTCAAGTCATTTACCATTCATTTGTCATTTACATAGCATTTAATTTGTTTATGTTTATGTCATTTTCACTTTGCTCATTTGAGCCATATATTGTGATTGTATATATTTGTTTGTATATTTTGTTTATGTTCGTCGTCTTAGGACCTTAAAATACTTAAGAAACAAAAAAAACCCTAAAAATGTTTGTGTGGACTGTTGGATTTGATCTGAGCTGTTGGACTTAGAATTAGGCAACATTCCCTATGCAAAAGGACTTGGCGAATGCCAACATTTCTGAAACCAAGTTATGGTGATTTGAGTTTTCATCTGATGCAAGTATTGGGATCCACTTGAATTCATCTGCTACATGGTCTTGAGGCAACTGTTACTTTGAACTTGTGTCTAATGCCTTATTCTGAGGCATACTCACAGAGAAAACAAGCAATCCAAAGAAAGCAATCTACAATGTCCTTTATGTGTATCAGATGAAAAATCCCCTAGAAGCATACTCATAAAACATCAAATGATAATAATAAGATCAAGCAATCCAAAGCAAGCAATCTCCAACCAAGAAATCTAAGCAAGCAATCCAAAGCAAGCAATCTCCAATGTCCTTTATGTGTATCAGATGAAAATCCCCGAAGCATACTCACAGAGAAAACATCAAATGATAACAATAAGATCAAAATGACAATTCAGACAAAGAAAAGGAGTGATTTAGATAAACCAAAGGGAGACTCTCAGGCTTGTATCAGATGAATGGCATTAGCCAAGTTCTTGGTCTCAAATTAATTGCATTGGCCAAGTTCCTTCCATAGCTCATAGATGTTGTCTACTATAAGTCCATAGGTCCAAATCAAGCCACAGACAGAGATCCAACAGTTAACCATTATATATTTTTTAGGGATTTTGTTTTTATTAAGTGTTTTAAGGTCCTAAGATCAAAAACAAAACAAAACCACAAGCACAAATATAATGGCTCAAGTGAGCAAAATGAAATTGACTGAAGCATAAACATAAGCCCAAGTGGGTAAAGAGCAAATATGATATGAGATGATAAAATAAAAACATAAGGTAAATAACAAGAAATAAAAGCATGAAGTAAATGACATTAAAATAAAGCCAATATAATAAGATGTTAGTAAATGTTAGTGAATGAAGAAAATATGTTTAAGTCATTTTTATAGAACACTCAACTATCCACCCACAAGCATGAAGATATGAACCTATGCATCATTCATGAGAAGGGCTCCAACTTGGATAAAATCAATAAGTATGCCACTAGCTCTCATAAATGGAAAAGGAGTAAAATCTTCACATAATACCATGAGGAATAAGAGACTTACAATCTCACTTACAAAAATGTTATTGCCTTTGGGACAAATTTAGCGTTATGTTAAGCAATCATAATTGGACTTATGTAGAAGTCACAACTATCAGAGCCCGGTCAAAAATAATGTTGGTGTTAATGCATTCTAGAGACAAGGTATCAAGACCAAGCTCCTAAAGCATACCATACACAAGAATAAGAGGGGATGAGCCTATCTCAATCAAGCTCATGTTGATTCATCTGACACAAGGTGATTGATGAATCAACTAGCATTTGATCTATGATAAGTCATGGGCCAAGAAATGATTGGGGAAGAAATGAGATGAAGATGGAAAGATGAAGTGAAAAGGATCCCAAATTGGTCAAAGGATGAACCTCACTTGATCAATATCATTCATTCATCTTGAGGGATGAAGTTCAAACTTCATCAACCCCCTAAATCCAATGGTATTGACCAAGTCAGGGTCCAATTCAACCAAGACCAAGGCTAAACAGAAGTAGAGTCAACACCAAGTCAACACAAGAGCTCAACAAAACATTAAAGCAGTTAAAACAATTTAAATCAATTTTTTAAAATGAAGAAAATAAGTTTTTAAAGGTCAAAAACCTAAAACCCCTTCAAATCACCAAAGAAATGGTAAAGGGATTTATCATAGATCAAACAATGTCAAAGGACCATTGACTATTTTTTTGGCATTTTTAAAAAGTCATAAGTATTTAAAAATCAATTAAAACAAGTCAAAAATCACAAAATTCACTAAAAATATATAACTCAATCCAAAAATTAATTTTAATTCAAAAATGGGAAAAGGAAATTATTCGTGAATTTTCAGTGTTGGTCCCATACATTTTGGATTAAAAATGAAATTATAATGAATTTTGGAAGGAAATGATAATTTAAAAAACAATTTACAAAATTAAAATAAAAGGAAAAAACACGGGCCATCAGGTCTCCTTCATTAATTAAGGTGGCAGATCTGATGGCCACAAGCACGCGCTACATCATGCACCACGGTGAACGTGTAACACAAGTGGTAATCAGAAGCAAAGGACGGGATTAAAACATGGAGCGGAGATTTGAGGGTGAGGAACAAGTCAACACACCACTGGAGCCCTAGCTTCGGTCCTCTTCTCTGGTGAGACTCACCTGACTGGTCAGACCAAAAAGCCTCCAAAAGTTGATGGATCGTATACCAATTTAAAGAGAAAAATGCAAGGAACACAAATATGACCTCTAATTCTTCCATCTCTCACTCTATAATCAGAAAAATGGAGTTGAAATTTGAGGTGTCAAACCTGAGTTGCTTCGATTCAACCTTAAAATAACTCAGGAACATTGCCTACATTGGTAGGACTTCAGCCATCAACAAATTGAGTCAGGATCTTGAGAATTGAGGGAGAATTTAAGAGGAGAAGTTTGAGAAAAATGAGCTTCGGTCAGAAGCTTTGGTTCTTGATAGATGCAATTCCACTTGATTTCTCTTCCTCTTGCTTGCAGGAGTCCAATGGAATAAAAATGGCAATGAATCCTTGGAGTTCTTGTTCACAAACAGAATTTGAACAAGAGCTCGATTTCAAGAGAAATATTCAAGGAATTATCTGTTATGAGGTTATGGGATTGATTAGAAAAGTTAGGGTAAGGTTCCTCCTCCATTCTGAGGCAATGGCAATGTATTTATAGGCCAAGCATTTCATTTTCACACCATTCCAAGTTTGAACCAAAAATAGCAATTCAATGGTTCATGGGTGCATGGGCGCATGTTCAGGCTCAATGATGATTGCAATCCACTCCAATTCATGCCAAAATGCTACTGAGGTCATCACATGAGGCCATGCAAAGTTGTACATCAATTGGAGTTCGAAACTTGCTAAATTAAGCCATGAATAGAGCCCATACATAAGTCCTCCAATTCTCATCCAAATGAAGTGATTTTGGTCTCTTGGGAAATCTATCATTCTAAGGAACAACTTTGATGTTTGGACTTTTTCCATTTGAAGCTTGGAACATGGAGAATTATGGCCTTGAAGTTAGAAAAGTCAAACATACATAGAAATTTTCTAAGTTATAAGCCAAATGAACCCTTTTTCCACCTTGAATAACTTTTTATATGGGCTTCAAATGACTTTAGTTTCTTCTACAAAGTTGTATACATTTCAATTATATTAAATTTGATCAGAAATTTGATTCCATTTGGAGTATGTATGATGGAGTTATGAATTTTAGAATTTGAGGAAATTTGCTTGTTCAATGATGAGGACCAAAATGGACCTATAATGTTTCCTCTTAGTACATGACCTTGCAAGTGGATTTTGATATTAACCAAAGAAGAAAAGTTGAATACGACATCTTGAACTTAATCATTAAACTTATATCATCTTCATATCACAAAAATTGAGGAAGTTATAGTTCTTGGAAGTTGACCATCTATTTAAGGCACATACAAAATGACCTATAATCTTTCACCATAAAAAAATGACTTTCCAAGAAACATTAGCTCTTGATGCCAACATGAAAGATGTTTGGAATGTCATAAAGAGTAACTTTTATCTTGTAATCATTTTCATATGACAAAGAATTGTAGGAGATAGGGTCTAGGAAACCCTAGATTTGACTAGTTGACTTTTCTGGTCAACCTCCTTGAACCAACTTGCAAGCTTGAAGTTACTTTGCTCTTAGGTGCTCATGGAGGATCATATATTCTTATTATGATGTAAAATGAAGTATCACTTGATATATTTGACCAATTTCCGAAGAAACTTACGGAGGAAGGCACACAAGATTCCCTAGATGAATTAGGGCTTCCTTGACAAACAAACTTCAAACTCTTGATGGATTCTTGATCAAAATGACAAATAAATAACATGGGGATTTATATATTATGTTTAGAACCAATGTGAACCTTTTCTATCTTGATCTCTTGCATTGAGGGACTTGAACCCTAGTTGTGAGCATGGTGAGGCACGAATGGACACACACACACACACACTACCTACAAAAGAAACAAAGTTATACTAGGAATATTTTTGTATTTTGGTTAGTAAACAAAGAAAATAAAGTATAATACAATCATAAATGCTTGATGATATCTCCCAATGCAAACCCAGTGAATGGTAGGTGAGGAGAATACCAAGGTGTGATCCCAATGTCAATGCTAAGCTATGAGATGGCATGAGGGATCTTAGGGGTCAAAATTGGGGTCTTACAATGAGGATTGTCATTAGGAATAGGAGTGGAAGCATGAGCTCTCTAGTACATTTCTTCTTTCATCTTGGAATAGGACACATGATCAAATCAACCTCTTTCAACTTATCGAGAAATTCTTGGAGGGCATAATTAGTCAGGATTTCCATTTTTGCATACTTCTCTCTCCACTCGTTGTAGAGGGTTTGGAGGTTATGGATGATTTCATACCTTTGAGCTATTAAAGCTTCTGCCCCACAACATCTCTCCCCCCAATATCTGCAATCGTTTTGTAATTCCATGTATGCTTGGTCGTAGATTCCCATTTTCATATTCTTGATTTGCTCGCAAGCTCTTCTAAGGTTGAACTGCTTGCGTAAGAGGCTTCTATGGACTTTCTCTCTGTTAGTTGTTATTTAGCCAAGAGATCCTTACACTCCTTGAAAGTGGTCCTAAGCTCTAGAATTTGGGCTTCATAATCCTCTCTAGCCTCTTTATTCATTGCACTAGACCTCTTAACGGTCTTCTCAAGGTCCTTGATGGTTCGATATGCTTGATCCAACTTGTCATTGTGAGCGCCTAGCTCAGAATTAGCTCCTAGTAGAGCACCACCAACCCAAACTCTTTGGCCATCTACCTCCCTTAGTTTCGTCTTGCTGACCACGAACTCCTCACAGACTTTCTTACCCTTGTCCTCCAAGATGTATTTATGTGCCTTGGTACGGCCGAGTTGGACTCATAGTTGAGTGTTCTCCAACTCAAGATTTTGTATCTTGTTGGTAAGCTTGTCCATATCTTCTTGCATTATTGGATCGGGTTTGGGCTCGGGCTCCAATGATGAAGTGTCATAAAAGAAGGGTATCTTGATAACCCTGGCCCTTTCTTTTACCCACACAAAGTAGGGTTCCTTGGCTAGGATGTTCTTTTTTCCCCAGTCTTGGCTGATTTTAAACATGTTTATCCAAGCATTCTTCACTCTTTTCACAGTTGAATTGGAAGGACTCAGCATAGTGTAACCTAACTGTCTCTTAAGTAGCACATGGTTGTAGTTGATGCAACCATGTGTTTCTATTAAGGGGATATTTGGGAACCCTCCACTTCTTTAAATGACGTCCTTGATTTCCCATTCTCTCCTATACCAAAGAATTAAACTTGCAGAGAGAGATGTGAATATTCGGGGCCATGATATGTTGCTATAAGCAAAGGGTCCATGTTAAGGCATACGAGTCCTCATCCATAAAGGAAAGGGAGGAGAACAACAGAGAAAGGTCCCTCCTCTTTTCTCATGCCTTGTATGAAAGGTATGATAGAAGTCTACGAGAAAGAACGACCCTTGGTTGTTGGCTAGGAAGACTTCCACTACCAAGTGATCCACAAATTTGTATATGCTGGGGAACAGAACAGTCCCATGACTCAAAAATGCTACAGTCGCGCTACACAACTCTAGCATTTCTTCCTTAATCATCTTCCAAGCATGGTTTTCAAGGAATTTATGCATTAGACCTTTAACGGTAACTTTAGGTCCCCAATTGGCCACTAGTTCATTAGCGTTGATACCCAAGACGACATAGAGTTCAGATAAGAAAAATCCTTCTTCCAACTTGGGAAAGGGGTTATATTCCTTTATCGGTCGGTTGAGAAGTCTCTTGATATCTTCCAGAGTTTGGGAGATTTGAAAGTCGGGGAATGTGAAACATCTCAAAGGGACATCATAATACTAAGCTAAGGTGGTAATTAAGTCAACCTTTTCTGTTAGGAGGTCTATGATGTTGCCATATGTAGCTCTGAATCTGTTACCCTTGAGGGATGTTACCATAGAGAAAAGGACCTTCAAAGTGTAAATTTATCTTTTGTATCTGAAGGAGAAATTATTTTTCCTTAATGTGGGGTCCATGATTGTTTTTATAGAAAAGTCTTGTACTTCCTGCATTTAAACAAATGAAATACTTAAGAGCTTTGCTTATTGATTAATGATGTATGAATGTTCATGAATGCATGGATGAATGAATGGTTTTTATTAGTGTCCACGGAACTTAGGCATAGGGTTCAAAATCTGGGATTATTGTGACGAGGAGTATGGTTTAATAATTGCTGCTATTGAACTAAGGTTCTCACTTTGCATGATCTAGAGTCATGGACTCCCTTAACTATCTTCCGCTTATGTCAATTTACTTGCCAGACGACAACTCCATCAAGAAAATCTACTCTAGGTGAGATCTTCGTATCGACCCTCGTGAGGAAAGCTCCTCGGGGACCTATACTATGTGACCATCGGTCTAGGCCGGCCAAGGTTAAATGTTATAAAAATGGGGTCTTTGGGTCACGACTCTAATCAAGATAAGGATGTTTATGCTAAAACCTCGACGGTCATCAATACCTCTAAGAGAGTTTACCACTAAGTGAGGTTCTCGTACGACCCTTCACGAGAAAAGCTCCCCGGGGACCAATACTACTCAACCTCTCCTATCTCAACCAAGCTCTCACACTCGGGTGGAGAGTCTTACACACAAGATTGTAATTGCAATAATTATTTAACCATATTTGTTCTTTGCCACAGGGCCATAGTCATAGACAAATAAAAAATAATATATATAGTTAGTTATAAGATAATAAAAGAATGCAAAAATAACTAAGCGGATAAATCCCCCTCATACGCAAAAGGGACAACCTAAACTAGGCTAGACTTGCTTAGGGAAATCGTGTCCCCAACAGAGTCGCCAGTTGTCGCTACCGGGATTTCATGATAACGAAATCGGACAAACTGAAGGGTGAGTTCCTCTCACAAATAAAATGCCGAAAACAGAGCCGCCACCGGATTTTATGTATTCCTATAAGAAGTAAAGGGGAAATAGTCGATAAAACCCTAAAAGGAAAAGGTGCACACAGGAAGTGCAAACAGGTACAGATAAAGAATTTGTCTCGCAATCGAGACTTGGGTTCAGAAGTGGATTACACAAGGGGAAGGTATTAGTATCCCTCATGTCCATGGTACTCTATGGGAACCATTTAGGTTGTCTACGTATGTGGGTATTTATCTTGCTTATTTTTACTTTATTCTTAATTACAAAAATAGTGTGAAAGAAAGGTTTTTTGGGGGGTTTTTATGATTGTGCTCACCAAGGAGTGTGGCCCTTGTGCCTATGTATTACTCATCGGGTGATGAGGAATCAGAGCTCTGTAGTTCTAAGTAGAAAATGTTTGTGTGTTGGTTGATTTTACCTTTGAGAAAAGGGTTTTCAGTGTGAAATCCTAAGGCACAAAAATAAAGTTCAATGGGTTGTATTGTTTTTACCTTGAATAAGTGTTTGTGATTATATTGCACTAAAGTCTATGGATGGAGGTGAAAATTCTAGACAAACAAGCCAATCATCTTGTGTCCAAAATAAAATCAGAGTAAGGGTATGAAAGCTCCATTTTAACTCGCTCTCCACCACTTAAGGCTCATGGCACACAATAGAAATCATAGTTTTAAGTTATTTTGAATTTGATTAAGAAAACGCCACTTGATATTGGATCAAGGGTTTATTTATTTGATTATGAAATTGGGGGATATAATGGATATACAAAGTAACCAAACAAGAAAGTAAAGGGTATCATTGTAAGGTAGTCTAAGAGAAAACCTTGTGTGTGCAAAAGTGACCTAAGCTAACAAAGGATAATGGTCTTACAAAACGTGTCTCCCTAAGGTAGTGCCGTGATGCAATTCTTACAACAGGTATGTAAGTTACAGATAAAATCCAAAGTTGAAACCATGTATCATAAGATAAGGGTAAGTTCCTCCAAGCAAAGGTCTTAAGATGAGATCCTCTAAGTCTAAATTTATTACAAGTGGAATGAATCTTTTTTAGTCTTATCATTTTATCATGTTTTTGTTGTTTTTAAGTGTATGATGTCAATAAGATAAATGACTGTAATAAACATGCATGATGAGTTTATACAAGGATGATGATGGGTACTTGAATGTAAATTACAAATTAACAACATAAAATTAAATGACAAAGTAATACTGGTAAAGTCACAATAATAATGGTTAGTGAGAAACAATGTATAGTTAGTGGTTAATAGTATGGACAAGTTAAACACTTGAGGATCATCTATCCTTAGGTCAAAAGATTCAAAATATGGTGCATCAGGGGATAACTTAGCATTGATGTAAGGTATTGAATATGATCAATGATCAACTTAAAATTGGTTTATAACAATGAAAGTTATGCAAACCCCAAGTTCATCTATCAATAGCTTGACAAAAGCAAGACTTTATTACTCTAGGGCTAAAGATTAATGAGTTGATTAATGGTTAGGTTATACATGTTATATAAGGATCAATGTACAATATAAACAAGTTAGCAAGAATTTTATATGGTTAGTACACAGAATGGAAACAAAATGAATCAAATGGTATCATAAGTTAAGATATATACAAGCAAAGCTTCACCCATATGTAAAATGATCCAAGTTTAGTTGAAATAAAGGCAACTTATCTATGCCTCAAAGTATCAAGAATGATCCATTGATCATTCATTAATAGATTTGAAGCATAGAAGGTTCAATCAACCTTAATCAATCCAAAATCATGACTTAATAGACTTCATTAGCTACTGATCGGTAAAATAGCAAGTGTACTATTTGCACCAATGTAGTAACAAAATGGGAGTTATCCCGAGTATCGATCTCGAGGACTGCATAGTAAGTACCAATATTTATAATAATTCAATTGAACAAAATATCATATGGGGTTTGATGAGTGTTTTCAACAATAATAAGAACGGAAATAAAAATATTAAGCGTATAAAAACTGTCTAACCGATATGAGAAAGCATGCTAGAGCTAGATGTATGAATTGCTTTGTAATACACTTCTTCCATATCATATAACATCAATGTTGTAATAATTCAAAACCGTTTCTCAAGAATTGTTTTCTCTAATTCCTTAGCCGAAAACCATTAACAGTCAATTTCAATCCTAATTCCTTAGTTATTCAAATTGTTGTTATGAAATATGTAATTAATCAAGAACTAACGGTGACTACGGTTTGATCCTCATTCCTAAGTGATTAAACTTGGGTTTTATTATACAACAAGCAATAAGGCGGTTTGTCCGACCTAAACCTTAACCAGAGATCAAAATTTCATTTGTCTGATAAAATAAAGCATTAAGAACGTTGTATAATAATTTGAATTAGGAAAACATCGATGATTATAAGAACATAGACAAAGTATTCATACAGTAGCAATTAAGTGACACCCCCTAGCATTGGGGTGTTTAGCTTCTCATAATATTGAAAGACAATAAATTAAAAATTAGAGACATTATAATTTGTTGTTGATGAAGGTTGATCTTCAATCTCTTTCGATCTTGAAGATCTCTTATCCTCTAAACACTTTGCAAGCTCGCTTCTTCTTTCTGTCTCTTTTCTTCTACGATCAAAAAGTCCCTTTTCTCGATGACAAAATTCAGACTAGATAGCTTCCAAACAACTAAAAATATTGCAAAATGCCCAAACTGCCCTCCGAACGTACAAAGGGGTCAATACATGAAAAATCAGCAAATGGGGCGAAATGGCCAACACAGGCCGTGTCAGGTGACACGGCTGCCCGTGTTGGCCTCACTGCAAGTCCAAACTTCACCCCTTGCTAACACGGGCCATGTCAGCTGACACGGGCACCCTTGTCAGCCCCCTGGATTCTGGGTTCCACTGGTTCTTTTCTGCACATGCTGACACGGGTCGTGTCAACTGACACGGGCACCCGTGTCAGCCCCCTGTTTTCGGCAATTTTCGCTTTGCATAATGTCTTTGACCTGCATTCTTCTGGTACGCATCTTTCGGACTTGTTATTTGACCTGGAAACCAAACAGTACTACACAGAAACGCATAAAATGCGACAAAAAGAGAAGAACTACTAACGTAACATAAACAAGCGGAAATTTATAAAATGCAATAAACTTAAGAAATCACTAAAATAAAGAGAAAAATGTTATCGATTCTTGAAGATTCAATGTTGGATGAATGATGAAAACTAAGTGTTAATGGTGATCGATCACAACCCCAAACTTATCTCATTGCTTGTCCTCAAGTGATGTAAGAGACAACGTGAAGGTCAACCATGGATTATATTCTCTCCACAACACAGTTGATGTTATTCGCAACTTATCTTTCTCCTTCCCTATTAAGCTTTTGGTTTACCCATTCGAAGTTCTCCACTGCCTTATTATTTCAGAGTGTTCTTTTACCTGCAAACTTCTTCACACTACTCACCAAATCTCTCGGGGTTAAGGTGTTTAGCACTCAAGATATCAAGGTATGCAATATCAACTCTTACTTTTTGAATAGATTCTACGTCAACTACACAAACACAATTCACACACTTTAAGAGGTCTTCAGGGTTGTAACGTGGCTTAGGTACGGTGGGGGAGTATACAAGAAAAATGGATGAAAAAAGGTTTTACAACTCGGCATTCATATTGTTGTTTTTCTTTGTGCACGAATTATTTTATGGGGTGTCGTCCGATCTTGACTCTTTTTCACTCGAATTTTTCTTTAGAGTAACACATTAATGCATGAGTCTATTGCCTAGGCAAGTGCTTATACTTCATTTCTCTATTTCTTTCATTTCTTTTTCTCTTTTTTTTCGGTAGAAGCAGATGTTTCTACACAATTTTTCTTTTTCTTTTTCTTGCACTTGCCCTTTTTCCAACATTTCTTCTAAGGATTACCACCCCAAACTTATCTTTTTGCACAAATTTTACACTACAACAGTCATGCCGAGTGAGGGTAAGAAGTGTTTGGCTTATGGTTAACATGACAGTTTACACAAACAAGGGGGTACAGGCTCAACAGGGTTAACAACGGATGAATGCAACATTATGGATGGCTAGAAAGGCTAAAAGGATGAAAACAAATAACGTACCTCAGTGTGCGTCTTTGTATTATGCTGTATCAGAAGAACTTACGCAAAATTAGAGAGATAAAGTCATACCTGAATGCGCTCTTTTGTGTTTCGTTAAGTTGAAATCTCACCATGTTGGATAAGCTTGCAGGCTCCAAACCACTCTTTATGACAGACAACTTCTTTTTCAGCTTGGGCTTACCTTCTCCTCTTTCGGTCTAGAGTTTCCAATTTGCATCCAACATTTTGTTTCTCAACTGTATCACCTTCCAGGTTGCCTCGGGAGCAAATCAGGGGTTGCGTCTTCCCTCACTGTTCACTAGTCTATCATTTCTCCAGCATAATCCACTTTCATCTATAACTTAAAAAAATAAAACAGCCACACAACGACAAACAAAGTAACACAACAGACACAACTAAAAATAAAATATAAAGCAATTAAAAACCCCCCACACTTGAACCAAACATTGTCCGCAATGTTTAATGTCAAGATAAGAGGGGTACTTACAGTGTTTATTGTGGAGGTGGTGGCGGGTACGGATAATGCAACATCATGCGTTGCATCATCGCGTTCATCTCATCCAAAATCGTCCCTTGACGATGTTGTTCGACTCCGAACCTGGTGAGCTCCTCACCTTGCCTAGATTGCTCCGTGCGAAGGTGACCGATCTCATCCTGAATCCAACCCCATTGGTCTTGTGGCATGGAGTAGGACCCTGAAGCTTGAGTCGGTTCCTGCAGTTGCTGGTAAAAAGGCTCCTCGGTGCTCGGTGCACCTTCCATAGGTTCATCTGCAGAAAAAGAGTCAAAAAAATCTTCGTCCCCCTCATCCAGGTCGGGACAGTCATAAAGCCAATTGGCTTTGTTAGTAATACTGATGAAATCGTAAGCAGGTAAAGCAAGGACATGGACTTTTTGGAAAATAAGAGAATAATAATCTTGCTTTACCGCAATCATGCCTTGTTGGATCAAGGCGACCATGTCCAGTTTGTTTTTACCTGGCACATATGGAGAGTCAGCCAGTGCAGCACCAAATCCAAAATGATCGGCAATTTGTGTAATCATGCCGCCAACAGAAATGTCGCCGGAAGTAGTGCGACCAACTCTACCTAAGTAGTCACCTGCAAATGCTGCTACGTTGATTGGAGTCTATAATGCCATACTGTACATAAAGAACAGCTCCCTTTGGGTGACGACACCGGTGTTATCTCCGTGACCAAACATGGTGTATGCCAACGCTTTCTGTGCGTACCTGAAACATGGGTTATAGATACTCGATGTCTTTTCCCCTTTGGAAACATATTTAGTGTTACCTATGATAGCGGTCCAAAATTCCGCCGGGACAAACGTATCGGGCACCGTTCCAGGGCCTAAGATTGGTAGTTTTAAGATACTCCCTAACTCATCCACAGACAATTCTATATCAGTATTAAATAATCGAAATTGCAATGTACCGTAGTATTCTTTTTCCGTTCCATTCCACCTATTTTTCAGCTTAAATTCAATGGTGCTCAGAAATTCAAGCGTAATGCGCGCGAAAGTAAGTTTTTCCAGCTGCATGAATTCTAGCATCCCTAAGATGTGGAACATACGGTGAACCTCAGCTTACAATCCCAAATCCTGCAGAGTGTCATTACACATGTACCTCGTGGGGGTTAATTTTCTTTTAAGATGAACCGCATACCGCTTCTGGTGCTCCAAGTTCTCAAACACAATGTCGTGCTCATTCAGGGTTCTTCTCGCCCTTTGTCGTGGACGGGATGATTCTGCCATATTTTTGTTTTTTTCTACTCGGCGAGACATATTCTTACCTACACACAACAAAAAGAAACAATAAATTGAAAAGAGAGATTAGGAGAAAATATTACCGTAGGAAGGTCGAGGATGGAAAATGGTAGAACTTTTGTGAAGACGGATGGAGAAATGATGGAGATATGAGGTGAAAGTAGAGAGCTTTAAGTGAGAAAAATGGAGGTTTTTAGGTATTTTTGAGAGAAAGAGAGATGGAGGTGAGAGAATAAGAAGGAGATGAGGTAAATGAGGAGAGAATAGGTGATAAAGTGAATTTATTTGGTGAAATTCGGAGGTGGGCCCATGCTCCAACGGTCAGAATTTTAAAAAAAAATCACCATTGCGCTAGCTGACACGGCCGTGTCAACTGACACGGGCGACCATGTCAGCGCACACACCACAAGGACACGGGCCGTGTCCATCTGAGAAGCAGTTCTTTTAGCTTATTCCACGCAGGGGCTGACACGGGCCGTGTCACCTGACACGGGCACCCGTCGCAGGCCCCTGGAAACCCAATTTTTGACACCTCCTTGGCACATCCTGACACGGGTCGTGTCAGCTGACACGGGCGCCCGTGTCAGGCCCCTGATTTATCATTTTCATTCTTTTCCTTTCTTGAACTGTGCCCGGCTTCTGCTTCCGAATTTTTCAGAGACCTTTTACGACCGCTATCTTTAACTCCTCTAGCAAACATTGTTCACACCTGCAAGTAAATAACATAAAACCAAACAAAGAGAATAATTAGATACAAAAGCGTGGGTTTCCTCCCACGTAGCGCTTCGTTTAACGTCGCTTGGCTCGACGGTTGCGCATCTTATCAGACAAGATGAACAACATCAATTTGGCCCACTTCTTGCTCCACATTGTAAGGATTCAATCTTTGGCCATTCACTTTAAAAATGTCCCCATTTGATGGATTTTTTATTTCGACTGCTCCATGCGGATATACCTTGTGTACCATAAACGGACCCGACCATTTCGATCTCAGTTTTCCAGAGAACAACTTCATCCTTGAATTAAACAATAGTACCATTTGTCCTTCCCATAATTCCTTCCTTTGGATTCTTCTATCATGCCATTTCTTAGTTTGATCTTTCTAGATTTTTTCATTTTCATATGCCTGGTTCCTAGATTCTTCTAACTCATGGAGTTGAAGGATTCAGGATTCTCCCGCTTTCATAAGATCCAAGTTAAGGAATTTTGAAGCCCACAAAGCTTTGTGTTCAAGTTCCAAGGGTAGGTGACATGCCTTACCATATACCAATTGATACGGGGACATACCAATCGGTGTTTTGAAAGTAGTTCGGTATGCCCAAAGCTCATCATCAAGCTTACTCGCCTAATCCTTGCGAGAAGCATTAACCGTCTTCTCTAGGATTTGCTTCAGCTGCCTATTTGACACTTCAACTTGACCACTTGTTTGCGGGTGGTACATAGTGGCTATCCGATGTTTTACATTATACTTCAAGAGTAGCTTCTCCATTAGGTGATTTAAGAAATGAGTTCCTTCATCACTTATTAGAGCTCTTGGCGCTCCGAACCTAACAAATATGTTTTCTTTCAGAAACTTGACTACCACTTTTGCATCATTTGTTGGTAGAGTAACTGCTTCTACCCACTTGGATACATAATCCACCGCTACCAAAATGTAATTCTTTCCAAATGAAGGTGGAAACGGTCCCATAAAGTCAATACCCCAAACATCGAAGAGTTCAACTTCTAGCATGGGGTTTTGCGGCATCTGATTTCTTTTTGAGATGTTTCCCATCCTTTGACACTTATCGCACTCTTTGATTACTTGCTGAGCATCTTTGAAAAGTGTCAGCCAGTATAAGCCTGACTAGAGGACTTTGGCAGTGGTTCTATCACCACTAAAGTGTCCACCATAGTCAGAATCATGACAAGCTTTCAGAACATCCCTCTGTTCTTCTTCGGGAACACATCTTCTGACCAACCCGTTTACTCCTTTCTTGTACAAGAATGGGTCATCCCACAAATAGAACCTGCAATCATGCACAAACTTTTTCTTTCGGTTAGAGTCAAATTCACTAGGGATCACCCCGCCTACTAGATAGTTCGCGTAGTCTGCGAACCAAGGCATTCCAATAACCACAAGGATGTGTTTGTCAGCAAACTCATCCTTTATTAGACGCTTTTCCTCATTCTCCTCTATGGGGGACATCCGGGAGAGGTGATCTGCCACAGTATTTTCGCACCCTCTTTTGTCACGAATTTCCACATCAAACTCTTGGAGGAGTAGGATCCATCGCAACAGTCTTGGCTTTGAGTCCTGCTTAGCAAATAAATACTTCAAAGAAGCATGGTCAGTATAAACAATGACTCTAGAACCCAACAGATATTGCCTGAATTTATCAAAGGCATAGACCACAACTAGCAACTCCTTTTCGGTAGTCGCGTAGTTCATCTGTGCAGGGTTCAAAACATGACTAGCATAATATATAACATGTAACTGTTTATCTCTACGTTTCCTAAGAACTTCTCCCACTGCGATGTCACTCGCATCACACATGATCTCAAAAGGTAGAGACCAATCTGGGGCAATGACAATAGGTGTCGTCACCAATTATTTTTTATAGTTTCAAAAGCAACGTCACACTCTTTATCAAAAATGAAAGCCTTGTCCTTAACCAACAGGGTAGTTAAGGGTTTAGCTATCTTGGAAAAATCTCTTATGAACCTGCGGTAGAAACCCGCATGTCCTAAGAAACTTCTTATACCTTTTTTGTTCATAGGAGGGGGTAGCTTTTCTATTACCTCAATCTTGGCTTGGTCCACTTCTATTCCTTTGTGAGAGATTTTGTGACCCAAGACTATTCCTTCTCGCACCATGAAGTGACACTTCTCCCAGTTGAGAATCAGATTTTTCTGTTGGCATCTTTCTAACACAAGGGAAAGGTTAGTTAAACAGTTATCAAAAGAAAAACCAAATACCGAGAAGTCATCCATGAAGACCTCCATATGCTTTTCGAGCATGTCCGCAAAAATTAAGGTCATGCAGCTTTGAAATGTGGCTGGTGCATTACATAACCCGAATGGCATTCTTCTGTAGGCAAAAATACCATAGGGGCACGTAAAAGTTGTCTTCTCTTGATCTTCTGGTACAACCGCTATCTGATTGTATCCAGAGTATCCATCAAGGAAACAATAGTACTCATGACCTTCCAACCTTTCCAACATCTGATCAATGAATGGTAATGGAAAATGATCCTTTCTGGTCGCCAAATTCAACCTCCTGTAGTCGATGCACACACGCCACCCCGTGACCGTCCTTGTAGGGAGTAACTCATTTTTCTCATTCCTTATAACCGTAGTCCCTCCTTTCTCCGGGACCACATGAACAGGACTCACCCAAGAGCTATCGGATATGGGGTAAATTAACTCGGCATCTAATAGTTTAACAACCTCTTTCCTAACCACTTCCTTCATTGCGGGATTTAGTCTTCTTTGTGGTTGCACCACTGGTTTGTGGCCATCCTCCATGAGAATTTTATGCATACACACCATAGGGCTAATTCCCTTCAAGTCTTCTATCGCCCATCCCATTGCACTTTTGTGCTTCTTCAGAACCTTGACAAGCTTATCTTCTTGAGAAACTTCTAGATTAGAGCTTATAATAGTCGGGCATTTCCTTTCGGGATCTAGAAAAACATACTTGAGATTTTCAAGCAATTATTTTAGCTCAGCCACTTTCTTGGTCTCATCTTTCTTTTCCTCAACTTGGGGTTCCCTTAAGTTTTCCCATCGGAGTGATCCGGATCCCTTAAAGGGTGGTTGTGTTACCATCATAGTTAACACTTCCATCTCCTTTTCATCAACTTCTTGAGTGTCTTCAGAGATTGATAGACTTAGAACTCTCTCCAAGGGCAATTTTTATTCACCTAGAGGATTTTCTTTCAGAACCATTTGATCAATCACCTTTATGTGTTGACTGGTGGCCACATCATCTTTGTATTTCATGGTGTTACGCACATCAATTTTTAACTCTTCGTCATAAACTTTTAGAGTCATGGTGCCCTCTTCTATATCTATCAAACATCTCCCGGTCTCCAAAAATGGTCTACCAAGAATGAGCGGTATCTCTTCATCTTCTGGAATTTTTAAGATCACAAAGTCTACCGGAAATACAAACTTATCAATCTTCACAAGAACATCTTCCACCACTCCATAAGGTCTCTTCACAGAGTGGTCAGCAAATTGAAGTGTCATTCTGGTATCTTGCACTTTTCCAATCCTCAACCTCTTGTAAATGGATAACGGCATGAGACTCACACTTGCCCCCAAGTCTATAAGGGCCTTTTTGAAAGATCTATCCCCGATAGTGCAAGGGATAGTTACCGAGCCTCGATCTTCTTTCTTTACCGGAATCTTCATACCCTGCAAAATAGCACTACAAGTTTCGGTTAGTACAATAGAGTCAGTGCCAGTGCTCCTCTTTTTTGAAATAATATCCTTCATAAATTTAGCATAAGAGGGCATTTGCTCAAGTGCCTCCAAGAACGGAATGTTAATCTCAAGCTTTTTGAACATCTCCAAGAATTTCTCGAAGTTCTTCTCATGTTGCTCTTTCTTCTTATTTCTTGTGGGGAAAGGGAGTTTGACAACCGGCTTTGATTCACTAACTTTTTCTTTAACCACTAGTTTAGGTACCATCACCTCTTCACTAACAACCTCATTTTCTTTTATCTCCAAATCAACTTCAAGCAATTGGTCTTCTTGGTCATCATCTTTTTCAAGGACTTATTTTGCCTTACCACGCTTTGTGGTTACCGCACTCACATTATTATGCTCTCGGGGATTTGTAACTGTAGCACTCGGTAATGCACCTGGTGTTTGCGAACCCGCGAGTTGTTGAGCAATCTGACTCATTTTCACTTCCAGATTTTTTATTGAAGCACCAGTGTTTCTCAGATTACCTCTAGTCTCCTCTTGAAATTGTGAACTTTGAGCTGCCATTTTTTCAATGGCAATTTCCCAATCTGCTTTTCTTGGAACCTGTTGTTGAAATTGTTGTTGGGATTGGTGAAACTGCTACTGGTAAGGTTGTTGTTGTTGTGGTCAATATTGTTGTTGTGGTTGGCTTTGATACTGGGTGGGCGCTTGCTTCTGAGCATTTCCATGCTGGTCCTTCCAGGAAAAATTTGGATGATTTTTCCATCCAGGATTATACGTATTGGAGTAAGGATTGTTCTGCTTCAGAAAATTAATCTCTTCTACCTGTTGTGCAGTTGCCACACAATGTATGGCGAAGTGAGGTCCTCCACAAATTTCACAACCAACAGCTTGAATAGGTTGGACCAGTTGCACTTGTGCCACCGTTTGAGTGTCAAGAGTCATTTTCTTGAGTCTTCTCTCTACTTCAGCTGTTATTTGATCTTCCATCTTCACAACTTGATTTGCTAGCTTGAGATTAATGATACCTTCAGGTTGACTTACATTGCGGTCATAGAGTTCCAAATGTTCATTTGCTGCAATGGCTTCAATGATTTTCTTTATTCCAGTGGTTTTTGTAAAATTTGTTGAGCCACCGGTAGCTGTGTCTATGAGTTGCTTAGTCTTCATTCTAAGTCCATTCACAAAATTTTGCATCTGTTCAGTTGCATCCATGTTATGAGTAGGACATGCAACCAACAATCGCTTGAACCTCTTGTAAGCATCTCCGAGTGACTCTCCTTCCTTCTGTTTGAAATTAACAATATCATATCTCTTGCGGATATACACAGAAGCAGGGAAGTACTCATTCAAAAATGTTGTTTCCATTTGTTGCCAAGTTGTTATGCTTCCCGCGGGTAAAGAGTAAAACCACTCTTCGGCATCTTCCGATAGTGTAAACGGGAACATCACCAACTTTTTTGCTTCCTCTGAGTGTCCCTCAATTTTTAACGATATTGTCATGGTCAGAAATCTTTGTAAATGCTTGTTGGCATCTTCATTGATTTTTTCGGAGAACGGTCTCCTTTCGAGTTGACGAATCGTTGAAGGGTGTAGTTGAAAATGATCAACATTTACCGGTTGGTTCACAATTGCTAACCTTTCAGTAGGAGCATTTGCACCTCCATAGTCACCCAGAAGTCTTTCCGCAGGAGGTGGGGGAGCTTCAGCCATTGGTTCAGAAACGGCTTCGGAGTCTTCCGAATGAACTGAAACAGCTTCTTCTTTTTCAGACTCAGAAATAATAGGGGTTGCTTCTGAAAGTTCCAACCTAGCTTTTCGTCGTCTTGCACGCAATAATCTTTCTGGTTCTGCGTCAAAAAGAAATTCAGCTGAGGCCTTACCTTTCATACACAGATTAGACAATTATTAGAATAAACAATAATATAGAAAAATTTAGCTGCTGAGCAACAAAATTCCAATTGAATTATTTTTCAACTTATACTTTGGCAGTCCCCGGCAACGACGCCAAAAACTTGATCGGTAAAATAGCAAGTGTATTATTTGCACCAATGTAGTAATAAAATGGGAGTTATCCAAAGTATGGATCTCGAGGACTGCGTAATAAGTACCAATATTTATAATAATTCAATTGAACAAAAGATCATATGGGGTTTGATGAGTGTTTTCAAAAATAATAAGAACGGAAATAAAAATATTAAGCGTATAAAAATTGTTTAACCGATATGAGAAAGCATTCTAGGGCCACATGTACGAATTGCTTTGTAATACACTTCTTCCATATCATATAACATCTATGTTGTAATAATTCAAAACCGTTTCTCAAGAATTGTTTTCTCTAACTCCTTAGCCGAAAACCATTAACAGTCAATTTCAATCCTAATTCCTTAGTTATTCAAATTGTTGTTATGAAATATGTAATTGATCAAGAATTAACGGTGACTACGGTTTAATCCTCATTCCTAAGTGATTAAACTTGGGTTTTATTATACAACAAGCGATAAGGCGGTTTGTCCGACCTAAACCTTAACCAGAGATCAGAATTTCATTTGTCCAATAAAATAAAGCATTAAGAACGTTGTATAATAATTTGAATTAAGAAAACATCGATGATTATAAGAACATAGACAAAGTATTCATACAGTAGCAATTCAGAGACACCCCCTAGCATTGGGGGGTTTATCTTCTCATAATATTGAAAGACAATAAATTACAAATTAGAGACATTACAATTTGTTGTTGATGAAGGTTGATCTTCAATCTCTTCTGATCTTGAAGATCTCTTATCCTCTAAACACTTTGCAAGCTCGCTTCTTCTTTTTGTCTCTTTTCTTCTACGATCAAAAAGTCCCTTTTCTCTATGCCAAAATTCAGACTAAATAGCTTCCAAACAACTAAAAATATTGCAAAATGCCTAAACTGCCCTCCGGACGTACAAAGGGGTCAATACATGAAAAATCAGCAAATGGGGCGAAATGGCCAACACGGGCCGTGTCAGGTGACACGGCTGCCCGTGTTGGCCTCACTATAAGTCCAAACTTCACCCCTTGCTGACACGGGCCGTGTCAGCTGACACGGGCACCCGTGTCAGCCCCCTGGATTCTGGGTTCCACTGGTTCTTTTCTGCACATGCTGACACGGGCCATGTCAGCTGACACGGCCACCCGTGTCAGCCCCCTGTTTTCGTCAATTTTTGCTTTGCATGATGTCTTTGACCTCCATTCTTCCGGTACGCATCTTTTGGACTTGTTATTTGACCTGGAAACCAAACAGTACTACACAGAAACGCATAAAATGCGACAAAAAGAGAAGAACTACTAACGTAACATAGAACAAGCGAAAATTTATAAAATGCAATAAACTTAAGAAATCACTAAAATAAAGAGCAAAATGTTACCGATTATTGAAGATTCAATGCTAGATGAATGATGAAAACTAAGTGTCAATGGTGACTGATCAGCTACCAATGTTCAAGACATCATAAGTAACCAAAAAATGCCCAAATATAATGAAACAAAGTATAATAAAATAAAAGAGGAGAAAATAATATGAGTTTGTGTTGGAAATATTTTCAATAGAATAAAAATAAGTGGTAAAAAAATTAAATGAAAAAGGAAATAAATGTGGTTTAAAATAATAAAAGAAAGGGAAAATAAACAAAATAACACTAAATGGGGCACGCTGGGGGTCATGGGGTCAACTCATTCATCCACTGGGACAAGTGCCCTTTAGTGACTCAGAAGCGCTTCCAATGAATAAATAATAAAACAAAAGCCAAAAAGTAAACATGCACGCAAGCTGACCAATCCGAATGAGCCAACGGATAGTTTCAAATTTAAAACACACACAATGTTATTTGTCTTCAACCTTGAGACACCAAAATCAAATCCTCAAAACATGTGTTTTTCATTAGATTCAAGTATGGAAATAGCTTCTACACACATTAACGAATTAACCTCCACACTCATGAGCCATTGATTGGCTCTGAGTGTGGAGTATTTTGCAAAAAATTAAAGAACAAGTTTACCTAAAATAAAAATTAAATGAAGGATAATGAACAATCAACACTCAAACCATAGGGTTAAGGTTTAGAAGATGATTTCCAGTGGAATGGTACTTATTTGAGTAAAAGGGGTGAGTCTAACTACCTAATCGGAATCAGTTTCAGAAGTAAGCTCCGATGAGTTAGTGTAGCCCGGGTGAGGTGTTGAGAAGGTGAGTTAGTGTTTGGAAAATCTTGAGTGATGGTTATGGAAGGATTCTGGGTGATTGGTTTGAGTTGAAATACTTTGAAACTCAAAAATAGTATCTCTATTTTTAAAGGTTCAAGATGGTTTTCCAGCAGAGTATTTTTGGCTGTTCAAGCTTGTCTTTCTCATGGAATACCTTCTCATATTTATAGGGAAAGTGAAGGAAGTGTTAGGTGAGAGAGTGAGAGGAATTTGCTCATAAAACACATGTGGTATGAAGCATGCTTAAGCAGGGATTTTTTGGGACATGAAATGGCATGTTATGACCTGGTTTGCTTCACCAACCAGCTAGCTAGTTTTGATCCTTAGCATCAAACAAGAGCAACCAGAAGCATTGGAGTGGCCTATTATGCATTTGGACTTTAACCATTTTGGGAAATTTCTAGAAAATGCACATGGCTTTGGTTCTAAAAATGGTGAGCTCTCCACATCCAAATTGAATTCCATTTTGGCATTGGTATGTTGTGTAACATGTTACAAGTCAAAAGGAATCATACTAAAATGATTTGGGACCTTGGTGAATCAATTTACAAATTCTGGCTGACATGGTCTGGTTTGTGCATCATGACAATTTCCAATTTTTGAACTAAGGCCAAATGAAATTCGCTCGTGCATTTTGCATTAAATTTGTGCCAAATGTTCCTTGCATTGTCCTTGATCAAATGCAAAAAGAACCGGGTCAAAAGTGGTTATGGTTTTGAAATGGCAATATGGTAAAGTAGTGGTCTTGGTCATGTTTCTAGGTCATGCTAGGCACTTGGACCGGCTTGGCCAATGCAAAAATTGAGGTCCTTTCTTAATAAGTAAATCCTCGGACCTTGACACAAAGTTGAAGAGGGACTCAATTAGGACATTTAGCTCAAAGAAGATCTTGAAAATCTTGAAAGATGAAAAAGTTAGGGGTTTTGGACCAAATGATAGGCCATTCTTGCCAAAACGTGACCAACCAACTTGACCTAGAAATGATATTTTGTGATTTCTTGATTTTTATGGTGCAATGATGGATGTTTTAAGCTCATATGGTCATATCATGATTTAAAATGAGGCTTGGAGCTTTGTAGAGTGATTTTAGGGCATATCCATAGGTGAATACAATGCCTTTAAAGTTCAAAAACCGTGACCAAACCAATGACTTGTAACATGAATGGAATGGATGTTTGATTGGTGAATTATGGTTGAAATTGAATTAAATTTATGGTGATTTAAATGTGGCATGATAGGATGATCAGATGAAGCAAGGCCAAGGATCAAAAGATGCACAAACTATAGTTTCTTGAGTCACAAGTATCATCAAGAACCAAAGCCAGACAAATTAGGGGTTTGAAATGTATTGAGGTGATTAAAAGGATTGGGGTGTGAAAAAAATTTGGATCATAGGGGTCCTTAATGGAATGATCAAGGCTCAAGGTGAACCATGACTTGTACAAGTCCATGAGGGTCAAGGACTAGGACTGATGTCCTTGGGTGACCAGATGAATCTTCATGTGTCTTCAATGGGGACTCACCATCCAATTAGGACTTGGAGAGTGAGTGAGATTTCTTTCATGATCCTCCAAGCTTGTGCAATGCTTGAGGATGAAGATTAGGGTCAAGGTATCTTAGGCACACCTCAACATGATTAGTGAATCTTGAGGCTTCATGGTTGAAACTGATGCCTTAAGTTGGTGGAACATTGTGGATAATTAGGTATAAATGCTTATGAGATGATATGTGTGAGATGTATGCTCATTAATTAATGTCATGGATGGTGATATACATGTAGGATAAATTTGAGGGTATGACAATCTTATTGACGTCATACACGTAAAAATAACAAAAACATGATAAAATGATAAGACCAAAAAAGCTTCATTCCATTTATAATCAACTTGGACTTAGAGGATCTCATCTTAGGACCTTTGTTTGGAGGACCTTACCCTTATTTTATGATAATTTGTTCCAACTTTGGATTTTATCTATAACTTACATACTTATTGTAAGAATGGCATCATAGAACTACTTTAGGGAGACACGTGTGTAAGACCATATCCTTTGTAGGCTTAGGTCACTTTTGCACACACAAGGATTTCTCTTAGGCTACCTTACAATGAGACCCTTTACTTTCTTGTTTGGTTACTTTGTATATCCATTACATCCCCCCAATTTCATAATCAAATAAACAAACCCTTGATCCAACATCAAGTGACATTTTCTTAACCAAATTTAAAATACATCAAAACTACGATTAGTATTGTGCGCCAAGAGCATTAAGTGGTGGAGAATAAGTAAGAATGGAGTTTTCCTACCCTTACTCTAATTATTTTAGACACAAGACGCTTGGCTTATTTGTCTATAATTTTCACCTGCACCCATAGACTTTAGTACAATCTAATCACAAACACTTTTTCATAAACTCTTATTCAAGATACAAACAGTATAACCCATCAAACTTAATTTTTGTGCCTTAGGGCTTCACACCGAAAACCTTTTTCTAAAAGGTAAAATCACCCAATACACAAACATTTTCTACTCCGAACTACGGAGCTCTGATTCCTCATCACCTAATGAGTGATACGTAGGCACAAGGGCCATAATTCTTGGCAAACATAATAATAAAAAACCGAAAAAATAACCTTTCTTTCACAATCTTTTTGTAATTAAGAATAAAGTAAAAATAAGCGAGATAAATACCCGCGTACGCAGAAAACCTAAATGGTTCCCATGGAGTACCATAGACGTGAGGGCTGCTAATATCTTCCCCTTACGTAATCGACTTCCGAACCCAAGTCTCAGTTGTGAGACCGATTCTTTATCCGTACCTGTTTGCACTTCCCGTGTGAACCTTTTCCTTTTAAGGTTTTATCAACTACTTCCCCTTTCCTTCTTATAGGAATAAATAAAATTTGGTGGCAACTTTGTGTTCTGCCTTTTCTTTGTGAGAGGCAATCATCCTTTGGTCCGTTCAATTTTGTTATCGTGAAATCCCGACAGCGACAAAGGCAACTAGAGGTTCTAAGGTGTTAAGAATAGGGGGTTTCATTAAAGAACATTTCATAAGGTGTCTTATTCTGAATGGTGTTGCTGCACAATCTATTTATCAGATAGTAGCATGACATAAAGCAAAAAAGCAAAAAACCTTGGATAATTTAACATGAAATAGAAGGAACCTAGTTACATTTAGCAAGTGTGTATGCTTTCTTTCTACTAGAGAATTTTGTTGGGGTGTTTCAATGCAGCTTTGTTGATGTAGAATGCCTAAAGATGTATAGTACAATGGCATGACAAATTCAGTTCCATTGTCACTGCATATTGTTTTAATTTTACATGAAAATTATGTTTGATAGTATGCAACGAAATTTTGAATATGAGTATAGTTTCAGATTTATGATGCATCTAAAAAGTCCATGTAAAATGAGAAAAACCATCAACAATAGTAAGAAAATACTGAAAAACCGTCTATAGGATGCACATTGATGGGTCCCTAGATATCCATGTGACCTAATTTAAAGTGTTGTGAAGTGGTAGAGATGCTTGTAGGAAAACATAAACTACATTGTTTGCTAAGTTGGCAAGCATTACAAATCAAATTTGTATGGTATTTGATAATAGAAAAAGAATTAGACATTTTTTCTAACACCTAATTTGAGGGGTGTCCTAATCTATTGTGCCAAATATCATTTTCTTTAGAAAATTTTACATCAGCATTATAATCAGAATAAACATAACATGTCGAGTTACAACAACGGTGAGTGTGTGAGGGACTTTTGTGCAATATGTAAAGATTGTTATGTAGAATCATGTTTCCAAACATCATTTTGGTAGACATATCCTGAATGTGACAAGAATTATGTGAGAAATGAATGTGATATTGAAAATTTTGACATAGTCTAGAAATTAAAAGAAGGCTAAAATGAAATTCAGGGATAAAAAGAACATTATGCAGATGAAGACGAGTATCAAGGATAATTGTGCCGAAGAATTTGTCCATAAGGGTATTTCCATTGGGAAACTTAATGTGTATGGGTTGAATCATTTGAATAGTGGAGAAGTATTTAATATGGAGGTATACATGGTCGGATGTCCCTGAATCAAGAATCCACACAGAATAACAGTTTAGATCATTACATGTATTGAAGATACCTGAAATGGTGTGAGGAGTGTCTGTAAAGGATTTCTTACCTGAATTTGGAATCTGAGTGTCTTTATTTGATTGTTGAAGAAGGAAGAGAAAAGTATGTTAGTCTTACTTTGAGAGAATATTCAGCTTGTTTGAATTTCTTGTTTGTTTCGTATCCGCATGCGGTTTCGTGTTCTTGTTGTGATATTCCAAAGCGAACCCGTGCTCGAAGTAGAATGTATTGATCATATGGTTTATTTTGTTTCAATTTATGCATAACATATTGGTTCTTGATTAGCCTCGTCCTTTACCATGCTCGATATTGTTTTTATTGTTGGCTAAGAGAATGTTAGAGGGAGGAGTCGAGGGTATTGAAACTTCTTATTGTGCAATGAGGGAGTAGACTCTACTAATGCTAGATGCGGGATTAAGAAGAAGGGAATGGGTGTGGATGTTATGGTAGTTATCGTTTAATCCTTTTAGAAAACATTATATGTATTCAAGGTGTTTTTAATTTTGAACAACCTTTGAAAGATTGCATGTACAGGGTATGGAACACAAACAAGAAGGTGTAGGATGCATATCTTCAAGTTCATGCCAAAGGATCTCGAGATCGGTAAAGTATTGATAAAGAGAGTGATCCCCTTATTTTATTTAATGAAGATTGCATAGAGGGAATGAGAAACATAAGTTATTTCCCTTTGTGAATCTTTCTCAGAGATCTTCCTAACATTTGAAAGCATAGTCGAAATAGATGGTGCTTTGTGCGATGTGAGGCTATGGGGTTCTATTGATCCATGAAAAAACCATATTACCTACACGATCCTATAACTAGAAAAATTCATTGGAGAAATGTTTTTGTAAAGCATCATTGATGAACGATAATTTGTTTTTTAACGTGAGAGCACGACGCATTATAGTAGTTGGAGTCATCAAGAGGCGGTACGACAAGAATGGAATTGGTATTTTTCCAAGATGAAGATAATAATAGCTTCTAGGGTTTTGAGTAGTGTAAGACCCCAATTTTGACCCTAAGATCCCTCATGGCGTCATATCATTGCATTTGCATCTTGCCTCAAGGATCATAGCATCTTGGCTCCTTAACCCTAGGGTTAGGACTTGTGTGAGTTGGTTTGAGACCACCAAGCATGCTTGAATTGTATATTATTTCTTTTCTTATTTTTTTTACTAACCAAAAGCATAAAAATATGTCACTAACTTTGTTGGTCTTGTAGCTTGAGCAATCATGTGATCCAAGGCTCCTAGGAGGCCTCTATGCTCAAAGAATGGACAGGTGAAGTTGAAAGCAAGCATGACAATGGTTTAAAAAGCTCTAATTCATCATATATGCCTCCCAAGTATCTCAATTTTTCAATTTGATCAAGATAAACCAAAGGGCTTGAGGCTTGTTTCCCAAGGAAACCCTAATTCATCTGTACATTGATTGTGCCTTGTTCATGAAGCAACCTCAACCCATGATCACATATAATCAACGGAAGTTATTTAATTCATCATTCCATGCATATTTGAGCTTATTTTAGTGTCCTCAATCATCAATTCATCAAGATTTGAAGTTTGGACTTGAGAAGTTGATCAGTCAATTCATCTTACCATTTTGAAATCCACTGAGACATAACTTTTGATGTGTTTGTCAAAAGAAGATGACCCCAAGAGAAAAAATGTTCTTAATAACCATCTGAATAACTTTAATGTTCATAAAAAATTGATTTGAAGCTTGGAAAGTCATCATTCACTTCAATACATTATAGGTCATTTTGACTGAAACCCTAATTTTGGGTCAACTTCCCAAGGACCTAACTCACTCATTTTTCATGATTTTGAGGTGGGATCAAATGCATTGGAACGTTTAAGATTCCTGTTTCATTTGTTATGTTGAACAAAGTTTCATAATCCTAAAATAAGTACATGTGATAATACAAAACATTATAGGTCACTTTGGACCAAAGCCATTGAATCTTGAAAAAGTCCAACTTCAAGTGCCCATAACGTTCTCATCAAAAATCTAAATGATGCAAAATTTAAGTCTAAATTGATTGTCTTGAAAATATCTACAATGTTATTGTTTAATGTTTTGTCATTTGAGGCTTGCATCATTAAAACATAAGGGCTTGAAGTTTGTCCATTTTGGCAAAATTCACATACACATGTTTTGTACCTTGAACTTTATGATCAGTTTTCATTAATTTCCCAACTCCAAATGGATTTTTGTTCAACATAACAATTGTTCCTCATGTCAATACCTTTCCAACCATTACTCACAAGGCCATGTTTCAATTTGGAAAATTGAATTTTCGAAGAGATGAAAGTTTATGTGCATTTTTGGAAACAATGTTGAAACTTCATGCACACTCATTTGCAATGCCATGTACACATCCAAACCTGATAATTATGATCTCAGCATGCCAAATCATTTGCATTTGGGCCTCCCATGCGCCTGTACAGGCCCATGCATGGAGACCCTCATTCCACATGCACATGAATTTCACTTTGCTTGCATCACCTTGTGCTATAAATAGAGATGCTCAGTCTCATTCTAAATCAACCTTAAGGAGCCTTACATGCTACAGAAGTGAATCCCCACACCTCACCTAAAGGAATTTTGCATTTCATTTCAATTTTTCAGTTTCAATTTTCAACTTCCTTGGTTGATTATTGAACTCTAATTCCTTAGACTAGCTCTATCCCCATCTCAAGAACACACTGCAATCAAGAATTGGAAGAGATCGTGCTTCATAGAGTTGCCCTTTAAAGGTTGTTGTGCAAACTTTTTATATTTGAATCTCACTGGATTTTGCTCATTTCTTGTGTTTATTGGCTCCTCTGAAGTCCTCTCATAAGAGGCAATTGATTGGTGTACTTAATTTCATAAATCCATCAAGTTCAGTTTGAACTCCATAGTTTTCCATCTCTGATTTCTCTTTCTATGAGAGTCTAGAGTGAAAACCAATGGCACAGGGGTGATGTACATCGTCCCAATTTTCCAATGATATGAGGATCGTCCATTTTGATTGAGATTTCATGACTTGCAACTCTGGCTAGAGCTAGCATGCTCGCCGGAGAAGACGGTGGTGTACACCACCGTCCACCATGCCAGCTTGAATCTAGGCCATTGGTTAACATTTCCATATCTAATTTATACCATCCATTGTTATGACCTTTTTTAATGTTGTGTGTGTCTCATTGACTAATGCCTTTGGTGAGCGCGCGTCTGAGAGCCATTTGATGTGCCAGGTCATTTAATGAGATTAGATCTAACGCACCATGATTTTTCTATTTTTCTGATTTGCTATTTTATTTTCCTTTATTTCATTTCATTTCAAAAATTCGTAACTCTTTCATTTTAAATCCAAAAAATATGGGACCAATTGCATTATTTCCCTTTTTAATTCTAGTTTCTGAAAATGATTTTTAATATTTTTTATTTTGTCATTTGATATTTTTTTGTGAATTTTCTCTTTTCTGGTTATTTTTAATTCATTTTAAATAGTTTCCAATATTCAAAAAATGCAAAAATATTTTCTCAACCTCTTTGAATGATGATGAATCTATGAAAAATATTCTCATCAATTTATTAATTGATTTGAGATTTATTTGATATTTTAGTTCAATTAGGTTATTTTTCATTCATTTTTAATTGTTTTAAAATTAGTTTCTGGTTTCTAAAAATGCTGAAAAATTTTGTTAAACTTTGTTTGACTTTGTTAAACTTAGGATGATCCATTTGAACTTTTCAAAGTTAATTTGAAATGGATTTGAAGTTTGACCTTTATTTGTTTATTTTAATTCAAGTATTATTTTAATTTTGAAAAATACCAAAAATATGTTATTTGTTTCTTGCCTTCTAAACTTCATCTTGCTTTTGTTTACCATTGATTGACTTTGATTCTATTTATGTTTGATCAATGTGTGTTGGATATCTCATTTGAATTTCAATTCATGTACATTCTTATTCTTCTTCTTCTTCTTCTTCTTTTCTTTTTGATCAATGAGTTAAAGATTGGTGGTTAGTGTAGGTGTTTAATTGGCTGCATTATATGGTAAAACACTAGATGGGTACTAATGTCTTGACTGATGTCATGACATGTATGTGTGACTACATTGTAGTTACTGCAGGACTAGCTAACACAGGATTTATTGAATGTCAAACTGGAAGTTGGGACATTCATACCTGTCAACAGATACTAAGGAATAGAACAGCAGGTGTTCTGTTAGAACTTAGTATTTATTTCCAGTCTGGTTATCAAGGAAAGACCAGACCTGGCATAAGGCCTACTGACTGAATGTCAAACTGGATGTTATGACATTCATCATTGACAGCAGCTACTGAACATTAGACAGAGTGGTGTTCTGCTATACTTCAGCATGTAACTTAGTTTGTTCTTCAAGAGAATAACAGAACTAACTTAAGGCCAAATGTGTAAATGTTAAGTCGGACACTTTGACATTTATTAATGTAAGCTGTTACTGTAGTATGGTCTTTTTGATCATGTACAGGTCAGCAAAATTGTACAGTCTGTTTTCTGGAAAAACAGACTCAGCATATGGACCTTGATGTCAAGCTGAATGTCGTGACATTCATGCCTGACAGCATATGCTATATTGTAGGTTGTTCAGTTTTCTGTTTCAGCTTTTTCTCAGGCTATTCTTCAGGGATTCAACAACTGAGAGAAAATCCAGGAAATCAACAACCAAGCTACATTCAATGAACCTAACAAATAGCCTATTTGTTAGTAACCTAAATGTTGAATTTATGGGAACTCGCGTGACCTTAAATTCAGGAGAATACAGGTGCAAAAGCCCAGGATACTGCAATATAAAAGGAAGGCGTTCCTTCATTCAGTTTCAGGGATTTTGAGGCGTGAAGATTTTGTGTGTCCATCATACTTCACTGCTGTATTATTGTGAGTCTTGTATTAGACGTATCTTGTAAGCCAAGCCATTATCAAGTAGATGATAGCTGTGGCATAGGGTGTTCATTGAGTTGTAAGTGTTGTGTCACTCAAAGCTTTTAAGCGTGAGTGCTGTGTATCTTGATTAAAGCTGTGAAGCACAATCAAGAGTTGTTTGAAGTGTGACTTCAACTTGTCTTTAATATTGTTTAAAGATAGTAATCACTGAGGTGATTGAGGGGGAGTGAGTAGGAACTCTGATCTTAGGTTAAGATTGAAATTGCATTGGGTAGGGATTAAGTGATAAGTTGTAAACGGGTGAGTTTAGCTTTGAATTGATACTACTAATAGTGGATTTCCTCCCTGGCTTGGTAGCCCCCAGATGTAGGTCATGTTGGACTGAACTGGGTAAACAATTACTTGTGTTATTTACTGCACTTACTGTTAAAGTCTGCATAATCCCTGTCTGTGCAGAATTGGATGTCATAACAACCCGTGTGACATCCAAAGTCTGATAACTAGAATTTCAGTTAGCCTTGACATATGGGAGGCTTAACCTTCTTTGATTCAAATCCAATTCATCTTGATCAAAGATCAAGTGAATGGCTTTGCATTAAGGATAGGTTTCTTCTTGGTCAAGCAAAAAACCTAAATCAATACAAGATCATTCTTCTTTTCTTTTGGCATGGCAAGTTGTAGGAGCTTGGCTTACTAGTCATGATCTCTAACTTGTGTTTGTTGCCTATAGTTTTATTGACCGGCCTCAGATAGGTGTGACTACTACATTAGTCCACTTACGATTGCTTAACATAGCGCTAAATTGCCTTATGGCACACTAACACTAACTACTAACCATTAACTTTTAATTCAAGTCATTTAATTCTTGCAATTTACTTTAGTGCAATTTAATATTCGTGTACATTATTTCATTTGCTTTTCCCCTTTGCTCATTGGAGCTCATGTTTATGTTAATGCAATTTGCCTTTTGCTCACTTGAGCATATAATTGTGTATATACTATTGTGCTTGTTTTGTTTTGATTGTGTGAACCAAAATGCAAATGGATAAAAGGACTTAGACTTTAGGACCTTACCTATGCAAAAATGGAGTCAAAGAGAAACTAGGTCTCATGCCTTTAGAATGCTATAAAAGAAGAAAAATGTCAAAGAGCAACTAGGCCTCATGCCTTTAGAATGCTTAATCTTAAAGATGAATTTGAAAGGATCCCAATTTCTAAACTCCCTCTTGTCCATTCTTTCTATTGCATTGTGGAACTTTTTGATTTGTGTGTTCTTGTGTGCTAGGGATCCTAAACTTGGCAAGTAGAAGAACCATTGTCATGAGCATCAAAAGTGAGAGATACAAAAGCCAATTGGAAGATTCCTAGGAGCTTGAATGATTGCGTGCTTGATTGCTTGAGTTATTTGCTTATTTCTTGCTAATTCCAAAGGAAAGGGAACAACTTGGATCATCACTATGATCTCAAGAAGGGAACTCCATTGTGGTTTTATTTCTCCTCCTTCATCTTTGCATGTTTAGGACCTTAGCCATTCTCTTCTTCTCTCCACTCTAACCCAAGCCAAACTTTTGTGCAAACGTTAACATTGTTTTCAAATTTAGAAACCTAAGCACTAGGCTTTTGATTTTTCAAACTTCTTTTCATAATACTTATTTTGAATTGAATCATAAGTCAACTTTGACCTTTTTGTGAATACTTTTCATTGGTAAATACAACTCACTCAATTGTTTTGTGGTTTCAATGGCCACTTCTTGCCAAAGCTTTTCATAAACATTAGCTATTAGGTTTGAGTTATCCTTGAGGTTGATATAATACTCACCTATATCCTTAGTGATGGACTATAAGTCTTCCATGCTTATTATAGGGTTAACCCCTCACTAGCATGTTAAAGCTCTCCTCACATGGTGGATTTGTGGTTTTAGGTTGAGTTTTCTCCCTTTGATAACAAAAGACCTTAAGGCTTTTGGACCAATCAATTCACCAACTTCTTTTGAGATTTTTACCCCGGACTACGAGGTTTTGATCCTAATCTTTTTTAAGATGGTACGTAGGCAATGGGTTTATCCATTCAAACATAAAATTGTAAATAATTTGTACATTCTTCTCTCATCTCCCCAATCATGTTTGCACAAATATTTTTCACAAATACCAATCTACCTTACAACATTGGTGAAAAGCGCTCCCTTAGAGTACTAAGGATGTTTTGGGTGCTTAAAACCTTCCTATTGCATAACCAACCCCCTTACCCAGATCTTTGACATTTTTATTAGTTTTTGATTTGATAAAACTTCTCGGTTTTTGTTCGCTTTCTAACCTTTCCTTTGGATAAATAGAAGTGCGGTGGCGACTCGAATTGTATGATATACTTTTGATTTAGTCAATAAATCTAAAGGTAACGAATACCCCGCTACAAGTAGGATCTTTAGGTGTGATGGTTTTTGAATTATCAGTGGGAATTGTGACTAATTTGTCATGGTTGTTATCATTGTTGTCTTTTGTTCCAAAATCGAAAGCCATGGGAGAGAATGGAGGGATGAAGATAAACGAAGATGTTGTGGAGAAATCCTAGAAGTGGAATAAAGAAAAGAAAGGCTCAAAATTGGTTTTGCTCTATGATATCATATTATTTGGTGGAATGAAATGGCCTATTGGGTCGAAAGTGAATGATTCATAACAAAATGAAAATGTGTGTTACACTGTCAAAAATCAAGATATATATATATATATATATATATATATATATATATATAATACTTGGGTTAGACTAAAAGATGCATTAAAGTCGATAAGTAATCTAGAAGAACAACAAACTCTAATAATAGTCTAATATCTAAGTCGAATAGTAATCTAGCATATTGATCTTAGAAGGAAACTTATTCAAAAGAATCTGAAAGGAAAAGACAGTAACCTTATAGTGGCCCAACTCACCCAAATAATCGACATCAACTAGTCTAATCTAGACAAGGGAAAAGAATGTCCTATCTTGGTCACTAAGAGAAGACCATAAGTCGACACCACCAAGTAAGCATCGTTGCACCACCAACAATCAATTTCAAAGTTAATGGTAAGTCCTTGAATAGTCCTTAAAAAGTCCCTTGCTTAATCATTCTCCTAGACAAAAAGATACATATGTCAATGGAACAACCAATTCAATTGATTACCACCTAAAATAATCATCTCTCCCACATAACCTATCATTGAGCTAGTCAACAAGATATATCTGATGGAATATCTCTCTAAGAGAGATGAGCTATAGCCAAATTTCATACCAACAAGATGTAGAAAGACCAGACCCCATTTTTCTCTTAATAACATCAATAAACCAATCCAAGGGATCCTTAACTTTCGAGCTAAGAAGAGAAACATTTATTCACTATAGGGAAGTAGAGTGGAGAGTATATGACCTTCCTTAAGAACTCACACACACGTGTTCCATACCTAGAAGAAATTATATCCCTTGACACCCTGAGGCTCCATAAAGAAACCTCTAATGCTATTTTCCTAGCAAGGCCATATTATCCAAAAGAAAATCACAGACACCCAAATGAAATACCTCTCATGCTTACAAACATCCTCCAAACACACCCATAAGATCTTAGCGTCCCCTCTGACCTCCCCCCACCCATACAAGAAACTCCATTAAATTTTAAAAATTCTCTTCCACGCCTTAATATAATTTTTTAGAAAAGAAAGATAGAAGATATGGATGAAGTTCATAACATAATTCAACAGAACAACCCACCCATCAAGACTAACATACGTATGGTGCCATAAGTGAGGCCGATTAGAGATGAGGGAAATCAGAGACTTCCATGTCAACTCGCAATGAGGGTTGCACTAACTGGAATACCGATATATTTGAAGAATAGAGTATACAACTTACAACAGAGAAAAGCAACAACAACATCCAAGAAAGTTTGATCCACGTTAACTCCTAAAATCCTATTCTTAGCAAAGTTCACTCAGATCCCCAAGAAGACGTTGAGTTTTAGTTTGTCTTATCATGGTGGAGAGTTGGATGTATTTGCTAGGAGTTATTTTGTTCTTCTATTTATAGGTCATCCTCTTCTAGTTCTTCGCCGCATGGGGTAGGGGATGTTTTTTAGTTGCTTGTGTGCCATTTATTTTGGGTTTTTTGTGTGGGTGTTTTTAGGTGTAACAAGGTACCCTTCGTGCCTTTTTGTTATTGTTTTACATTTCTCTTTGATTCTTATGGGTTTATGCGCCTTTTATTTTTTTGGATTCTTTTATTTATATAATATATATTTATATTTTAAAAATAGTCTTTGATACTTATAAATCAACAATTTAAAAAAATTAGATGTAAATTTTAAAAAATTATATAAATGTTCAATCAAATTTAATATTATAACATCTTATTATATTTGGTCTTAGAATATTTAATAAAATAAAATAAAAATGGATAAATGTTATATTCATTTGATGGCCGATTCAAGGATAAGGTGATTCATCAAGAATTGAGCCTCAAAATTTTGGTAAGAAAATTCAATAAAAGTTTTTTAAAAAATAGTTATAAATATATAATGATATATAACTTACGTTGATTCTCATGGTAGAATGGGTAAAAGAAAAACCTTATATGTTTAATTCAACTTTTTAACTCTTAACAACCACAAAGAATAATTTGTTAAATATATTTCAGAAATCCCACTTTAACAATAATTTTAAATTTCTAAGTGTTGAAATATGTAAAACTTATTTATTAGACTTTGTGTCACAAATATATATTTCTACTCCTCACTTAGTTAAGCTTTAGTTTTTTTCTTCGACTCCTTTTTTGTTTTCATAAACAAAACATAAAATAATAAGTATATGCTTTATTAGTTTTTTTGCGATGATGCTTTACTAGTATTTGGTTTATCTTTTCATTTTGTTTTAAACCGTACTTCATAAGGTTAGAAGATATAATTCGGTGTTTTGGAAAAGCTATATTCGATATAGTTATGTTAGTCGAATACATCATGTGTGTTGAAGTATAAGCAGTAATTGATAAAGTTGAATATTGTAGTTAATAAATCATGTATTGTATGTTTTGTTGCCTATATATACAAGTAACGTTGTAAATCAAATACAACAATTCTACCTAAATCAATTCCCTTTTCACAATATAGTTTATCTCTCTTATTCTCTCTTATTATTCATTCTTCTTGAAACCCCTCATTGTTCCAACAAATTGGTATTAACGAGCCCAGTTGCGATTTAGAGAGAATCTGTAATGGAAAATGGTAAGACAACATTAATGCAATTTACCGCGAATCTACAAGTTGTCAAAGATGAGAACTACAAGAGGTTGGTTGCGTAGATGAAGGTCTTCTTTAGATTTCAATATGTGGTTGAAATCGTGAATGATGGAGTACCGGTATTGGAAGTGAATGCAAATGATGTTCAGAAGTCTACGCATAAGGAACAAAGGAAGAAAGATGGAAAGCTTTTTTCTTGACTCATCAATGTGTGGATCCTAACATGTTTGATAAGATCTTTGATGAAGAAACATCAAAAGAAGTGTGGGACAAGTTGAACAACTTGTATTGAGGAGATGAAAAATTGAAGAGGGTGAAATTGTAGAGGCTGAGAAAGTAGCTTGAGATGACGCAAATGAAAGAAGAAAAATTGGTTACTGATTTCTTCTCAAGATTAGTGTTACTCACGGAGTAGATGAAGTCATATTATGAATCGATCAATGATTTGTAGAAGATTGAGAAAGTGTTGAGATCTTTGAATGCAAATTTGATTACATTGCAGTGTCTATTGAAGAGTCCCAGAACCTAGTTGAGATGAAGTTAGAAGAACTTCAAGCTTCATTAGTGGCTCATAATATGATGTTGAAATAGAGGAACTCATAAATGGAAAAGGTGGTTGTGTAGGATTTTTAGGTGTGATGGTTGTTGACTTATAAGTGGGAATGGGGACTAATTTGTGATGGTTGTTATCATTGATGTTTGTTGTTTCAAAATCGAAACCATGGGAGAGAAAGGATGGATGAATACAAACGAAGATGCTGTGGAGAAACCCTAAAAGTGGAATACAGAAGAGAAAAGGTCAAAATTGGTTTTGCTCTATGATATCATATTATATGGTGAAATGAAATGTCCTATTGGGCCGAAAGTGAAGATTCATAACAAAATGAAAATGTGTGTTTGTATACATGTAATTTTGACAAATGAATAGTGCTTTCGACAAATGAAGATGTTTGTTCGACACTTCGACAGATTGTTGGTTCGACATTTCGACAGGAGAAAATATCTGCAGATGAAAAGACGTCTTTGACAAGTATGGGTGATGTTATGGTATTTCGACAAATTCGACAAGTCTGAAGAGACGCGTCGTTTCGACGTAAAGAAGAAATTCAAATTCAAAAGAATTATGATGTGTGGCAGAAGACGCGTGGAAGCACCTGGCGAAATGAAGTTATGCAGAGAGCCAAGTGTCATAGTCTTAGGATTTATTCGTTAGTAACAGTTATTTTGTTTGTATATAAATAGGATAGTTGTTATCAGAAAAAGGTGTGTGTAAACTTGTACAAAATTCCTGCAAAATACTCAAAGTACCCGTGTGAGAGAAAAGAGTCATATCTGGAAAATGTACGTGTAAACAAACACCATTTCTTCAAAGTTTTATCTTATAAATTTCAAAGTTCTTTACCAATTTTCCTTTACATTTACAAGTCATTTATCCTTTGCATTTTTCTTTTCGACATTTTTATGCTTTGCCATTTATTTTCGCCATTTGTCTTAGTCTCGTTAAATTTACTTTTACTTAAGCACTTTTAGTCAATATCTTTCGACATGAAAGACTTAGTAAACCAAATAAAGGATACGAAAGTTGTACTAAAGAGTTACAAAGTTGTTTGAATTTGCACATGTCCTTGGATTTGTGTGATTGATCCTGCAAGTAACCCAATTCGACAAGTTTTGGAAAACCAGAGGTTGTTCGCCAAAATCAACTGCGAACAGTGTTACACTATGAAAATCAATATATATATATATATATATATATATATATATATATATATATATATATAATATATATATATATATATATATATATATATAATATATATATATATATATATAAATACCGATAAGTAATCTAGAAGAATAACAAACTCTAATAATAGTCTAATATCTAAGCTGAATAGTAATCTAGCATATTGAGCTTAGAAGGAAACTTATTCAAAAGAAGCTATCAGGAAAAGACAACAACCTTATAGTGGCCCAACTCACCCAAATTATCGATATCAACTTGTCTAATCTAGACAAGGGAAAAGACGGTCCTAGCTTGGTCACTAAGAGAAGACCATAACTCGACACCACCAAGTAAGCATCGTTACACCACCAACAATCACTTTCAAAGTTAATGGTAAGTCCTTGAATAGTCCATAAAAAGTCCCCTGCTTAATCAGTCTCCTAGACAAAAAGATACCTACGTTAATGGAAAAACCAATTCAATTGATTACCACCTAAAACAACCATCTCTCCCCCAAGACCTATCATTGAGCTAGTCAACAAGATATATCTGATGGAATATCTCTCTAAGAGGGATGAGCTATAGCCAAAAATCATACCAACAAGATATAGAAAAACCCAACCCCACTTTTTGCTTAATAACATCAATAAACCAATCCAAGGGATCCTTAAATTTCGAGCTAAGGAGAGAAACATCTATCCACTAGAGGCAAGTAGAGTGGAGTGTATATGACCTTCCTTAAGAACTCATGCACATGTGTTCCATACCTAGAAGAAATTATATCCCTTCACACCCACGAGGCTCCATAAAGAAACTTCTAATGCCATTTTCCTAGCAAGGACATATTATTCAAACGCAAATCACAGACACCTAAAATGAAATACCTCTCACACTTACAAACATCCTCCAAACACACCCACGAGATCTTAGCGTCCCCTCTCACCTCCCCCCACCCATACAAGAAACTCCTTTAAATTTTAACAATTCTCTTCCACGCCATAATATAAATTTTTAGAAAAGAAAAGATAGAATATCGGGATGAAGTTCATAACATAACTCAACATAACTACCCACCCATCAAGACTAACATGCGTATGGTGCCATAAGTGAGACCGATTAGAGATGAGGGAAATCAGAGACTTCCTTGTCAACTCGCAATGAGGCTTGCACCAACTGGAAGACCGATATATTTGAACAATAGCGTATAAAACGTACAATGGAGAAAATCAACAACAACATCCAAGAAAGTTTGATCCACATTAACTCCTAAAAGCCTACTCTTGCAAAGTTCACTCAGAGCCCCCAAAAGATGTTGAGTTCTAGTTTGTCTTCTCATGGTGGAGAGTTGGATGTCTTTGCTAGGATTTATTTTTTTCTTCTATTTATAGGTTGTCATCTTCTAGTTCTTCGCCGCATGGGGTGGAGGAAGTTTTTTTGTTGTTTGTGTGCCTTTTGCTTTGGTTTTTTTTTTTTTGGTGTTTTTAGGTGTAACAAGGTACTTTTTGTGCCTTTTTGCTATTGTTTTATATTTCTCTTCGATTCTTGTGGGTTTATGCCCATTTGATTTTATAGGATTCTTTTATTTATATAATATATATTTATCTTTTAAAAATAGTCGTTGATACTTATAAATCAACAATTTTAAAAAATTAGATGTAAATTTTAAAAAGTTATACAAATGTTCAATCAAATTTAATATTATAACATCTTATTATATTTGGTCTTAGAATATTTAATAAAATAAAATAAAAATGGATAAATGTTATATTCATTTGATGGTCGATTCAAGGATAAGGCGATTCATTCAAGAATTGAGCCTCAAAATTTTGGTAAGAAAATTCAATAAAAGTTTTTTAAAAAATAGTTATAAATATATATAATGATATATTACTTACGTTGATTCTCATGGTTGAATGGGTAAAAGAAAAACCTTATATATTTAATTCAACTTTTCAACTCTTAACAACCACAAAAGAATAATAAGTTAAATATATTTTAGAAATCCCACTTTAACAATAATTTTAAATCTCTAAGTGTCGAAATATGTTTAACTTATTTATTAGACTTTGTGTCATAAATATACTATTATATTTCTACTCCTCACTTAGTTAAGCTTTAGTTTTTTTCTTTGACTCCTTTTTTGTTTTCATAAATAAAACATAAAATAATAAGTATATGCTTTATTAGTTTTTGTGTGGTGATGCTTTACTTGTATCGGGTTTATCTTTTCATTTTGGTTTAGACCGTACTTCATAAGGTTAGAAGATATAATTCAGTGTTTTAGAAAAGCTATATTCGATATAGTTATGTTAGTCGAATACATCATGTGTGTTGAAGTATAAGCAGTAATCGATAAAGTCGAATGTTGTAGTTAATAAATCATGTATTGTATGTTTTGTTGCCTATATATACAAATATCGTTGTAAATCAAATACAATAATTCTACCTAAATCAATTCCCTTTTCAAAATATGGTTTATCTCTCTTATTCTCTCTTCTTCTTAATTCTCATTGAAACCCCTAATTGTTCCAATAAATTGGTATTAACGAGCCCAGTTGCGATTTAGAGAGAATCTGTAATGGAAAATGGTAAGACAACATTAATGCAATTTACCGTGAATCTACCAGTTGTCAAAGATGAGAACTACAAGAGGTTGGTTGCATAGATGAAGGTCTTCTTTAGATTTCAATATATGGTTGAAATCGTGAACGATGGAGTACCAGTATTGGAAGTGAATTCAAATGATGTTCAGAAGTCTACGCATAAGGAACAAAGGAAGAAAGATAGAAAGCTTTTTACTTGATTCATCAATGTGTGGATCCTAACATGTTCGATAAGATCTTTGATGATGAAATATCAAAAGGAGTGTGGGACAAGTTGAAGAAATTGTATTGAGGAGATAAAAAATTGAAGAGGGTGAAATTGTAAAGGCTGAGAGAGTAGATTGAGATGACGCAAATGAAAGAAGAAAAATTGGTTGCTGATTTCTTCTCAAGATTAGTGTTACTCATGGAGAAGATGAAGTCATATTGTGAATCGATCTATGATTTGTAGAAGATTGAGAAAGTGTTGATATCTTTGAATGCAAATTTTGGTTACATTGTAGTGTTTATTGAAGAGTCGAAGAACCTAGTTAAGATGAAGTCAGAAGAACTTCAAGCATCATTAGTGGCTCATAATATGATGCTGAAATAGAGGAACTCATAAATGGAGAAGGTGGTTGGGCTGGAATTTCAAGCAAGATTCATCAAGAAGTCTGGAAAAGAAAAGACAAAGTAGAGAAAGAATCTTACTAATGATGAGAAGTTAAGAAAGAATTCAAATAATCACTTTGATTCAACCATGAAAGTCATGGGCAATAAGTATTCAATGAAGAAAGTTGACATGAAGGAGGTGTAGTGTTACAACTGTCAAGGATTTGGATATTATGCTTGAGGATGTAGAAGAAAGAATGAGTAATGAGCGAAAGATAATGATGAAGTGAAATATGCACATGCTGAAGGAAATAACTCTGATGATATGCTACTCATGGAAAATACGGAGTCGGATAATGAACAAACCAATATGCGATATCTGGATTCAGGATGCAGTAACCGCATGGTTGGAAATAAAAAATTGTTCACCAAGTTAGATGAATCCGTCAAGAAAATGATCAGATTTGAATATGGTAGGAAAATCACATCAAGTTGAAAAGGAAACATAGTTGTGGTTAGAAAAGACGGTAAAAGGGCTAGTATTACTAACGTATTGTACGTACCTTCGATGATAAATAATTTGATAAACACAAGTCAATTACTTTCTAAAGGGTATAACATGAACTTGGAAGAAAATCATATGAAAGTGTATAATGGTGAAGGAAGGATGATCCTGAAGGCACCATTGGCAGATAACAAAACCTTCAAAGTAGAGATCAACACGGCTGATCATCAATGTCTTTCTCCAACTGCCATTGAAGACAAGAACTAGCAATGGAATCACAAGTATGGACACCTAAACTTCAGAGGCGTAGGTATTATCAACTAAAATAATATGGTGTATGACTTACCTCAAGTGAAAGAACCAAGTAAGGTTTGTGAGGAATATCGCAAAGTAAAGTAGGCTAAGAAAGCATTCAAACATGACTTTCTCATGAAGTCGAGAGAAAAGTTTGAGCTTGTTCACTCTGACGTGTGTGGATCTTTTGAAGTAAAATCGAATTTAGGTAATTGTTATTTCCTAACCTTCATAGATGAATTCACCAGATATATGTGATTTTTTTTAAAGGAAGAGTGGGGTATTCACACGGTTTAAGAAGTTTAAGTTGCATGTCGAGAAACAAAGTGGATGCAAGTTAAAAAAAAATCGATAGCTGATGGTAGAGGTGAATATGTGTCTAGATAATTTGTAAGATGTTGCAATAAGGAAGGTGTAGAGCATGAGGCCATTTCACTCTACACCTTAGCACAATGGTATAGCTGAGAGGAGAAATAGAAGTATACTAAACATGATGAGGAGTATGTTTAAAGCTAAATAAATGTCGACGAGATTTTAGGGGAAAGAAGCTTCAACAACTGTATACATTTTACACAAATGACCAACCAAGAAGATAGTCGGGAAGACACCTTATGAGGCTTTGATAGGATTGAAGCCAAATTCTAGTCATATTAGAGTATTTGGATCAATTTGTTTCAGGCATGTACCTAAACAATCGAGGAAGAAGCTAGATGATTTAAATCAGCCCATGGTGCTCATAGGTTATCATTCGACTGATGCATATATGATGTCTTCTCCATATGATGATAAGATAATGATTACTAGGATGTTCTAGTGGATGAAAGCAAAGTATGGAATTTGACTCAAGGGTCAGTTCGACATGAGCAAGATACAGTCGAAACTGTGCTTGAAGAAGACCAAAAAACCGAAGACATAATCAATCAAAATGAAGAGTCACCTGATCAGAATGTTCAAAGTTCTACTAGAACGAGAATTGAGTCGACAAGAATACACGGATATGAGAGATTTTCAAATCAAACAATTGATGCAGATGGTGAATTCATAGAAGAAGTGGTGATTATGGTTGAATCAGAACCAATTAATTTGGATCAAGAGATGATTAATTCAAATTGGTTGGCATCCATGCAATAAGAACTCGGGGCAATCTAGAAGAACAAGACCTAGGAGCTCGTAGAAAATTCAATCAAGAAGCCAATTGATGTCAAGTGGGTCTACAAGTTTAAGCTAAGGCCAAATGGTAAATTTTCCACGCATAAGACAAGACTGGTGGTAAGAGGTTTTATACAAAAATTGGGTATTTACTTCGACAAAGTCTATGCACCTATTGCAAGACTAGAAAATGTCATCATTGTTGTGTCGACTGCATCATACAAAGGATGGAAGACACATCAATTGGATGTAAAGTTATAATTTCTGAATGTACTATTGTAACAAGAGGTTTATTCTGTAAGACCCCAAATTTTACCCTAAGATCCCTCATGCTATCTCATCATATGCATTGGTATTGGGATCATACCTTGGCATCCTCCTTACCCCTCACCCATTGGGTTTATTTTGGGAGAGATCACCAAGCACTATACGATTGTATCATACTTTGTATTTTATCACTTACTAACCAAAATACCAAAAATATGTCTTTGCATTTGTCTAACTCTTTTGTAGGTAGGGCACATGATCACCTTTGATTTATCAAGCTCACATCTAGGGTTTAAGACCCTCATTGCTAAGATCTCAACCATGAAATGATCCACAATGTCTCTAGTCATCATATATGAGTCCCTATGATCTTTACAGGGTATTATGATCAATAATCCTTCAAGAGTTTGGAATTGGTTTGCCTTGGAAACCCTAGTGCATCTGGGTATCTTGTGTGTAACTTCTTCACCAAGCTTCTTCAACAATTGATCAAATATTTCAAGTGATACTTAAAATCTCAACATCTTATGCATATATGATCTCCCATGAGTCCCAAAAGTCTAGAGAATTGCAAGTTAGCAAGTTGGTTAGTGGTAGCTGACCAAAGGAATTCATCTGATCAAAACTGGGGTCCCCTAGACCCTATCTCCTACAAATTTTATCATATGAAAATTATTACAAGTGCCAATTTACTCTAAATAACATTCCAAACAACTTTCATGTTGAGGTCTAGAGCTAGTTTTGCTCGGAAAGTCATTTTTTATGGTGAAAGATTATAGGTCATTTTGTCTAAACCTTAATTTGGAGGTCAACTTCCCAAGGTCATAACTTGCTCAATTTTTATGAGATGAAATATTTCCAAGTTGCACAATCAAATTCAATGTGTCTACTTCAACTTTGATGTTTGGAATAAGAGCTAATTCAACGTTTATGAGCATGTGATATAAGGATACATTATAGGTCATTTTGGACCAATGTCATTGAACAAGTGATTTTCCTCAACTTCAAAAATGCATAACTCATTCATATCAAACCCAAATGAGGTCAAATTGGTAATCATTTTGAAGGATTTTGAAAGAGACACAACTTTTATGAAGACACTTTTCTCATTTGAAGCTCACATAAAAAGTTAGCCAAGGTGGAATAAGTGAACATATGGCTTGACACTTAGAAACATTTTTTATATGTTAAACTTTCCAAACTTCTACCTTAAAATTCATCATGATACAAGCTTCAAATGGAAAAGTGTTCAAAATAAGAGTTGTTCCTCTTGATCTAACATTTCCGAAAAGTCCAATTTCATCCATTTTGGATAAGGTTTGAGTGGTTTGCGCATGGCTTGAACAAGGCATCATCATTTGGAAAAGATCAAACTTCAAACAGCTGTACACATTTGCCTTGCATTCCAAGTTGCATTCAGACTCATTCACACTTGATTATGGACCTAATTGAGTGACTTCATGGGCTCGTACACGCCCATGCAAGCATGCATCATCCATTGCCAAATTTGGAAGTTGAATTTGAAGGTGCAAATATCACAAGTTGCAGCTATAAATAGAGACCTCTAGCATCAGACTTAAAACCCCTTGCGCACCAGGTTTGCTCCCATACCCCAAACCCTCACATTTGAAAGGAGAAACCTGGAAATTTTCTTTGAAAATTAAGTTTGAATCTCATTGTTTGGAGATTCAAAACTCCAAGGATCCAAAGCTTTTGTTCCATTCTAATCTACTTCTGCAAGCTTCCTGAGTGAGATCAAGCAAGAATCAAAGCAAGAGCAATCGAATTCTGCACAGCATTGAAGGTATTTTCCAAAAAAAATTCTTCTCTTCGATTCTCTCTCAATTCTCATCAATTCTCTTGGATCTTTGGTTGTTTGGAGTCCTACCAATGTAGGCAAGAAGATTGAGTTACTTTGAGGTTAAATCGAAGCAACTCAGTTCATGTACCTCAAATTTCAACTCCATGTATCTCTCAATATACTTGGATATTCCTTTTGTGTATGGTATGTTTCATGAGCATAGTTCACCATACTATGTCTCTAACATGCATTAACACCAAAATTCTATTGCCCGACCGCAAATAGTTGTGACTTCTACATAAGTCCAATTACGATTGCTTAACATAACGCTAAATTTGTGACACAAAAGGCATAGCATTCTAGTTAGTAAGATTGTAAGTCTCCCCTCTTTCATCGTATTGTATGGAAACTTGGCCTTTTTTCCTTCCTTTGGAAGATGTCTTGGTTCAAGGATTCATGCTTGTGATAAGTGGGTTGAGTGTTCTCCAAAGAATGACTTAAACAAAACAAAGCAAAATCAATAATAACTTCTAACCAACTAACAACTAACATTTAATTTCAAGTCATTTACTTTTATGCACTTTAATTTGTAAGCTTTTAATTCATTTGCCATTCTTCATACCATTCAATTTGTTTACTTTAATGTTATTTTCTCTTTGCCCACTTGGGCCCTATTTTGTGATATATTATGTTTGTGTATACTTGTTTGTTTGTTTGGTCTTTTGACCTTAATATACATAATAAGAACAAAAACCCTAAAAAACATCTTGTGTGGACTGTTGGTTTAATTTGAGACTATTGGACTTAGAATTTAGGCAACATTCCCTATGCAAAGGACTTGGACAATGCCAACTTTTATGAAACCAAGTGCTTGTCAAGTGAACATTCATCTGGTACAATATTGAAGATCCCTTTGAGTTCATATACAACATGATCATTGTGAAGCTGTTATTTTGAACTTGTGTCTCATGCCATCTTTGAAGTCATCTGATACATGGGGAATTTTGAAGAAGATCATGGAGTTGCTAAGCTTGGATGTGGCTATATTTATTTGATGCCTTGCTCTTCATCTTGCTATTTGTGTATTGATGTTGCTTGATTCAAAAGTCAAAGGGAAACTTGGGTTTCTATATGACATTCTTGTCTATTGGATTGCAGCTCATTGGTCAGATCTTTTCAACTCTTAACTTTTAAATTTGTGCTTAGGATTAGTCTCTTCATCTCCTCCCCATTTCTTTAATTTCAAAATCTCTCCCCCTTTTCAAAATCTTCTTTGCTTGTGTTTGTTTTCTAAACTTAGACCATTTTGCAAATTAGAAACTTTGGCCTTATGCCATTGCATTTTTAAACTCTTTTCTTAATCCAACTTGTAAATAAACTTAACTATATTTGACTTAAAATTTCAAAAACCAAAAAGAACTAACACCCATCAAAATCATTTTTAGGCCTTTTGTGCCTTTTTCAAACTTAAAATTTGTTTAAAGCAACTCACTCATTTTGAAATTGATACCACGAACTACGAGGTTTCGATCCCTCATTTTTATGTTGGTACGTAGGCACAAGTCCGAAGGTCTTGTCAAACACAATAAAAAATATAATTAATAAATTATTTTCTCATCCCTCCACTCTGTTTATTGCAAACATCACTTTATACAAAAACACATATGCACACAAGAAAGGGCTCCCTAGGAGTACCTAGTACACTTTGGATGCTAACACCTTCCCTCTGTGTAACCAACCCCCTTACATGTAATCTCTGGCATTTTATTAGTTTTGATTTGAAAACTTATTATCTTTTGGGTTTTGTTCGTACTTTTCCCTTTTCCCTTGGAAACAATAAAAGCGCGGTGGCGACTCTGGTTTTATTGACGTCTAGCTTATCCATAGCTTGATGGTCATGAATTTACTGCTACACATTCCAATCAATCACCTATATTCAAAATCAAAGGCATGAGCAGAAGGTGTGCATATTGAGGAAGACTCTATATGGTTTGAAGCAAGCCCCAAGGGCTTGGAATAAGAGAATAGATAGAATTCTAATTAAGGCAGATTTCATAAAATGCATCTAAGAACATTAAGTGTACGTCAACAATGCAAGAAGACTCAGTCGAGTCATTATATGCTTGTATGTGGATGACTTGCTGATTACATGTGCATATGAAGTATAAATAAAAGGGGTCAAGTCAAAACTGGTGTAGGAATTTGAAATGTTCGACCTAGGGAATTTGTCATATTTCTTATGGATGGAGTTTAAAGACACAAGTGAAGGAGTTTTCTTGCACCAGAAGAAGTATGCCTAAGATATCTTGAAAAGTTTCAAAATGAGTAACTATAATTCAGTTGTCACACCATTTGAGACTGGAGAAAAATTGAGAAAGCATACAAATGATGAGTTTGTTAGCGCAATATTGTACAAGCAAATCATTGGATCCTTAAGGTATTTATGCAACGCCAGGACAAATGTTTGTCAACGTGTCAAGTTGTTGAGAAGATTCATGGAGAAGCCACAAGAATTCTATCTCACTACAGTCAAGAGACTGTTGATATACATCAAGGGCATAGTTGATCACGACGTGCTGATGCCAAGGCAGATGACCAATACAGATGCATAGGTGCATGGCTACACTAATTCAGACTTCAGTGGAGATCAAGATGAGAAGAAGATTATTACATGCTACATATTCATGATTGAAGGTGATCCAATATTTTGGAGCTCAAGAAATAAAAGCATTATGGCTTTGTCATCTTGTGAAGCTGAATATGTGGCTACATCATATACATCATGTCAAGTAGCATGGATAGAGATGTTGCTCTAATAACTCAAGATCATGGAACCTAAGAAAATGAAGTTTTTTGTCGACAACAAGTCAACTATCGACCTGGAAAATCATTTTGTGTGTCATGGTTGAAGGTATCATTTTCTTAGAGATCAAGTTATTAAAGGAAAGCTTGAACTTGAGCATTGCAAGTCAGAATGGTAACTAGTTGATAAACTCGCCAAGCCCTTGAAGAAAGTCAACTTTGATGTTTTGATGAGAAGCATTATGTTAGGAAGCCTTGAAAAAATGAATTAGGAGTTGTGTTAGAAGATATAGTTCAGAGTTTCAGGAAATATGTATTTTACATAGTTTTGCTAGTCGAATAGAACGTATGTGTCAAAGTATTAGCAATATTCGATATAGTCGAATGCTGCAGTTAGTAAATCATGAATTGTTTATTTTGTTACCTATATATATATATATATATATATATATATATATATATATATATATATATATATATATATATATATATATATATATATATATATATATATATATATATATATAATAAAAGTAAAATTGCAAATCAAATACATCAATTCTACTTCAATCAATTCTCTTTTCATGATATAGTTTTTCCATCTTTTTCTCTCTTTTTCTTCTTCTTCTTCTTCGTTCTTCTTAAAAATCCTAATTGTTCCAACACATAATACTTTATGGCGGCAAACGAAGTAGTTTATGTCTCTTTTTCTTCTTGCTTTTCATTTACCTATTAACAAACACTCTAACTTCACCGTTATTCTATTTAAAAAAACTCTAGGCGATTTTCATCAAAATTAGAACATCATTTCTTTTCAACGTCAACTCTTTTAACACCGCCACGAACATCATCTCTTTTCAAAACTCGTCGAAACTTCGTCAACACGTTTGAGGTACGTAACTCACCACTGAAATGTTCATCTCTCATAGAAATGTCCATCTCTCACCACTGAAATATTATTTGAATTATTGTTAGAAATGTAGTTACCACTAAAATATTGTTTGAAATGTAATATCATTGAAATGTTCATAGAACTCAAATGGTTACCATATATGTTTCATTATAACTTGTATTTCGATTGTGCTTTAGTTGTTGTATTTCTTCGTTGAGTCTGTGTATGCCCCAATGTAAGATGTTTTATTCCATATATATTTCATCATGGTTTAATTTTTGTATTTCTTGTTGTGTATTCCGATTGTGGTTTAGTTTGAAGATGAGAAAACACAAGAAGGAAAGGTTGAATTATGTTGAATTTTTTTCTTTAAAACTCTTAGTCAGATTCTAAACACAAGTTTGTAGAATCTAATTCAGTCAAAGGTAGGAAACATATATGAAATTCAAGAAAGAAGAATAACACACAAAGTTATCCTAGTTCCTCTCACAACTTGAGATTAATCCATTCCCCTCATACTTACAAGAGATTTTCACTATAATCACACAAGATTATAATTTTCTTAAGAACACAAGAAAGATGCTTCCTTTGCTTAAACACTAAAGTAAGAGACTTTTATGCTCAAGCACACAAGCAATAGACTTCTTTTGCTCAAACACTAAAGTAAGAGACTTCTTTATTGAAGCACACAAGCAAGAGACTTTCAATGCTCAAGCACACAAGCAAGAGATTTCAAATGCTCAAACACTTAGTAAGAGACTTCTAACAATCTACCTAGAAGATAAACGATTGTTGAGAAAATACACTTGATATACAATCAAATGTGTATAAAGAATATAACACAAATAAACTCTTGTAATACTTAAGCATTTCTAAGATATAAAAGGATAAGAAATCCTAAGTTTAACTTGTGTTATTATGTTAATTGAGTAACTTCTATTTGAATGTCAATTGTTATATCTTTCTTCAAGTTTTTAGCTCGTTAAATAGAGAAGGAAAAGAGATGCTGAAGATGCAACATAATAGATTCCTTTGAGAAGCTTCAAAAGAGACGTTGGGATGTTTCACCAAATAGTCAAGGTAGGTGAAGGCTAGTTTAAAAACTCTATTCAACAAAAGGAATTAGTAGTTGTATCCTAACAACCTCTATGAAGAAAATGGAGCTTATATATTCACATGACAAAGTAGACTTAGAGATTGATAGTAACCTATTAGAGTGTCCTTGGTCCTTGAGCTTTGACTGGCTCAAATTCTGATCATCAGAAGTAGACTTCTCAAAAGTATGGTCTTCAGAGGCTGGCTCCTTTAGAATATGATCTTCAAATGTTGACCTGTTTAGAAGTTGACTTCTTCAGAGTCTGGTCTTCAATTTCTGATCCATCAGATTTTGGTCTTTAAGATTCTCATTGAATGTTCATAGTCATAACCACTACTTGGATTCTACATGAAATTTTTGTCTATGGTCCTACACAGTTGAACAAATATTAGTATACCTGATTATTCTTTAAATGCTTTGTTATCATAAAAAACCAAAGGATATGGGATAAACCAATTTTGTTCCAACGATCTCCCCCTTTTTGATGATGAAAAACATAAGTATTTAAGAACAGTGGTTGATAATTTAATTAACTAATTTACTTCAAGGTCTGAGGTTTGTAACCCCCCCTGGGTCTAATAGTCTAGAGAATGGGGTTTTTAAGCCCCCCTAAGTCCTATCCAGGTTAATTAATTTTGAACATTTAAAGCACAATAATAATTCTTCAGAATTTAAGCAAGATAATAATTGTCGGATTTCAGGTGCTTAAATACTTATATATCTACTCCCCCTTTTGTCATTAACAAAAAGATAATATAAGGAAATATAAAAGATGTTGAAGAAAACATTTATTTAACTAGAGAAAATTCAGGAAGACAGAAAAAAGTTGATAAGACAAAAAAATAGAAGGGTTTTCTAAATCCTAAAGCCTATAGTGTTTTCTTCTGAAGCTCCGGGATAGCTTTCAGATCATAACCAATTCCATCTTGTCTTGCAATCACAGTCTTCAACTGGACATCCATCTCTTCCTATTTGGAAGCAACAAAAGTTAACTTCTCCTCCATGTGATTGAAGCTAGCGGAAATGTACCCGAGCATATAGCATGCTCGAAGATACAATATAGTCGCCATTGAACTTTATTTATTCCTGAAGGAAAGGGAAAACATCGATAAAACTCGGGGGAAGAGAAAATAGGTAAGGAAGTCGGTTATGCAAGGGAAAGGTATTATGACCTCTCACATATGTTGTACTCAACGGGAACCGTTTTGATTGTTCTATGCTCGAATGTGTGTGATATCTAAAGATTACTCGCGAAAGGATAAAGGGAAACAGAATGGAATAGATAGAGTGCCTAGTGAGGATTAGGGACATCATGCCTACGTATCCTTACAGTTCAATAAGGAATTCAAAGCTCCGTAGTTCATATAGCTAATGGTGGGAGATGAGAAAAGAGTGATAAAGGTATGGTTTGAACCAAAGGATTTTTTTTTGAACCCATATGTTAGGTATATCTGAACCAACGAGAAAAACTGGCATATTGGCCAAAAATAAAGGGTATTACCTATATAAGACTGTAAAGTAAGTAAACAAAGGAAAAGTTCTTGGTTCAGAGGAAACCATTGGTTATTGGCCCAGAAGTATGTATGGAGCTCAAAGAAATGGTGTATTTGTCTCAAAGGAACAGTATATCACACAGGTGAATGATTGGTAGAAGATATTGAATGAAGATAGTGAATAGTGGATAATGGATATGAATGATAGGATAAAGAGAAATAATTAAAGTGGAAAGAACTACAAGATTTGGTAAAGTGACAAAAATGTATAATTTAGAACCAAAGTATAAAGGTATTGTTGGAATCCACAAATGACATAGAATTTGTACCACCGAGGAAAGCAGGCATATTGGCCGAAAAAAGAAGGAATAAAATGTTTGGCATCAAAACAAACAACTATTGGTACAAATGTGGAAACTGGTTATTTGTCCTAAAAGGGTATAGATGAAATCCAGAAAAATATGGTATTCGGTTTCAAAGAAAGACAATATATCATTGAGATGAATGGCTATGATTGAAGATATATGATAATGGGTCATGAAAGATACGGATGGTGCCCTAAGGTAGAAGAAATAATTAATATGCTTTCCAAGGGTTTGCACCCTTGTGGCTATGTATTCCCATCATGCAATGAGAAAGTCAGAGCTCTGTAGTTCATAGAACTAATGTGGAACAAGGACAACAAGAGATTTGATAAGGAAAGAAAGATTAGATAAGAAATGATGAAGAGTATAACTTATACCAAAAGACAATGGTATTACAGGAATTCATAAAGGTAATAAACTTTGAACCAAAGAGTAAACAGGAATATTGGCAAAAAAAGAAAATAATTAAGTGTTTGACACCAAGACAAGCATCTCTTGGTCCACAAGGTGGGAACTGGTTATTTTCCCTAAAAGGGTATATATGAGACCCAAAGGAAAATGATATTTGGTCAAAGGAAATAGTATATCAGTGCAGGGGAACAGACCATCTGAAACCAAAAGAAAATGGTATATGAATCCATGAAGGAATAAACTTTGAACCAAATAGGAAACATGTACATTGGTCGAAAAAGAAAGGAACGAAATGTTTGGCATCAAGACAAACAACTCTCGGTTCACAGGATGGACACTGGTCATTTGCCCAAGAAAGTATTCATGGAATCCAAAGGGATAAGATATTTGGTTCCAAAGAGAAGACATTACAATATTGTTGAGGGATGGTAGTGATAGACACACAAGACTTGGAAATTAAAGTCTTTGAACAAAGGCGAATACTTTGAATAACTAGGGCCTATGCCCCGTAGGAAAAGGTACTCTAGACAAGGGTAGGAGATACTTTATCTCATCATTCTTTGTTGCTTAAGGCTCATGGCATGTGATACTCATCATAACTGGAAAGTTGTTGAAGAAGACTCTCTTGGTTTCTCCTTATGCTGAAGTGTTGCTTTGAAGTTGAAGACTTGACAATCATTTGATTTGCATTATACTAAAGTCTATGAACAAAGGAAAATACTTTGAATAGTTAGGGCATATGCCCCGTACACATAGGTACTCTAGACAAGGGTAGGAGAGACTCTCTTTCATCATTATTCGTTGCTTAAGGATCATGGAACCCAAATTGAATCAAGATTAACAAGTGTTGATGCTCCTTTACTGAATGATCTTGCTGAATACAATGTTGATTATGAAGAAAAGACTTGGCAATCATTCGATTCGAATTGTAAAAAAGTCTATGAACAAAGGCGAACACTTTGAATAGCTAAAGCCTACGCCCCCATACGCAAAGATATTCTAGACAAGGGTAGGAGAGACTATTTCTCATCCTTCTTCATTACTTAAGGCTCGGCACACAACTTGAAGTAAGATTGACAAGTGTTGATACACCTTTGTTATGCTTGAACTGAAGTTAACTATGTCTTCAATGTGAAGGCCTTGTACTGATTTGAAGTCTTGACCTCTTGATCTTGAATCTTGAGGTCTTGAGCTCCTAAGATCCAGTACAGTTTGAACACAAGGGACTTGCCCTATCAAGTGATCAATGGTTTTTGATCACTTGAACAATCTTAGGAAATTAAGTACAGTGCAAAGGATTTGGTTTATCAAAATAAACTTTGATCAACACAATTAGTGGGAAAGGATCAGTTGAATTATATACAACCTGATGAATGGATCATTGAAATTAAATCAGATGATTCTACATAACCCTAAACTAGGGGAACATGCAAATCTTGACTTCCTAAACCCTAGGTGGAAAATTGTGTAAACATGAATTATGGATCAAATTAAACAAAGGAAATCAACGTGGATTAACAACTCAAATCATATTTTTCCCTAATAAACCCATGAACATGGAAATTGGATTAATCATATAGAAATACCACAATCAATAATTAGAGTAATCCCTCAAAGTAATAACATGTTCAAACACCACAAAATGAATTAAAATCTTACCAAAATTCCTAATGAAAATTAACAAAACCAATATCAAATATATCAAGCTTTTCATGGTATTAATTTTACTCACTAATTTTGAATTTAATTAATTTATTAAAACAGTAATAACTCATAAATATATTCAATATTTAATTTTAAATTATTTAATAATATAAATTTAATAAACTCATAAGACCTTTAATTAGATTGTTTGTATGAATAAAGAGTAAAATCCATAATAATTTTGAAAATACCTCATTAAATTATACGTTTTAAATCCATAGATTTGTTATATCTATCTTATGTAGTTTTAAAAATAAGATGAAAACGATAATTTGTAATGATTAAATAATATTGTTAGGACCAAAATTCTGACACTATAAATTATTTGTGACACATCACGTTGATAGATTCATAGAAATTTAACTAATAAAAGAAGTATTGAAAAGTGTGTTAATAGTATGTTTGTACCAATACTCTTCATGTGTGAATAAACGAAAGGAACGTTCCCTTTATTTTCTTTTATTTAATTATTATATCTTTTTAGTATGTTTGTACTAATACTCTTCATGTGTGAATAAACGAAAGGAACGTTCCCTTCATTTTCTTTTATTTAATTATTATATCTTTTTTGGCAATAACAATTATGATTCTTATTTCTAAAACCAGAATGGTGTCGCAATTCAAAGCCTTGTCAAATACATCTATACATTAACATTATATAGAAATTTTATCATTATAGATATAAATATGTATAGGTTTTCTCGATAGAGATTTTGTGTATCTCAAATATCATTATAAGTATGATAAACATTATATATTTGGTTTGGTAAACAACATAAGTTTGGTATTATGTGCTAATTTTCATATAAAATACAAATGATCTGATTAGTCACATTATTATGTAGATTATGTGTAAAAAAAAAAAAAAGAGATTAAAACAAAAAAATATTACTTACACCCCTCGGTTATTTACAAAATCCGACGTAAATATGTGCATATTTCTTCGGTTATAAACAAAATACGATAGATATATGACACGTGCTACATTGTTTTGAAAATAAAAATAAATATTTTTGTTGAGTATCATACTAATGACCTTTACACATATCCTCTCGATTATTCAGAACCGAGAAATAAGGTAGAGATTTTTAGCTCGCCTCCGTAATCGACGTAAACTCCCTTTTCCGCCCGAGATAAAATGAGTATATTTAAAGTAGTGCTAATTAATTTATTAAAGCATTAATAACTCATATAAATATATTCAATATTTAATTTTTAATTATTTAATAATATTAATATAATAAACTCAAAAGGCCTTTAATTAGATTGTTTTTATGAATAAAAAATAAAATTCTTAATAATTTTGAAAATACCTCATTAAATTATACGTTTTAAATCCATAGATTTGTTATATCTATCTTATGTAGTTTTAAAAATAAGATGAAAACAATAATTTGTGGTAATGATTAAATAAGTATTGTTAACCAATAACCACACTTCTAACACATATTCATTCAATAAATTATTTGTGACACATCACGTTGATAGATTCATATAAATTTAACCAATAAAAAGAGTATTGAAAAGTGTTAATAGTATGTTTGTAAATATTCTTCATGTGTGAATAAACGAAAGGAACCTTCCCTTCATTTTCTTCTATTATTATATCTTTTTTTTACAATAACAATTATGATTCTTATTTCTAAAACCAGAATTGTGTCGCAATTGAAAGCACTTAATGTTTTCAAAAATAAAATTTATGTGATCTAAAAAATATACTTCGTCTCAGTATTGATATCAGATATTTAGAATAATATTTATAATTATATTTAATTTATATTTTAAAATTATTATCAAGGGTCACTATGTTCGTGTCAGAGTTTTTTTAAATGTCCGTGATTCAATGATTACTGCTCAATGACATCCAAGAATCATTGTCAATAAGAATTCAATGGATTCATGCTTTCTCAATAATAGAAATGAAAAATTCAATTTTAATTCAACTACTTATATTAACGACTACCTACTTCTTAAATAAAACTATTTATATTAAATTTAAATTATCTCATTAAATAAAAAATATTCATAAAATAGGGGTTGTTTGTTTTGGTTTTTTTTTTAAAATGATTTTTATAGTGTTATATATTTTAGTGTAAAAAAAATTTATAAATAAATTTTTTATAAAAATTTCAAATGAAAATTTGATTTGAAAATAATTATTCTTAAAATGTTATTTTAGATATTTCATAATTTTATCGAAACTTTTTTTGAATATCAAATTTTTAAAAAGTCACTTAAATTTAAAGCTAATTCAAATAACTTTTTATAAAAAATATTTTTAAGATACAATTTTTTAAAAAAAATTATGATTTTGATTATGTTTTGATGTTCAATAATTTATATTTATGTTATAGAATGAACAATTCAATCTTTTAATTTATAAAAAAAAAATTTATAATATTTTAAAAAATATCTTTATAAAATTCATTTTTAAAAATACAAAGAAAAAAATCTATTTCTTTAAACTAAAATAAACTGGTCCATAATCTTTATTTTTTTACTATATTTGTTTTGTTAGATTTGAAATTAAACATCTATCATAATTTCTCTGACATACAAAAGGTGTAAAACTAGGCCTACCTAGTGTTGTTCATTTCTCATTCATTGAGCTCCAAAAGTTTCTCAAGAAGCTGTATGTTCATTTCTTTGCTCAGCTCAACCCTTTCTTTTTTAACTTTCTTCTAAATCTAAAACAAAAGCATGTCTTTGAATCGATATATATCTTTCTGATTAATCTTCTTCTATATATGTTTCATATAAAGGTGATAGAAGTGGAATTCTGTTACAAAAATGGAGGAGGAGCATATGAAAGTGCCATTGTTGGAGAAGAAGCAATACCATGAGGGTTGTCCTGGTTGTAAGGTGGAACAAACCAAAGAGCTAAACCATGGTGTATCCATTATAAATCTTTTGATCATTTGGATGGTTGTGTTATCTGCTAGTAAGCATTATTGAACTTCTTGTTTTTCAATAACTGATTCATTTCTGGTGTTTAGGACTTTTCCTTTTGGTTAAGTCATGTGAGGATCATTTAACTTTTTCAAATGTTTTATGTTCTTTTGTCCTTTTCTGATGAAGCTTTTTTGTTGTAATTTTCAGCACTTCCTGCATCATCACTTTTTCCATTCCTTTATTTCATGGTGAGTTTCTATCTTCTAGGATCTGTTGTATAACTTCCCATGTTTTGGATATACACACCTTATTTTCAGCTTATAGCATAAGCGATTGTCATTGACAAAAGATACAAAAGTGTAAATTGTTTTCGTATGAACTGTTTTCATAAACTATCTTGAAGAATTTATGAAAATAAGTTGAAAACAGCTTATGAACATATCGTACTTTGTTTTGTATTTCAAGCAATATAGTTCAAATAATACAATTCAACACTTATTTAATTCAGGTAAGAGATTTCAATGTTGCAAAAGAAGAAGCTGATATTAGTTATTATGCTGGTTATGTGGGTAAGAGTTATTTTGTATATTAGTATTTTAGTATTTATAAGAGTATAGTATGATATTGATGATTGAAAATGTTGTAGGATCTGCATACATGTTTGGAAGAGCTTTAACATCTGTATCATGGGGAATGATATCTGATCGATACGGTCGAAAACCTGTTATAATTATGGGGGTCATCGCAGTGTAAGTATCTAATGAATCAGATTCTTTCTTTAAGTTAGATTATGTCATTTCCCTCATGATTGTTGGTATTCACTTGATTTTAGAATCATACTCAACACACTATTCGGCCTCAGTACGAGTTTTTGGATGGCTATTATCACGCGATTTCTTCTCGGAAGTTTAAATGGCATACTCGGACCAGTGAAGGCTTATGCTAGTGAACTTTTTCGAGAAGAGCACCAAGCTATAGGACTTTCGACTGTAAGTGTTGCAAATTATTCTGTGATCTACTACTAGTTCTTAATCTACTGCATTTCCATCTTAATAATTAGTGTGATATGATTTCAGGTTAGTGCAGCTTGGGGCATAGGTTTAATCATTGGCCCCGCACTGGGTGGATATTTGGCTCAGGTACTATTTTATTTTTATTCTCAGTTTGTAGGACCCTCTTTGAGGACATGCAAGGCGGACTACCGCACACGATTTAAAATTTGCCACGGTTAAACCGTAGTTAACTAGAGACTCCTGAGATATTTACTAAGTTTAAACTACGGTTGAGTTGTTGAGTTGTGGTTACCCTGCACAGGACCTCTAAAAGCTTGAACGACTGTGATGGTATGCGATGTAGGTAGTGGCACATTCTTGTGCACGCTTTCTATTTATTTCTCTAAAAATACTTTGGAAATTTTCTTCTTACAGCCAGCAGAAAAATACCCTCAAATATTTTCAAAGGGTTCCTTTTGTGACAAGTAAGTGAACTTTTCTTGCTTTTTAACTTTACAAAATCAAAGGATTTTCAACTTCACTCATTATTTGTTAAAACAAATCATTTTGCAGGTTTCCATACTTCTTACCATGCTTTATAATATCAGGATTCGCACTTACCGTAGCCATTGTCTGCATCTGGATTCCGGTGTGTATCTTAAACATATCAGTTTGGTCCTTTACATTATCAATATTTCAAAATTTCAAAATGATTCTTAGAACGGGAAAATGTTAATCAAGTCCGTTTTTCTATTTGGACATGTTATCAAATGATTCTTTAAACTGTAGGAAACACTTCACAATCATAGTGGTAACGAGTCTAGAGACGATGCTGAAACGGTAGAAAATGGAAGCATAAGAGTAGTTAAAGAAAAGACAGTCCAAAAGAATGAAAACCTCTTCATGAATTGGCCTTTGATGTCATCTATCATTGTGTACTGTGTCTTCTCACTTCATGATGTTGCTTATCAAGAGGTAAATGGTTAATTATTGAACCCTATTGTTGAATATCGCAATAACATAGCAGAATTTTAACAAATGCTAATGCTCCTCGATGCGATTTTAGTGTAAAAACATCTGCTCATCTTTATTTCTTTAGGTTTTCTCATTATGGGCTGTTAGTCCTCGGAGGCTAGGGGGTTTGAACTTTACAACAGATGATGTTGGCAATGTTCTTTCAATTTCAGGTGCATCTTTGTAACTTATAAAAACTGTTTCGCATTGTCAGGCATAAATAATTAGATGAATTTTTACGTCATTTCTAACTCGTGAAATTATTAGGACTTGCACTTGTGATCTACCAACTTTTCATATACCCGTCCGTGGAAAAAGCTTGTGGACCTATCGGATTTGCCCGCATCACAGGGGTCAGTTTTCATCTAATTGTTGCATCCGCGATTGAAATTTCTGCATTTCATTGCTTGTTATATGAATTATGTCATTCTGCTTTCGGTTCTTTATGCAGATTTTTTCAATACCACTTTTGCAAAGTTACCCCTTCATAGCATTGTTGTCGGGCACAGCCTTATACGTAGTCATTAGTATTGCTTCTGTCTTCAAGAATGTTATGTCTGTAAGTGCATCTTTTAGAATTTAAAACAAATTAAACGGATTCACTTAACAAAAGTGTAGTTTAAATAAGTGAGAAAATGGCTATATGTATTACCAATTTGTCTGATTAAGTTCTTTTTATGGAGTTCAGGTGACGATTACAACGGGCTTATTCCTTATACAAAACCGAGTAGTGGTAAGTGTATTCATAAGTTATCTTTTGTTTCAACTCAAAGTTTGATAAATAGTTTTTGATGGAGTTGTGGCAATATTAATATTGAAAAACAGGAACAACACCAAAGAGGAGCCGCTAATGGCATATCTATGACAGGCATGTCTTTATTCAAAGCTATTGGCCCTGCAGCAGGCGGTACAATGTGAGTGTGATTCTAATATAAATGCAGATCTTTTGATGCACATGGTATATTACTTAGTTTTCTCAATTTTCTTCTTATAATGATCCTTGTGAATGCAGATTAACTTGGTCACAAAAGCGTATGGATGCTTCTTTCCTCCCAGGCACTCAAATGGTATTTTTCTTCCTGAATTTGGTTGAAGGGCTTGGAATAGTTTTGATGTTTAAGCCATTCCTTGGTGAAAAGAAGAAAACAAACTCAGATATGTTACATTGATTGAGTTCTGATGTAACACTTTGTCGTAATTAGACATTGATGCTAAATAAAAAAGCGAATGAGAAATAATTACTAACGAACAAGGGGAAAAAACAAGAGTTGAGAGAGAAATATAGAAAGTTACTGTTGTTCTCTCGTTAAAATCAAGATTCTCAAATTGAAAGTGACCTCAAGTGTAATACCCATCTAGTTTCCTGTAAAGTTAGTTTTTCTGAATTTTTAGTAAGCTTTTGTTCTGACGTGTTTGTGCCGACACCAACTCCTTAACTCAACCGAAACACCCACGCCTTTGATTTCATTAAATATTACCATCAGTTTTACGTTTTCTTTAGTTCACTCCAAAAATATCTTGGTTTTAGATTTTGTTGAAATTTAATAATAATACCGATATTGCTCTCGTACATATAAATATTTTTAAAAACTGTTACTTTTATTTCTCAATCTATATCTTTACTAGTATTTCATCTCTCTCACAAATGTTTAGATCATATAGGCTAGAATTGAATTGATAACAGTCAAATATACATCCTCAACAAAATATTGCATATAATTTTGTTGGGAAACCAAATAGTCATAGTATATAATTAAAGAATCTACTATTTGATTTTAAGAATACGTGTATCGATTGAGAAATGAATTAAATATTTAAAATGAATTAAAAATATTAAAAACCAAATAATTCACAAAAAATATTAAATGAAGTCACAAAAATAATTAAAAATCAAAATATGAAACTAGACTTTTCAAGAAAATTTTTGGAATTGGTCTCATATTTTTGTGACTTCAAATAAATTTTCTATGAATTTTTGAAAATAAATGGAATTAACTGAAATTAAAAGAAAATAAAAAAAAAATAGAAAAAAGCGCAGCCACCAGATCACATTCATTAATTGACGTGGCATGGATCAATGGCTCAGAGGCGCTGATGCATGGTACACTTGAGTCAAGTGCGCGGCATGTTGCATTAAAATAAGTAAACATAAGGAATGGATGAGATTATAACGTGAGAGCATGATCCAATGGTTCTGAAGATGCACACGTGGTGTTGGTGATGGAAACCACCATCTTCTCCGGTGATCCAACAATCTCCGGCCACCAGTTGCAGAAAAAAAACTGTAATTAAAATAAAAAGTAAGGACATCAAAATGAAGCTCAGGTGATGTACATCACCACTGTATCCATGGATCATCCTCACTCTTCCTATTTAGAGAGAAATGCGAGATGGAAGATCATGGTATGTCAACTGGAAATGCACGAAATGAACAATTAAGACCACCACTGGCCTGCCTCAAGTAAGAGGACTTCAGAAAACCACATAAACCAAAGAAAATCACATTGAATTGCAAGATCTAGATCCAAAAAGTTTGAGGTTTTACCTCTAAAATGGAGCTTCTAAGGCCACGAATTCTCCAAGATCTTGATCTGCTTTTGCTTTGGGAGTGTGATGGAGATGATAGGTTAAGGAATTGAGCTTTGAAAATCAACTAATGATGTTGAATTTCAAACTTGAAGAAGAGAGAAAAATCTGAAAATTCCTTTGGTAAGGGTTGGGATTTCAATTCTGCAGCACTTCAGGTCTCCACTTGGTTGTCTAATGAATGAGATTGAGCACTTATTTATAGCTGAAATGTGGCTGAGATCATGCTTCCCTCGTGTGCATGGGATTTGAAACTTCTTTGCATGGGCCTGTACAGGCGCATGTAAGGCCCAATGATGGGTGATAAACCATGCTGAGATCAACTGGAATTGAATTGGACGTGTAATTGAAGTGGAATTGGCTTGCACATGAAGTTTCAACATGAAATGCAAAAATGAACATAAAGAGAAAGCTCTTCGAAACTCACACATGGAAAGTCCAAAAAAGTAATGTGAGTAATGGTTGGAAAGCCCTTGAAATAAGGAACAAAAGTCATGTTGGACAAAAATTCATTTGGCATTTGGAAATTAGTGAAAACTGGCTGTGAAAGTTTGGGCACAAAACATGTATAGGTCACCCTTTGAAAACATTCACCAAAAGCAAGCCTCTTCAAGCCCCTCTGTTTCAATGATGCAAGATTCAAATGAAAAACCCTACAACATCAAAGTTTTAGATATTTTCAAGATGATCAATTTAGACTCAAATTTTGCATCATTTGGATTTTTCATGAAAAAGTTATGGGCATTTAAAGTTGGGTACTTTTTCAAATTCAATGAATTAGGTCCAAGATGACCTATAATGTTTTGTATTATCACATGTATTTATTTTAGGATTATGAATTTTTGTCCAACATAACATTTGAAATAGACATCTTAATCTTTCCAATTCATTTTGTCTCACCTCAAAATCATAAAAATTGACGAAGTTAGGTCCTTGGGAAGTTGACCAAAATTAGGGTTTCAGTCAAAATGACCTATAATGTTTTAAAATGAATTATGACCTTACAAGTTTCAAATGGATTTGTGATGAACATGAAAGTTGTTCATATGGTTGTTAAGAACAGTTTTTCTCTTTGGGTCATCTTCATTTTACAAACACATCACAAGTTGTATCCCAGTGGACCTTAGTTTAGTCAGATGATTTGACTGGTCAACTTTTCAAGGCCAAACTTCCAATCTTGATGAATGAATGATTTAGGGGCCTCAAATAGGCTAATATATGCATAAAATGATGAATTAAATAACTTCCCTTTGATTAAATTTGATCATAGGTTGAGGTTGCTTCATGAGTAAGGCACAATTGAAGCATAGTTGAATTAGGGTTTCCTTGGGAAACAATCCTCAAGCCCTTTGGGTTATCTTGATCAAATTAGCAAATTGAGATACTTGGGAGACATATATGATGATTAGGAGCTTTGTGGACCATTGTCATGCTTTTTCTCATCTTTATCTAGCCATTTCATTAAACTTAGGAACCTCCTAGGAGCATGGGAGCACATGATCACTTGAGCTTCAAAACAAAAAGAGTTAGTGACATATTTTTGTGCTTTTGGTTACTGATCAAAAATAAGAAAAGCAATAATATATAATACAAGCATGTTTTGTGGTCTCAAACCACTCACACAAGTCCTAACCCTAGGGTTAAGGAGCCAAACATGCTAAGATCCTTGAGGCAATGCACTTGTGCAAATGATATGATGCCATGAGGGATCTTAGCGTCAAAATTAGGGTCTTACAATATTTAATTAATTAATTAATTAATTAATTTTTAAATAAAATTTAATTAATCTTTTAATTTTATTTAATCAGTTAATTGTTCAAGGCATTTAATTTATTAAAATAGCTAATATATTGTACATTCCGGATTTTATTAGAATCCGGATAAGGCCGACCTGATGCATTGACAATTTATAGCCTGTATATATTCCAGATTACTCCTTGAATCATGAAAAGTTGAATAAAGGTGTGTCCGTTGTCGCGGCTGGAAAAATGACAGAGTCGCCACCATCCTTTATTCGTTCCTAAGGAACAGGGAAATAATGATAAAATCTATGACTAAGATGAGATACTAGGTTCAGAAGTCAGTTAAATAAGGGGAAGGTGTTAGGCACTTCTTATCTCTATTGTATTCAATGGGATCCTCCTACAATTTTAGGGTTAGTGTATGTTTCTAAAATGTTTGCTTTAATATTAGTTGATTATTCAATTTATTTATTTATTTACAAAAAATATTATATTTAAACGGATGAGAGACCCAAAAATATTTTTTTTAATTGTACTCGCTAGAGTTTACAACTCTATGCCTACGTACCTTCGCATTAGGCGAAGGATCAGAGTGTCGTAGTTCTTCTAAAAAATATTTGTTTGTTTGTTGTTTTTATCCCTTAAAAGTTCTCACGCATCAGGGGCAGAGAAGTAATTGAGTTTGAAAAAATGTCTCGATGCACCAGGGCAGATGACTTATAGTTTGAAGTGTGTTGAATTTGATTTTATCCCATGATTGTTTGTGAAGATAATATTTAATTTATTTAAAAATAAATAAATTTTAGAATATTAGATATAACCCTTATCCCGATTTTATCCCTTGAAAACCCTAGAATTTTGTCCTACATTTTATCCCATATTAATCCCATTTGTTTTTATTGCAGCAATATAATTTAATTTTTGATTAAGATGATAAATTAAATGATGCAACATGATATACCCAATATCCCGATTTTATCCCTAATTTTTATCCCTTAAAACCCTAGCAGTTATCCATAATTTTATCCCGTATTCTTGTTTTAATTAATCTCAATTTTATCCATAATTAATTAAATATGACAATTATAAATAATTATATCTGATAATCCCAATTTAAATAACCAAACCACAAATAAATAAATTGAATTATGACATAAATTAAATCATGAATTTAAAAATTTAGAAATCCCAATTATTAATTTAAATGAATTATTCTTAGCCATTAAATAAAATCCCTGATTAATATTTAATTAAATAATTAACCAACTAGTTAAAATTAAAAAGGGGTGTAAGTGAGTAAAATGTTAGTAGAAGATCAAAAGGGCCCAATCTAAACATGAGCTAATCCTAATTGAATTTTAAATGAATACATAAAAATAATAAGCAAATAAAACTAAAATTAAAAAAAAAATGTTCATAAGGGGGCGCCCCTTTATCCTTACTTTCATTAAAATTACAAAATAAAAAGAATTTAAAAAATTGACTTTTTCAACTTCAATTAAATCCTTAAAATAAACGTTTTTTTTAATAAAAGGAAAATAATGATACCAAGCAATCTCTCACTTTCTCTCTCATGACAATAAACGAGGAAAAAACGGTTTATTCTCTCTCTCATTCGATATGAACGCTCATCTCTTCCTTTTTCAACAAATCTTTGACTCTCGTTCACAAACACACAACCTAACCTTTGATCTCTTCTTTTTTTTATAAAAGGAAATCAATGGATCTTACATCATAGTAACAATAACAACTTGTATATTCCTCCCAAATTTCGACAAAACACATAAGTTGCAAGGTGATTACTGTAACACCCCAAACTGCTTTCAGGATTATCGACTAACCCCACAAACCAACACGGGTCTTTTCGGCATGTTTTGTCCTCACTCACACACTTTCCGGGAAACTTCCCAGAAGGTCACCCATCCCAATACTACTCCAAGTCAAGCACGCTTAACTATGGAGTTCTTATATATTGGGCTACCGAAAAGAAGATGCATCTTGTTGGTATAGGTAGTACCAATTAATCCTTATAAGCCTTCATTCAACCATGCAGTCCCATACCTGCATAGCCTCAGGATCCCTCTCATTCCGATGTGAATTCGGTTTTCCCCTCGAAGCTGCTAGGAGTGTCTCATTGTCATGCATCATGCATCGACAACCACTCCATCGCCCTCAGATGTTACATGTAACCCCTCTTCGGCCTCTCCGACATCGGGTGTTACACGCCCACCAACTTCCGCTTGGTTCGTCCCCGAACCACATCGTACTGGGAGAGGTTTGGCTCTGATACCACTAATGTAACACCCTTCTACCCAAACGACATATTTAAATAGATTATCAGAGTACAACATGTAGAAGAGTTTACATTTCTTACAACATAACACTTATTGCATTACAACATAAAACATATTATTTAATATTTAAAACTTCGCAGCGGACAACAACACCAATATTATCATTCATCATATAACAATTCATAATAATGTTTCAACATTATCTCAACAAAGCATCTCAACATGTTAGTCATCATAAACAACGTAAATAATAATCAATTATCTATCGAATCCCATAACCCCGGTGTCACATGACCAGAGCATTTGACTCGACTCTGTAGAATAACTCTACACTTATTCTTCAAACCTCAACAATAGCTACTCCTCTTTATCTGCACATTGCTCATCATAGATGAACATAAACACATGCAGAAGGGGTAAGAATTACATTATTAAATAATAATATAACGACAGAAATATAAACATAAATATATTTCACATATGCTAACACAGCTCATCATAATCATCATAATCACATAGTCATGAACATCAACAAAACAACATATCAAATGCAATGCACACACCCATGCATGACTCAACACGACTCGGTATACCCATTTTGTGACCAACTACAGGATCACCACTCCCAGATTCACCACCATAGAATCCGAGTTCCCCGCAAGGAACCAAGCCTCTCAACAAGCCCGGAGTCAGCAACATCATTGGAACTCAGTCCGTTCATCACTAGGCATCGGCCTTTCATGAATGCATGCACACCAAGCATGCATCATAATCAACATAGCAACAACAGCATCATATAGTCATGTTATCATCATCATTAACACATTCTATCACAAAAGCATATCACATCATGCCACATAATCAAACACAGTATTATCACACTCTACTAATATCTATACCACTCAAAGCAACGGGAAATGATCCCTCATATACCATGCATCAGCTAAGTTACCTCGCTCAGCCTAAACAACCAAAACTGCACAACAACAGCCTAGGAAAGACCACAGTCTGCCCATACGCGTATTGCCTATGCCCATACGCGTATTGCCCACGCCTGACCAAATCCATACGCGTATTGCCATGTCCATACGCGTATGCTACGCGTATCACATTCCCATACGCGTACCAACAGAGACCAAAACACGTTCAAAACATCATCTTCCTCATCCATACGCGTATTGCCTAGTGCCATACGCGTACCAGCAATCTCATACGCGTATTGCCTAGTGCCATACGCGTATGACCAGAAACCAGATTTCCAGATCTGCAATGGCTTTTTCTGCTACGAGATCTATCCAAATTCATCCTTCCACAGTCCAAATTTCACACAAAATCATTCATATCATCTAATACAAATAGTCCCCTATTCGATTTCACAAATCCTAACATCATTGCATATAATTTCTACGAATTCCTTCGATTAAAATCCCCATTTTCGTTCATCCAATATTTCACCATTTTCAGCATATTATTGTTTAATAAGGTTCAGACCCCTTACCTCTTTGGATTGAAGGAAGCTCTGAGAAATCTTTGGCCTTTTCCTCTTCCTTCTCTTTCTCTTCAGCGTTTCTCCCCCTTCCTCTGACTCTGAGACAAAACACGTGAAAACAACCTGAGTCCTCACTTTGGCCTCTTTTATCCAATTTCCACTTTTACCCTTCCACTCTTCATATTCCATTTATTTTATTTATTTAATTATTATTAAAATAAGTAACATCTATAATAATAATAAAAATAATCCAATAATTCAACTTTATTTAATTAAATTAATAAAATAATATTAACTCAATTAAATAATTCTCTTATTTTAATCGGGGTGTTACAATTACTAACCGAAACAAGGGTGAGCGGTGGATTTCAGATTTAACACGCGATTCGTAATGGTGGTGACAGATGTGTGCGGCGGAGGCGCTTTGCGGATTCAAACGAGACCATGGCCGAAATCAAGTGGTTAACAAACTCCGGTGAGATTCGGGTTCAATTTGATTTTTGAGGTATTTTGCGGTTCATTTTTTTTACACTATTTCAATTAGTTTTGTATTAGAGTTCTTCTACTGGATTTAATTTAAATTTTGTTTTAGTTTTTGTTAATTTCCGACTCGATTTTGTATTGCTTTAAGTTTGACATTATTCTTGGTTTTTTTCCGAATGTAGTTTGGGTTCATGGTTATGATAAAAAGATTGAAGCTTCGTATGGATATATTCATGACAACTTGTCGTTTGTTAAATTTGGTCCGTTTTTCCTATTTACAGAGGTAACATGTCAAATAAGTATAAGTGAGGGAGTAAGGACCGACCTATGGGGAGGAGATTGTCCCCAGTGAGAAAAATAATTCCTTTTGTTTCTCCTTACTAGTTTCCGATCCTTCGTAATTCTCCGCGTCTTTTTCGAAAATATCGATGATGATGGAGCTTTATGATTTCGGTGAATTGTGGATCATTGAAAAGTGAGAATATGTGTGCTATTTATAACGGAGAATTAGGTCAAAAATTGAATGAGATTATTTATTTTTAGAAAGAATTTATTTGACCTGATTTTCTCTTTTTTTCTTACAGCTCAAGTCAATGAACCTAGATGGATTCATGGCTTTGTGCATTTGAATAAAAAATTAAATAATTTATTTTAAATAATAAAATAGACTATTAATAATAATAATGATAAAAAAAATATTTTAATTTTGATTTTTTCATTAAAAACATAAAAAATGAATATTATAATATTTATTAAAAATAAATTAATAAAAAATTCGAAAATAATAAATAAAAAGTTAAAAAGTGAAATTTTGAATTTTAAAATAATGTTTAGTGAAAGTAAAACATGAAAGAAAAGAAAAAACTATGAAAAATGAGCAACTTGGGAATTGAACTCATGATCTCTTACACTTACTCAAAATAAAATAGCACTTCCACTTACTTAAACAACTAATTTAAATACCGAGATAACTAAAATATTTTCATAACAAATAATAACTAAACTTTTAACCTATATATATATATATATATATATATATATATATATATATATATATATATTATATATATATATATATATATATATATATATATATATATATATATATATATATATATTTATTTTTTTAAAACCTCATAGACTGTTAATCTACGATTTTATTAAATAATTACCACTCTAATATAATACTTATATTTTTAAATATCATGATTTAATGAGATATACTATTATAATTACTAATTATATCTATTTTTTAAAAAAAATAATTTTAATAGTTATAAACCCTTTTTTAGCATAATCCTACAAATTATATTATTTTGAAAAGTCTAAATAATATCTCTAAAGTAAAATCAACTCCTAAGAGGAATTAAGAAGTCAAAACGGTCCCCCTTGAATTTTGAGGTCCTGAGGTTGAATATCTGATTATGTTTGTATTAACTAAAAATTAGATAGAAGAAGTGGTCAAAATTTAGGGTGCGACAGCTGCCCCTATTTGACCATCTCGGACCGATATGATGATGACGATGAGTCTTCATCTTTTCGTGGATAAGATGATTAAATATAGAGAAGAATCCTAATTTTGACCACGAAATTAGCAGACCCTGGGAATGAGCAATGACTGAACAGTCCTTAGCTCCGTTAGCCTCTGAATCATCCTATGGCGGAACCTTAGTGTTGCCTTGTTGGTTAATTTCATCCCGTCTGGGTGAAACTTGCGTATGATTTCCAAGCTCGTATGTTCATATTACGGGAATTAGGCAGAAGTTTGACGATCCTCCGGTTGTTGTTTGATGTAACCTTAATAGAATCCCTTCGATAAAACCCTGAATAGAGACCTGATAAAACCCCTCGGATAAATTCTGATGAAAAACCTGAGTTAAACTCCTGAGAATATCTCTCAATGAAACACTTGTTGGAACCCCTAGTGAAACCCCTAATAATTAGTCTCAACCCCTTCGGGTGGACTGCATATGATTTTCATGGTTCAAAATCGTGTAGGACCCTAGTGATACCTTGATCACTCATAATGGAACCCCTTGATAAAATCCCTTGACAAATAATCTTGATAAAACCCTTAGTAAAAATCCTTGACAGACCCCTTGGTAGAATCCTTGATAAACCCCTTGATAACATCCATTGACATAATCTCTTGATAGAACCCTTTATTGAAGAAACCCTGGCGTGTTGGAACGTATCTCGCATGTGGGATATATTAGTGAGCTAGGGAATATGAGAGGTGAAGACCTGCTCACTGGTTGGTAACGATCATTCAGGATGACCGGCTACTGGATAGATTCCATTTAAAGACTCATAGTGAGCGAGCTTGCTGGATAAGTTCTTTAAATGAAAAGGTGCTTATGGGGGGTGTTACTTACTAGGGAAGGCCAATAAGTGTTCCCTCTTGGGGGAATGTATTGGTATAGCTAGGGATTGAACCTCTAAAAGTGGTCGTAAATCCTACGTATTATGTATGCATGTTTATGTGTATGTGTATTTTGAATTGATGTATGTTTGATGTTTGATGCATGATGCAGTTTTTTTTGGGCTAACGCCTCTTTTATGATATGTCAATGCAATGTATGTTTTTGTGAGATACAGTGTTTTCGTGACGTTCCGACTCTCCGGCCCCTTGAGATTTTTCTATGGCCATGGACCTGGCCGTGATGTTCTTGATATCCGAGAATATGCAATGTGCTTTTTTTTATATAGGAAGAAACTTTTGTACTGGTGTGACTGTTAATTTATGAACCCTGTGTTTTGCCTGAGAAGCGATGTTAGAAGAACATGATCCCTTTGACATTTTCAAAATCGAAGTAAAATATGTCTTCTCTTGCACGCTTTTTTTAGTACGCCCAATGTTTCAATGCATTATTCACAAATAATTGACATTTTGTAATCAAGCGGAAAAATTGAAAAGCAAAGTAAGAGATTTTGAAAACAACCATCACAGTTACCGAAATGGGCAATATTACATAAGAAGGTAATTCCCGTAAGGAGAGATTACCGAAATTCTAAGAAGACATAAAAATGGCAATAAAAAACAGATTTATTCATGTCCCTATTGAATTTTAACACATGTTATTATCCCTACATCTTCGAGGTTACAATACTTTGCTTCCAATGGTGACGAATGAATTGATTACTCCCATCTGAATTCTTGTCGTAGGACGGAATAAATGATGTAGTCACATGCCTTTTGGATATCCCTAATTTTTGCCTGGACCGTTCTTTTCGAGTCTTAGTCCACCGGGATGATACGCCATATTTTTCTTAAGCCGCCCTTTTGGGTTTTTGACTTATCAGTTTTTATTATTATACAAGTCCCTAAATTTTGCCTGGATTTCTATTTCAAGTTTTCAATCCACCGGGACGCCCTAGTTTTTGCCTAAGTCACCCCTTAGGGTTTTCGACTTAGCGGACTTTTTATCCTCTTTTTCTAGGCATAGTATTTCTTGATTGCATCTGAGTTTATGGCTCGTGGTAACTCAGTTTCGTCCATAGTCATGAGAATCAGAGCTCCTCCAGAGAAGGCCTTCTTCACGATATATGGTCCCTCGTAGTTTGGGGTCCATTTGCCCCGGGGATCTTTATGGATGGGTAGGACTTTCCTGAGCACTAGATCACCTTCTTCGAAGTGTTGAGGACGAACTTTCTTGTCGAATGCTTTCTTGAGCCATCGTTGATACAGTTGCCCGTGACATATTGCAGCCATGCGCTTCTCTTCTATGAGGTTTAGTTGGTCGAACTTGGTTTTCACCCATTCTGTTTCATCTAGTTTGGTCTCCATCATGACTCTTAATGAAGGGATTTCAACTTCGACAGGGAGTACAACTTCGATACCATATACTAGAGAGAAGGGAGTTGCTCCTGTTGAGGTGCGGACGGAAGTTCTGTAGCCGTGTAGTGCAAAAGGAAGCATCTCATGCCAGTCTTTGTAGGTCTTCACCATCTTCTGGATAATCTTTTTGATATTCTTGTTGGCCGCTTATACTGCGCCGTTCATCTTTGGCCGATAGGGTGATGAATTATGGTGTTCAATTTTGAAGCTCTCGCATAACTCATCCATTACTTTATTATTTAGATTCAACCCATTATCTATGATAACTTTGTTAGGAACCCCGTACCGACAAATGATTTCCTTCTTGATGAATCGTGTAATCACTTGTCTTGTCACATTGGTGTAAGAAGCAACTTCCACCCATTTGGTGAAGTAGTCGATAGCAACCAGAATGAATCGGTGTCCATTTGCAGCTTTGGGCTCAATCATCCCGATTATGTCTATACCCCACATGGAAAACGACCATGGAGCAGTCAGGACATTTAAGGGAGTAGGTGGCACATGTACCTTATTTGCATAGATCTGGCACTTGTGACATTTCTTGACGTACTTGAAATAGTCGGTCTTTATAGTCAACCAGTAATATCCCGCCCGGAGAATTTTCTTAGCCATGGCATACCCATTGGCATGAGTTCCAAAGGATCCTTCATGAATTTCTTTCATAAGCATGTCTTTCTCATACCCGTCCAAGCATCTGAGCAAGACCATGTCATGATTCCTCTTATAAAGCACCTCCCCATTAAGGAGGAATTGGGAAGCCAATCTCCTGAGTGTCTTCTTATCACCGCTGGAGGCGTTTGCGGGATATTCTTGTTTCTGAAGGAATTGTTTGATGTCATGAAACCATGGTTTATTATCTCCTTCTACCTCTACGACTACACAATAGGCAGGCTCATCTAACCGGTGAATTCTTATAGCTGGCGCCTCATTATACCACTTGACCTTGAACATGGACGATAATGTGGCCAAGGAATCCGCTAGTTGATTCTCTTCTCGAGGAATATAATTGAAGGTAATTTCATCAAAGTAAGTGATCATCTTCTGGACGTGGTCTCGGTACTGGATTAACTTAGCATTATAAGTCCCTCATTCTCCCTTGATTTGATTGATGACAAGAGTTGAATCTCCATATACCTCTAGAATCTTGATTCTTAAGTCGATGGCTTCGTCAATCCCTAGGATACATGCCTCATACTCTGCCATGTTGTTCGTACAGGTGAAACAGAACCTAGCAGTGAAAGGAATATGGTACCCTGTTGGGGAGGTTATGAAGGCTCCGATTCCATGTTCGGTTGCATTTGAAGCACCATCAAATACCAATTTCCATTGTGATCCTGGTTCAGGTCCTTCATCGGGATCTGGGGTCTCGCAATCCCTTATTACTATAATATCTTCGTCAGGAAAGTCAAACTGTATAGGGTGATAATCTTCTGTTGGCTAATGTGCGCGATAATCTGCTAACACACTCCCTTTTATGGCCTTTTGTGTGACATACTGGATGTCGTATTCGGTTAGTAACATTTGCCATCGGGCTATTCTCCCAGTTACTGCAGGCTTCTCGAAAATATACTTGATAGGATCCATTCGGGATATCAATAGAGTGGTATGACACACCATATATTGTCTAAGCCGCCGAGCAGCCCACACTAGGGCACAACACGTCTTCTTTAAGAGTGAATATCGGGATTCACAATCGATAAATTTCTTACTTAGGTAGTAGATTGTGTGCTCCCTTTTCCAGTCTCATCTTGTTATCCCAGTATGCACCCCATAGAGTTATCAAGTACCATTAGATAAATTATAAGTGGTCTCCCAGGGACTGGTGGTACCAAGATAGGTGGCTCTTGCAGGTATTCCTTGATTTTGTCGAAGGCTTTTTGACAATCTTCGTTCCACTCGATGGCTTGATTTTTCCTGAGTAACTTGAAGATTGGTTCACATGTAGTTGTAAGATGTGAGATGAACCTAGCAATGTAATTCAATCTCCCTAGAAATCCTCGAACCTCTTTTTCTGTCCTTGGAGATGGCATCTCTTGGATAGCTTTCACTTTATCGGGATCGACTTCAATTCCCCTCTGGCTGACTATGAACCCTAGTAACTTTCCTGATCTGACCCCAAAAGTACATTTTGCTAGATTTAGACGTAACTTGAACTTTCTTAGACAATCAAAAAGTTTTTGTAGGTTGACTATGTGATCCTCTTCGGTCTGTGATTTGGCAATCATATCGTCAATGTAGACTTCTATTTCTTTATGGATCATATCATGGAATAGGGTTACCATGGCCCGTTGATATGTTGCCCCAGCATTTTTCAATCCGAAAGGCATTACCTTATAAAAGAAGGTGCCCCAAGGAGTGATAAACATGGTTTTTCCATGTCTGTAGGATCCATTTTTATCTGGTTATAATCTGAGAATCCATCCATGAAAGAGAAGAGTGAGAACTGAGTGGTGTTATCTACCAGTATGTCGATGTGCGGTAGTGGAAAATTGTCCTTAGGACTCGCTCTATTCAAATCCCGATAATCTAAACATTCTGACCTTGCCGTCTTTCTTTGGAACAAGAACCATGTTAGCCATCCATTCTGGATATTTTGCAACAGCTAAGAACCCAGCATCGAGTTATTTTCTGACTTCTTCCCTGATTTTGAGAGACATGTCTGACCTGGTTCTTCTCAATTTTTGCTTAACTGACAGGCATTCTGGTTTGAGTGGTAATCTGTGTACGACTATGTTTGTGTCTAACCCTGGTATATATTGGTATGACCAAGCAAACACATCTGAGTATTCATGTAAGAGCTCGATCAACCTTTGCTTGACTTCAACTTTCAAGGAAGCGCCAACCTTAACTTCTTTCTTATTTTCTTCAGTCCCCAGATTGATCACATCCACTGGTTCCTGATGACATTGAATTTCTTTGTCCTCCTGCTTCAGCAGTCTTGCTAACTCTTCTAGTAGCTCACAATCGTCCTCATCACCCTCTTCCGCTTGGTTAATTGGGAATTCGAAGTTATAAGGGATTGTAGTAGTGTCATTTTCAATAGGTTCATTCATTAGTCTGTAGGAGGAAGATTTTTTATATATATTATTATCTTTTAGATAATTTGATAGAAATGAAAGAGTATGGAAGGGTATTGCCATTTTTTTTTAAAAGAAGATTTAAAACAAAAGAAAAATGATCTTGATTGAAAACAAAAATGAAATTTTATTCATAAATAAGTAATTGAAACGAAGGGGGGCCCTACAAAGCTTGTCCATTTGCCTTGGGCATAGCAAAAGACTTATTATATTTTTTTTTAAAACACTAAATTACTTTGAACTAGAAATCATCTCCGGGATCTCGATGGCCTTCCAATTATTGAGAGGTATATTTGATGAACAGTGGCACACCAAGCTAGGCATCCCTTTTTCTTCTTCTTCAATCATAGTCACTTGATCTTCATCCCTATATCCTGCACTGTGGAAGGTTCTTGAAGTGTATAAAGCTTCTTATGCCCTGTCTTCTGAATTCTTTCATTAGCTGGTTTGTAACCCAGCCCGAGTCGATCATTTTTTTCTGGTATCTCCAACAACTTGCCCCAGCCCTGGGTATCTCTACCCTTGATCAATTTGGACATCTTCTCCCATGGGGATGTTGATTTTTCCTTTCTTCGACTGACTGCTGCAAGAAAGAATGACAATGATATTGGTCATCGCAACCAAATCAGGGTTTGAGAGTCGATTACGCAAGGGGAAGGTATTAACATCCCTTGCGTCTGTTGTACTCAATCGAAATCGTTAGGTTAGTCGTGCGCGTTAGCGTTAACTTAGAAATGTTAGATTTCTCGATTTATTAGGAGGGAAAAAGAAGAATATGACCAAAAGAAAAGAGAATTTTTTTTGGATTTTTTATTAACGTGCCTGACAAGATTTACAAATCATGCTCCTACGTATCTCCGGGTGCAATAGAGAACTCAAGGCTTACGTAGTTCTCGGTAGAAAATGTTTGTTTGTTGGTCTATTTTAGAAAAAGTTACTTTGTGTCAATCGACGAAAACATTGTTACCCAAAACAAAGTGGAGAAGGGGACGTTTGCATCACAAGCTAATGGATTTGCAAATCAACATCTGTGGACAACGTCGCAAGCCTGTTCACACTTTCAAATGGACGAAACATTGTCTTCGTGTCGTCTTAAAACAAAATACCTTTCATTTTGAGAAAAGGGTTTGAGGATCAACCGCACGGAGGCGAGAAAAGAGTTTGATGAGTTGATATTCTTTTTTAGGTTTTAAATAGAAAGTTGTTATTGACTTGGATCACACTAAAGACTATGAGGGGAGACGAATATATCAAACAACCAAGACAAATGTCTTCTGTTCAAGATAATCAGAATGAGGGTAGGAAAGCTCCATTCTCACTTTTTCTCAACTATTTAAGGCTCGTGGCGTGCAATTTTAATTGTACTTTAAATTATTTTGAGTTTATTGAGAAAATGCCACTTGACGTTTGATTAAGGGTTTGCTCATTATTTAAGAAAACATGGTCACGATCCTAGCTCTTAAGGTTGGATAACAAGCAACAACATACAAAGGTAAGCAATAAACAAAAATACGCCAAAATGGGGAGAGGGACACAAGAAGGTTACAAGGGAGATAATGCGAGAAATAAAGAGTATTATTGTAAGGTAGCCCAAGAGAAAGTTTTGTGTGTGCAAAGTGTCATAAACTAAACAAATGGATAATGGAATTAATGTGTCTTCCTTTGCCTTAGGGTAGTGCCATGAATGCTTTTCTTGCAATTAAAGATTTACAAGTCCGTGATGAAACTCCAAGTCAAGCATAGGACAATCACAAGGTCCAATGGTCCATCACAAGTCCTTTATGTCTCACTATTAAAGTATTACATCTTTTTGGTCTTTTCCATTTTATCATATTTTTTTCCTTTTCTTTAATAATATGAAACAATAACAAAGGAAAAATAAAATGACATAAAGTAAAGAATGCATGAGGTAAATGGATGATAATGAACATAAAAGTAAATTGCAAGAACATAAATAGCAAGAAATAAATGATAAGGAAATAAAATGAGTCAGTGGTTAGTAATTAGGGTTAATAGTTAATTGATCGAATCAGGACGATGTAGTGTTATGTTAAGCAATCGTAGCATGATTCATGGAAGAATCATGATATGGGAAGTCGGACAATAAAATTTATGCATCAAACGTATTATAGAATTAATAGAAATTAATCTAATGAAATACAAAGCGCACAAAGAAAATAAAGAAGAAAATAAGACCTAAAAAGGGATTAAAAACAAATATCAGTACTGAAAATAAAAGAAATGACAAAAATCAAAATGGTAAAAGTGACAAAATAAAAAGTTTGAAATAATATTGAAAAGAAAATAAAACAAAAACAAGAAATAAAAATAAATTAAAAAAAAACTAAGGAGGGGTTGCATTTTGATTTTGAGGGTCCAAATAATAACAATTCAGGGCCAATAGGGGCACTGAAGCCCAAAGTAGTGCAGGTCTGGGTGGAATAGCAAGGAGAAATCCTTACATGATCAGGTCCGTTGGATCTGATCAAATGGCCTACATGCTGTGACACATAAACCTTCCACATCCATCAGATTAGATTATTGGGGAAATTATGAGCTATGAAGAGTTCATATCTGAGGATCTTGCGTGCACTTAGTCTAGCATGATACATGGTGTTTGGCCAGCCAAGTCATATCACACAGCCAAACACAACATGACAAATGGATATTATTTGATTAATTTGAAATAAAAATGAAAGTAGAGGGAGAACGGTCATGAATAACACAAAGAAGGAACTCATCTTCTTCATCCAGCTCCACAAAAAATGGCATATCACATTTTATGGCCTCGTGGTGAAATTGACACGGCAATACACTCGGCCTAGCTCATAGATGTCCTTTCCATGCTTAGATTTCACCAATTCCATCTAAGCATGGAGAATTTCAGCTTAACCGAACATGAAAGCAAAACCTAATTTTAAAATTAAATGACAAAGGTGTAGCAATAATGAATCAAAGCATGGGAAAATGTTCAGTGCATCAAGACGCTTCCAGTGATATCACATTTTGTGCAAATAGATCAAGATTACTACCTTGCCAGAGTTTGATCAAGATTACTCCCTTGGGCCTGCATTTGATTGCTTTTTTCACATGTATGATGCTTGCATTAATCACACTTAATCTAGATGGCTTGGCTTGGAAATTTTCATGGTTTGCTCGAGCTTGATTTGAAGATGATAATGATGTTGTCGTTGTTGTTTGATTCATGGTAGTTGTAACTCAGCCTTGCTTTGGCTCGTGAATGGAATATGATGGCATGCTTGGTTTGGCTTGGATTGGTGATAAACTTGTGTTGCACACATGTGAACCCACCTTGTTCAACTCATGACTTTGTTTTATTTTTGCCTTATATGATGATAACATTCTTGATGAATGTAACAAACATGATGATAGCCTTGGCGATGATAACACACAAACTTTATCAAGATGAAGTCAAGACATGAATTTTGCAAACAAGTGGTCTTGGTAACAACACTAGTGCACACTTGAATTTGAATCCAAATCCAATATAACACACACTTGAAATCATTTCACACCATGTTTAGATTCTTCACTAAAACCCACTTTTAAAATGAATGAATTATGGTCTTGCTTAAATCAAGTTGAACAAATTTGATCAATCTTAAAATGAGATAATGACCATGAATGGATGACTTTTCCAATTTCTTGTCACCTAAGCAATAATGCCCACTATGCAATCTCCTTTGGCTTTTCTTTGACTAAAGTAAACTTTTCATGACAATGCCTTGATTATACACTTTAAATCAAGCAGAATGATCTTAGAATTCTTCACTTGTAATTGATGTGGAACACACCTACATATATGAGCATGTTGAAAACAAACATCCACCTTGAATGCACAATTATTAGATATACAATAAGATGCAACAAAAATAGACAAACCCCTAATCCACCAAGGTAACATATAAATGTCTTGAGTGATCTTGGCAACATCCTTAAGAAAGTAGCCATAGAAAACCTTAATCCCCATCTCTTATGCTCAAATCAATAGATGACCAAACTTGAGGATCCATGTTATGAGGAATGTATGATGAATGAATGATATGAATACTAGGGTCAAAAATGGGGCGTGACAAGAGGCACCATAGATGATTTATTTTGGTGCAAATGTTTTACATCCACAAACAATTAGTCCAGTTATTCGATATGGAATACTAGTTATAATAAGGAATACTTTCAATACCTCTGCTCATGGGACAAAGTTATGTCATCCTTCTACTATTGGAAAAGAAAATAATAGGATATTTAAGAATTATGTCAAAAGCTTTACAATAATAGATCACTTGGCAATTGTAAATGTGGAAGGGTGAGTCACGATTTTACAAACACGCACAAATAGTTAAATAAAGATTATTATAAAACAAGTGTATGGACAAAAGGTCTTGGAGAGATGATGTATCAAACAAGTCGCCCACAAAGAGGTAGGATGAGTCATGCCACATCGGGAGTGTAAAAATATAAAATTCTAAATTTATCAAGTGAGATCGCCGGCAAAACCAATAGGTCAGACAAATGCTAATTATGTTTTAAATTATTGTCAGATAAGGCGAGTTAATTTCTCTACTGTTTGTAAACTAATTTAGAACTTACATTAGGCAACTGTGTGTTGCTCTTTTCCCTATGAGAGCGGGAGACACATCCTCTTTTCTAAGCATTTAAAAATATGCAAGACAGATGTCGAAATGAAGACCGGAAGAGACTTACCCTCCAATAAAAGTGGGGACCGAGAATGACGAAGACCTTCACAAGGAAAAATCGGATATGTAAATAACAAACCTCTGGCTGAGTAATGAAATCGGCTATGTAAACAATAAACCTCTTAACATGTTATGTTTAATTAAACCTATGACCTAATGAACTCGGTTATGTAAACAATAAACCTCTGGTCGGGTTATGAAATCGGCTATGTAAACAATAAACCTCTGGTCGGGTTATGTTTAATAAAACCTCTGCCCTAATGAACTCGACTATGTAAACAATAAACATTTGGCAGAGTAATGAAATTGGCTATGTAAACAATAAACCTATTGTTGGGTTATGTTTAATAAAATCTATGACCTAATGAACTCAACTGTATAAACAATAAACCTCTAGCGGGGTAATGAAATCGGCTATGTAAACAATAAACCTATGTTTGGGTTTTGTTTAATAAAACCCTTGACCTAATGAACTCGGCTATGTAAACAATAAACCTCTGATCGGGTAATGAAATCGTCTATGTAAATAATAAACCTCTGGTCGGGTATATTTAATAAAACCTCTGACCTAATGAACTCGACCATGTAAGCAATAAACCTTTCGTCGGGTAATGAATTTGGTTATGTAAACAATAAACCTTTGGTCGGGTCAAGTTCCATTAAAACCTCTTACCTGTGAAATCAGTTATGTTAACTGAAACCTCTGACCAAATATAAATGTACTTCTGGCATCTCGGCCAGGTTAGCATACCTTTGGTTCGGTTAAGTTAACATACGGCTGACCTTAAGCGGTTTGATTAACTTATCACTGGCCAAATATCTAACATGATCTACCCGGGGTTAAGTCGGTCTGTGTTTGGGATTAACGAGATCTCTCAAACAATAAACCTCTGATCGGGTAATGAAATCGTCTATGTAAATAATAAACCTTTGGTCGGGTATATTTAATAAAACCTCTGACCTAATGAACTCGACTATGTAAACAATAAACCTTTCGTTAGGTGATGAATTTAGTTATGTAAACAATAAACCTTTGGTCGGGTAAAGTTCCATTAAAACCTCTTACCTGTGAAATCGGTTATGTTAACTGAAACCTCTGACCAAATATAAATGTACTTCTGGCATCTCGGCCAGGTTAGCATACCTTTGGTTCGGTTAAGTTAACATACGGCTGACCTTAAGCGGTTTGATTAACTTATCACTGGCCAAATATCTAACATGATCTACCTGGGGTTAAGTCGGTCTATGTTCGGGATTAACGAGATCTCTCAAATTATTAAGGCCCGACTCGCTGGGGATTTAAACCTATACGGAACAAAATTCAGCTAAAAGATAAGTTGATTCGCTTGGAGTTGGCCATTTTATCTGATTCCCATGAACAAATCAGTTGTTATTAAAGAGATAAAATGCATTAGGGCTACATAACAAATCCAAAAGAACTAAAGGATTATGAATCAATGCTCCGATGAGAGATCCCTGATTTTAATCATGCCAAAGGTTCTCGGGAATTAAAATCCAACTCACCTGGGCCATATAAAGAATAAAGTAATATATACTCAGAATTTCCCAAGACTTATGATCGTCTAAAAACTATGAGGATTTGGTTGTTACTAACATTTGAAAACCCACATAGGCTATTAAACATAACCCAACTTTTCGACTCATATATGTCTAAAACCTACTGAGTTCTACGATGACTAATTAGTTGAGACCCACCAGGGCTCTCCAACTTATATGTCTAGAACCTACCGAGTTCTGATGACTAATTAGTAGAGACCCACTAGGGCTCTCCGAATTATATGTCTAGAACCCGCCGAGTTCTGCGATGACTAATTAGTCGAGACCCACTAGGGCTCTCCGACTTACATGTCTAGAACCTATCGAGTTCTATGAAGACTAATTGGTCGAGAACCATAAAGGTTCTTCGAATTATATATATATATATATATATATATATATATATATATATATATATATATATATATATATATATATATATATATATATATATATATATATATATATATATATATATATATATATATATATATATATATATATATATATATATATATATATATATATATATATATATATATATATATATATATATAGAACCTACCAGGTTTTACAACAACTAATTAGTCGAGACCCACTAGGGCTCTCCGACTTATATGTCTAGAGCCTACCAAGTTCTACGACGACTAAATTAGTTGAGACCCATAAGGGCTCTCCGATTTCTCTATTTTTCAAACCTATTCAGACTCTTCGGCTTCATGTACCGACGTAAGTCCACATCCTTTAAGATTCCTAAGAGGGGCTTGCATTTGATCAAAACTGATGCCCATATGATCACCATTTGTGTGTTGAAGCCGGTGACATGCTCCTAGAGGTCATTTTCCCCATCAAACGTCACCAAAAGGTGTTAGGTAATTATGAGGAACATCCACATTGGGTCAAAAGCAACACACAAGTGAGACAAACACCACATATTTATCCAAAACCTTAAGGTGATAGGTGTGTGGATCTTCTCACTTATAAAGTGCTTAACCTCCACTTTTCTAAGCAATGTGGGATTTCCAACTCACACTTGTACACAACAATATCCCCCTCAAGTGTGATTCCATACATTATGCTCCTCCTCAAGGAGAACCTTTTTCATCCACATACACTTATACCGTCGTTGCGGGAACTACAATGGAACACACCGTATGACCACCACATTATCAGGAAGATTTTAGATATAAGGATTCAGTCCCTTAATTGAACTATCATCTCTAATACCATTGTTGGGTCATCACGAGGAGCATCCACATTGGGCCAAGAGAAACACACAAGTGAAAGAGACATCATATATTCACCCAAAACCTTAAGGTGATACGTGTATGGGTCTTCTCACTTATAAAGTGTTCAACCACCATTTTTCAAAGCAGTATGGGTCATCCAACTCACACTTGTACACAATAAAAGGGACATCATGAAGGTATTTGGGATTGGGGTTTTCTAGATTTCAGCGAAGAGAAATTGAGGATCTTCAACTTCTATCTCCTCTTGGAATACGTCTTCATAACGATGTTGATGTTGTTGTGTTTTCTTTATGGTCTAGATAATGACTTGTAGGTTTTGGTTTTTTTGGTGCAATTCATCCATAGCGGATTGCATCTTTGTTACGCTCTAGACTGCTTTCAAGATTACCGACTGAACCCATAAACTAGCACGAGTCTTTTTAGCATGCTTTGTCCTCACTCACACGCTTTCCAAGAAACTTCCCAAAAGGTCACTCATCCAAATACTACTCCAAGTCAAGAATGCTTAATTATGGAGTTCTTATTTGATAGACTACCGAAAAGAAGATGCATCTTGTTAGTATAAGTAATACCTATCAATCCTTATAAGTCTCCATTCAACCATGCAGTCTCATCCATGCACAACCTCAGGATCTCTCTCATTCCGATGTGAATTCGGCGACCACTTTCTGCGCTCTTCTGTCTCGAGTGTTATATCCACTCTCCGCCTTCGTCGATCTCAGGTGTTATATGCCCACTAGCTTCCGTTTGGTTCGTCTTGAACTACATTATACTGGGAGAGGTTTGGCTCTAATCCCATTTGTAACACCTCATACTGATTTCAGGATTACCGACTGACCCTACAAACCAACACATGTCTTTTCAGCATGCATCTTTGTACGACTCTAGACTGCTTTCAGGATTACCGACTGACCTCACAAACTAGCACGGGTCTTTTCAGCATGCTTTATCCTCACTCACACGCTTTCCAGGAAACTTCTCAAAAGCTCACTCATTCAAATACTACTCAAAGTCAAGAACGATTAAGTATGGAGTTCTTATTTGATAGACTACCGAAAAGAAGATGCATCTTGTTAGTATAAGTAGTACCTACCAATCCTTATAAGCCTTCCTTCAACCATGTAGTCTCATCCCTGTAGAACCTCGGGATCTCTATCATTCTGATGTGAATTCGGCGACCACTCTCCGCGCTCTTCGATCTCGAGTGTTATATCCGCTCCCAGCCTTCTTCGGCCTCAGGTGTTACATGCCCACCAGCTTCTGCGTAGTTCTTCCTCGAACCACATTGTACTGGGAGAGGTATGCCTCTAATACCATTTGTAACATCTCATACTACTTTCAGGATTACCGACTGACCCCACAAACCAACATAGGTCTTTTCAGCATGTTTTATCCTCACTCACACGCTTTTAGAGAAACTTCCCAAAAGATCACCCATCTAAAATATATTATAATAAAAGATATTTATTTTAATCAAACAAACTAAGTATGCAATATATATATATATATATATATATATATATATATATATATATATATATATATATATATATATATATATATATATATGAGATAAAAATGGACAGCAAACTACATGATAAAGGCGCTAAGTGTAACACCCCAATAAAAATAAGATAATTATTTGATTTAAATTAATATTATATTTATTAATTTAGTTAAATAATTGGAATTATTGGATTATTATTATTATTATTGGAATAATAATTATTGGAAAATATATAAGTGTGAAGTAAGGAAAAAGAATCCCATTTGGTAAAAAGAGTTTTACGTGAAACAGAGAAGCGGCTGAAAAAGTGGAAAGTGGAGAAAGGGCAAAGAGGAAGAGCAAGGGAAAAGGTTGGAGAAGAGAAAAGCTTGGAGCTCAAAGATTTGCCGGATTAATCAGGTAAGGGGGGGTTTATCGTCGTTTAATGGGTATTATGGGTTAGCATGTAATGGGTAGTGATAAGCCGTTGAATCGACCCTAATTGGGATCATGAATGCTGGAAAATTATGTTGGATAAACTGTGTTTAGGATGTAATTGAATCTGTGTTTGGGTTAGTTGTGAATTTCCGAACGTATAGCTTTTTACGGAATTGGAATCGGAGGTCCGGAAGTCCTCCAACGGCGGAAAATGCGGAGGATTATGCATTCTGCCTTGTGTTAGCGCAGGAACAGCTTTCTGTCTTGCGTTAACCGGTTAACCCAGGGTGTTAACCGGTTAACACTGTGTTGTATTGTGTAAAATTGCTGTTTTGTCTGTGTTAACCGGTTAACCCAGGGTGTTAACCGGTTAACACTGTTGTGATTGCTGAGATATTGCTGTTCTGTCTGCGTTAACCGGTTAACCCAGGGCGTTAACCGGTTAACACTGTTAAGTTTTGGGCAGGAAGCGTGTTTGTGCTGCGTTAACCGGTTAACCCAGGGCGTTAACCGGTTAACACTGTTGCAGAGTGGAAAAATTGTTAATTAAAATGTTGTGTGCCTAATTGATGGTTGCCTATATCGGTGTGTGATATAGTAGGGATTATTTCCCGCTGTTTTGAGCAGTATAGGTATTAGTAGAGTGTGCTAATACTGTTTTTAATTATTTGACATGATATGATGTGTTGATACATGTGTTGATAATGTATGATGGTATGCATAACGTTGCGAATATGTATGTTATGCATGTGTTGTGAATGGACTGTTTTATGGCTTAGAGAGTGAGCATCGGTCCATTGTGGATTATTGTTGTGATGTTGCATTACTAGGTGATTAGCGTGCATAATGTGGCCTTTATGGTGGTAGCTAATTCCCATGGTGAGGAATTAGTGATGTTAGTCATTTGGACTGTTTTGATGTTTGCATGCTAGGTGAATTAGCGTGTATAGCATGGCCCTTGGGGTGGTAGCTAATTCCCATGGTGAGGAATTAGTGATGTGAGTCACTAGGTCTCAAATGAGTGGGACTGGTGAGCTTGGTAGCCGTACCTGGATTTGGTCGGTGAAGTTGAACTATATGTTCACGAATAGTCGGTACCGCATGCATGGAGTCTCATTGCATAATATATGTGTAGTGTATAATATGAATGGATGTATTCCAATGTTATACGTGTGTTGTGTTGGCATTGAGCATGAGTATGAATTGTGTTGATATTGAGTATGATATTTGAGTTGATGTGCCGTTACTGAATGTGTGATACGATTAGGGTGATTAATGTGTTAAATTACTTAACATGACATTATATTCTATAATGCTTATTATATCGATTGAGGAACTCACCCTTACAACTATTTTTCAGGTAACGAGCAGTGATTGAGTAGAAGCTAATGCTTGGAGTCTAGTGTAGTCTCCTTAGTGGGTCATGCTCTGATAGATGTAACATCGGGAGGGAACATTTTAATTGTGTTGTTGATGTTTGTTGAACCAGTTTACATGTAGTATGTTACATGTTTTGAATGATCGATTTGATCTCTATCCGCTGCGTATTGTGCAATACTTTATGTTTTGAGTTAAGTAATGAGCATGACTACAATAGTATGACGAATGGTGCGAAATAAATGTGTGACACCCTTAATTGCATGATTACTCTGATTTATATGTTGTTATTTTAATTAAATATTTGGGGTATTTTAGAAGGGTGTTACATTAGTGGTATCAGAGCATAGTCGGTCGAGTCGAGTCGTAATTATTCTGTTCCCCTGTACGGGATAGGTGTTGTGTAACCCTATCAGTACTTATTGTTTAGCTTGTTGGGTTTTCAGAATAGAGATGGCTGGAAGAGGTAGAGACGATGCTGCGATTGCTGAGGCTCTGGGTATGCTAGCTGGAGTACTTGGAGGGAATCCGAATGTTGTGGGAATGGGAGTTGCTCGTCAACTGAGCGAGTTCCAGAAGAACAATCCTCCAATGTTCAAGGGAGCATACGATCCAGATGGCGCTCAGAAGTGGTTGAAGGAGATCGAGAGAATCTTCCGAGTGACTGAGTGTGTCGATAACCAGAAGGTCAGGTTCGGTACGCATATGCTGTCAGAAGAAGCAGATGATTGGTGGGTTGCTACCCGCACTGAGTTGGAATCTGCTGGGAATGCTGAGATCACTTGGGTTGTGTTCAGAGAGAGATTCCTGAGGAAGTACTTTCCAGAGGATGTCAGAGGAAAGAAAGAGATAGAGTTCTTAGAATTGAAGCAGGGTAACAGGTCTGTTACTGAGTATGCTGCTAAGTTCACAGAGCTGTCAAAGTATTACACTCCCTATGATGAGGCTGCTGGAGAATTTTCAAAATGTGTGAAGTTTGAGAACGGGTTACGTCCTGAGATCAAGCAGGCTATTGGGTATCAGCGGATTAGAGTGTTTTCTGATTTGGTGGACTGTTGCAGGATTTTTGAACAGGATTCCAAAGCCAGAGCGGAGAGCTATCAGCAGAGGGTTGATAGGAGAGGCAAGAATCAGAATGATCGTGGGAAACCGTATGCAGCTGGCAAAGGTTTCCAGAGACAGAGTGGGATGAAGAGGACTAGTGGGGGAGACTCCAGTGCCTCTGCTAAGTATTACAGATGTGGCCAGGCTGGACATCGTTTCCACGAGTGTACCAGTGCTGAGAAGAAGTGTTTCAAGTGTGGTAAAGGTGGTCATTTGGCTGCAGAGTGCCGGTTGAAGACTCTGACTTGCTTCAACTGTGGAGAGGTGGGTCATATCAGTCCACAGTGTCCTAAGCCAAAGAAGGAGAACCAGTCGGGAGGCAAGGTCTTTGCTTTATCGGGTTCTGAGACTTTTGCAGACGATCGTTTGATCCGAGGTACGTGTTATATTAATGGCTTTCCTCTTGTAGCTATTATTGACACAGGTGCGACTCATTCCTTTATATCTTTGGATTGTGCTGTGAAACTTAAGTTAGAGATATCTGAGATGCTTGGTAGTATGGTGATTGATACTCCTGCGAAGGGTTCAGTGACTACTACTTCAGTTTGTTTGAATTGTCCTTTGAGTATTTTTGGTAGAGACTTTGGGCTAGACCTTGTGTGTCTTCCATTAGTGCAGATTGATGTTATCTTGGGTATGAACTGGTTGGTGTTTAACCGAGTTTCTATCAATTGTTTTGATAAGACTGTGATCTTTCCTGAGATTGAGGAAGGAAAGAGTTTGTTTCTATCCGCGAGGCAGGTGAATGAGGAAGTAGCCGATGGGGCAGAGTTGTTTATGCTGTTAGCGACTTTGGAGGCTAAAGATAAACTGGTGATTAGCGATCTAGCCGTGGTGTGTGATTTTCCTAATGTGTTTCCTGAAGAAGTGAATGAATTGCCGCCAGAGCGTGAAGTTGAGTTCTCGATTGATTTGGTACCTGGTACTAGGCCGATATCGATGGCTCCGTACCGTATGTCTGCTGTTGAGTTAGCTGAATTGAAGAGTCAGCTGGAAGATCTGTTGGATAAGAAATTTATTCGTCCGAGTGTGTCACCGTGGGGTGCACCAGTGTTATTGGTTAAGAAGAAAGAGGGTACTATGAGGTTGTGTGTGGACTACAGGCAACTGAATAAAGTGACGATCAAGAATCGGTATCCTTTGCCGAGGATTGATGATTTGATGGATCAGTTGGTTGGTGCGAGTGTGTTCAGCAAGATAGATTTGAGATCGGGATATCATCAGATACGTGTGAAAACTGAAGATATTCAGAAGACTGCTTTCAGAACAAGGTATGGACATTATGAGTATTCTGTAATGCCTTTTGGTGTGACTAATGCGCCTGGAGTATTCATGGAGTATATGAATAGGATTTTCCATCCGTACCTAGACAAGTTTGTTGTGGTGTTTATTGATGACATTTTGGTGTATTCGAAATCTGAAGGAGAGCATGCTGAGCATTTGAGAGTGGTTTTAGAAGTTCTGCGAGAAAAGAAGTTATTTGCTAAACTGTCAAAGTGTGAATTTTGGTTAGAGGAGGTTAGTTTTCTTGGTCATGTGATTTCAAGAGGTGGTGTTGCTGTTGATCCTTCTAAGATAGAAGCGGTGTCTAAGTGGGAAGCTCCGAAGTCTGTTGCTGAGATTCGAAGTTTCCTTGGATTGGCTGGTTACTATAGGAAATTCATTGAGGGATTTTCTAAGTTGGCGTTACCGTTGACGATGTTGACTAGAAAGGGGCAAGCGTTTGTTTGGGACTCAAAATGTGAAGAAGGTTTCCAAGAGTTAAAGAGAAGGCTGACTACTGCTCCTATTCTGATATTACCGAGTTCGTCGGAATCATTTGAGGTTTACTGTGATGCTTCATTGTTGGGTTTGGGTGGTGTGTTGATGCAGAATAAGCAGGTTATAGCTTATGCTTCGAGACAACTGAGGATTCATGAAAGGAACTACCCGACACACGATTTAGAGTTGGCAGCTGTGGTATTTGTTCTGAAGCTATGGAGGCATTACTTGTATGGATCAAGATTTGAGGTTTTTCAGTGACCATAAAAGTTTAAAGTATTTGTTTGATCAGAAAGAGCTGAATATGAGACAGAGGAGATGGTTAGAGTTTCTGAAGGATTATGACTTTGGTCTGAATTACCATCCGGGTAAAGCAAACATAGTGGCTGATGCATTGAGTCGGAAATCATTGCATATGTCTATGTTAATGGTTAGGGAATTGGATTTAATTGAGCAGTTTAGAGACTTGAGTTTGGTGTGTGAGAGTACTCACAATAGTGTTAAATTGGGAATGTTGAAGTTAACGAGTGGTATTCTGGATGATATTAGAGAGGGTTAGAAATCCGATGTGCTTTTGGTTGATAAGTTGACTCTAGTGAATCAAGGTCAAGGTGGTGAATTCAGAGTTGATGAGAATGGTGTTTTGAGATTTGGTAATCGGGTGTGTATTCCGGATGTTATCGAACTTAAGAAGAGTATTCTTGAGGAAGGACATCGTAGTGGCCTGAGTATTCATCCTGGAGCTACGAAGATGTATCATGATTTGAAAAAGTTATTTTGGTGGCCGGGAATGAAAAGAGAAATTGCGAGTTTTGTTTATTCCTGTTTGACTTGTCAGAAGTCAAAGATTGAGCATCAGAAGCCGTCTGGGCTAATGCAACCGTTGACTATTCCAGAGTGGAAGTGGGATAGTATCAGTATGGATTTTGTGTCTGGTTTGCCGAGGACAAATAAGAATTGTGAAGCTATTTGGGTGATTGTTGACAGATTGACAAAGTCGGCTCATTTCATTCCGATCAGAATGGATTATCCGTTAGAGAGATTAGCTGAGTTGTATATTGAGAAGATTGTAAGTTTGCATGGTATTCCGTCGAGTATTGTTTCGGACAGAGATCCTAGATTTACATCGAAGTTCTGGGAAGGTTTGCAGAAGGCTATGGGAACTAAGCTGAGATTGAGTTCTGCATATCATCCGCAGACTGATGGTCAGGCTGAGAGGACGATTCAGTCACTAGAGGATCTTTTGAGGGCTTGTGTTTTGGAAAAGGGAGGTGCTTGGGATTGTTATTTGCCTTTGATTGAGTTTACCTACAACAATAGTTTTCATTCGAGCATTGGTATGGCACCGTTTGAAGCTTTGTATGGTAGGAGATGTCAGACACCTTTATGTTGGTATGAGTCCGGTGAGAGTGCTGTGGTTGGACCGGGGATTGTTCAACAAACCACGGAAAAGATTAAGATGATTCAGGAGAAGATGAGAATTGCTCAGAGTCGTCAGAAGAGTTATCACGACAAGAGGAGGAAGTCACTTGAGTTCCAAGAGGGAGATCATGTGTTTCTTCGTGTTACTCCGATAACTGGGGTTGGTCGAGCTTTGAAGTCGAGGAAGTTGACACCTCGATTTATTGGTCCTTATCAGATTTTGGAGAGGATAGGGGAGGTAGCCTATCGTATCGCTTTACCGCCGTCGCTTGCGAATTTGCATGAGGTTTTTCATGTGTCTCAGCTGAGGAGGTACATTCATGATCCGTCGTATGTAGTCCAAATAGATGATGTACAGGTGAGAGATAACCTGACTGTTGAAACATCACCTATGAGGATTGAGGATCGAGAGTTGAAGCAGTTGCGGGGTAAAGAGATTGCCTTGGTGAAGGTAGCTTGGGGAGGACCAGCAGGTGGCAACGTGACTTGGGAACTGGAGAGTCAGATGAAGGAGTCTTATCCGGAGTTATTCGCTTGAGGTATGTTTTCGAGGACGAAAACTCTTTTAGTGGGGGAGAGTTGTAACACCCCAATAAAAATAAGATAATTATTTGATTTAAATTAATATTATATTTATTAATTTAGTTAAATAATTGGAATTATTGGATTATTATTATTATTATTGGAATAATAATTATTGGAAAATATATAAGTGTGAAGTAAGGAAAAAGAATCCCATTTGGTAAAAAGAGTTTTACGTGAAACAGAGAAGCGGCTGAAAAAGTGGAAAGTGGAGAAAGGGCAAAGAGGAAGAGCAAGGGCAAAGGTTGGAGAAGAGAAAAGCTTGGAGCTCAAAGATTTTCCGGATTAATCAGGTAAGGGGGGGTTTATCGTCGTTTAATGGGTATTATGGGTTAGCATGTAATGGGTAGTGATAAGCCGTTGAATCGACCCTAATTGGGATCATGAATGCTGGAAAATTATGTTGGATAAACTGTGTTTAGGATGTAATTGAATCTGTGTTTGGGTTAGTTGTGAATTTCCGAACGTATAGCTTTTTACGGAATTGGAATCGGAGGTCCGGAAGTCCTCCAACGGCGGAAAATGCGGAGGATTCTGCATTCTGCCTTGTGTTAGCGCAGGAACAGCTTTCTGTCTTGTGTTAACCGGTTAACCCAGGGTGTTAACCGGTTAACACTGTGTTGTATTGTGTAAAATTGCTGTTTTGTCTGCGTTAACCGGTTAACCCAGGGTGTTAACCGGTTAACACTGTTGTGATTGCTGAGATATTGCTGTTCTGTCTGCGTTAACCGGTTAACCCAGGGCGTTAACCGGTTAACACTGTTAAGTTTTGGGCAGGAAGCGTGTTTGTGCTGCGTTAACCGGTTAACCCAGGGCGTTAACCGGTTAACACTGTTGCAGAGTGGAAAAATTGTTAATTAAAATGTTGTGTGCCTAATTGATGGTTGCCTATATCGGTGTGTGATATAGTAGGGATTATTTCCCGCTGTTTTGAGCAGTATAGGTATTAGTAGAGTGTGCTAATACTGTTTTTAATTATTTGACATGATATGATGTGTTGATACATGTGTTGATAATGTATGATGGTATGCATAACGTTGCGAATATGTATGTTATGCATGTGTTGTGAATGGACTGTTTTATGGCTTAGAGAGTGAGCATCGGCCCATTGTGGATTATTGTTGTGATGTTGCATTGCTAGGTGATTAGCGTGCATAATGTGGCCTTTATGGTGGTAGCTAATTCCCATGGTGAGGAATTAGTGATGTTAGTCATTTGGACTGTTTTTGATGTTTGCATGCTAGGTGAATTAGCGTGCATAGCATGGCCCTTGGGGTGGTAGCTAATTCCCATGGTGAGGAATTAGTGATGTGAGTCACTAGGTCTCAAATGAGTGGGACTGGTGAGCTTGGTAGCCGTACCTGGATTTGGTCGGTGAAGTTGAACTATATGTTCACGAATAGTCGGTACCGCATGCATGGAGTCTCATTGCATAATATATGTGTAGTGTATAATATGAATGGATGTATTCCAATGTTATACGTGTGTTGTGTTGGCATTGAGCATGAGTATGAATTGTGTTGATATTGAGTATGATATTTGAGTTGATGTGCCGTTACTGAATGTGTGATACGATTAGGGTGATTAATGTGTTAAATTACTTAACATGACATTATATTCTATAATGCTTATTATATCGATTGAGGAACTCACCCTTACAACTATTTTTCAGGTAACGAGCAGTGATTGAGTAGAAGCTAATGCTTGGAGTCTAGTGTAGTCTCCTTAGTGGGTCATGCTCTGATAGATGTAACATCGGGAGGGAACATTTTAATTGTGTTGTTGATGTTTGTTGAACCAGTTTACATGTAGTATGTTACATGTTTTGAATGATCGATTTGATCTCTATCCGCTGTGTATTGTGCAATACTTTATGTTTTGAGTTAAGTAATGAGCATGACTACAATAGTATGACGAATGGTGCGAAATAAATGTGTGACACCCTTAATTGCATGATTACTCTGATTTATATGTTGTTATTTTAATTAAATATTTGGGGTATTTTAGAAGGGTGTTACACTAAGCATATGAGGGAGGAGACTTGAGTTCCATTCATTTTTGTTGTAAAATTTTAATCTTTTAGGTATTAAAATTTCTAATCTTAAAAAAAATCAAAAATAAAAGTCATATAGATTTTATAAAAAGTAAAAAAAAGAAAAATACCAACTCAATAATCCACGTTATTAAAAGAATAAAAAACAAATAAAAAATCTATCACATCATTATTTTTTATGATTGAATTTCTTGATGGGAAAAAACAGAGGAATGGGTTGAACCTAGGGCTAGAAATGAGTCGAGTCGAGTCGAACCCGTCGTCAGCTCGACTCGACTCGATAAGAATTGGTTTAGCTCGAAACTCGACTCGAGTTCGACACGAACTTTTTTTAAGCTCGAATTCGACTCGTTTTAAGTTCTTGAACAACTCGGTTCAACTCGTTAGGTTCAGTTCGTTAGGTTCAGTTTGTTTATTTCACGGACTAAAAAGTCATTTTTTAAAGTTTAAATTTTTTTATTATATTTGACATTTTAAATTATTCTTTTTAAAGGGAAAATATTAAAATAAAATAAAGCTTTCAAGAGATAAATTTAAAAGTCTAATTCAAAAACTATTCTTTTTGAGTTTAAGTTTGTCTCAAAAACTATTACAAATATAATAAAATAGTACAACAAAAACTATTAGAAATTGATACATTCCCATCACAAAATGATTATTCAACTTCAATCTTCATTACACCAACTGTCAACTGATTTACTATCATAGCTAGTAAGGAAAGGATAACCTGCAAGATGGAAGAGGATAATTTTTAAGCCAATTAAATTCATATATCAGAATACCAACACAACATGATCATGGTATGCTATGCTAAATCAATTACTTATATAAATAAATTCATTTTAAATATATCACAAATAGCAGTACCTTTAAAATATATCACAAATATCAGTACTTCATATATCACAAATAGCAGTACCTTAAATCAATTCTTTTTAAATTCATGAAATTCAGTACCTTTAAAATATATCACAAATATCAGTACTTCATATATCACAAATAGCAGTACCTTAAATCAATTCTTTTTAAATTCATGAAATTTCTAGATTTATGTTACAACATTGGTATGATTTGAACACCATATTAAAGCTTACAAATTAATATACATTGCAACTACCTTTTAAATATATCACAATTAACACAATACTAGTTCCTCATATATAACAAATAGCAGTAGTTTGATTCGAAATACCTCAGCAAGATATAAGTTAGCAGTTGGATTTTTGTGACTCCAAAATAAGCCCATTTTGATCAACACCACTTCTACTAGATCCTTCTTCACTATGCTCACTAAGTATATCAGCATACTCTTTGTACATATCATCAAGCGCGATACACACATTTTCTATATTTTTTCTAGCTTCAACTTCTGGATAAATTAAGGGAAAACACATGTTAACACCCATCATTTTGATCCTAGGGTCCAAAACAGAAGCAAGCGACATAACAAGATTACATTGGCTCCAATATTTGTCAAATTTTCCCTTCATCGATTTTTCCATTTCTTTCATAAAATCAGATTCATCTTGGATAGCTTGATCTAAAACTAGTTTGATTCGAAATACCTCAGCAAGATATAAGTTAGCAGTTGGATATTCACTACCTGAAATAATATTTGTAACAACATTAAATACCTCTAGCAACTTGGAAACTTTTTCAACCTTTTCCCAATCATCATCATCTGGAAGAGTTGTATAGCTTGGTTACCGATCTTGAAAACGAGGGAAGACTTCTTTGAACTGCATTGCAACTGACAACATTTGATAGGTGGAGTTCCAACGAATAGGGCAATCAAGAATTAAGTTTTTACCACCAAGCTTTAGTTGTTGAACTATTTGTGAGAATGTTTGCAACCTTGCTTCAGACTGATTGATGAACTTCACACTTTCACGCACGTCTTCAACTATTTTTGCTATTTTCCCAATACCATCTTGAACAAGCAAATTTAGTATATGCGCACAACAACGCACATGAAATAACTTTCCATCTAACACTAATTTCCGGTGCCTTAAAATCAGAACTTTTAACTCTTTCAAACATCTATCGTTGTAATGTGCATTATCCACTGACACACTAAATATTTTATTTTCAATACCCCAATCTTTAAGACATTTGAAGATAGCATCAGCAATATCAACACCACGCCGAAGAGGAGGAACATGAACAAAACTAAGAATGCGTTTCTGCAAAACCCAGTCAGCATCAATGAAATGGCTAGTTAACACCATGTATTTTATCTTCTGATTTTGTGACTTCCATAAATCAGTGGTCAAACAAATCTTATTTATTGTCCTTAAAGTAGACTTCAACTTTTTTCTTTCAGCTTCATAAACAGCAATACAATCATTCTTCAATGTCTTCCGACTAATTTTCTCATATGAAATATTAGAACACTTCATCATAAAATGAAAACCTTCTTCCTCAACAATACTAAATGCATATTCATGCATCATAATTCAATGTGCGGTGGCTTCTCGTTGTCTTTCATGGTCATATTTATCTCCTGAATTCATTAGTAGTGGTCCAAAAAGTTTCTCATCAATCTTGCTTTTTGTTGGCTGAAAGTTTAATTTTTTTTGTTGTGCTACTAGCTTCTTGTAAACATGGCATGTTTGTTTTAAATGCCTCATCAAATGACTGGTTGATCCACTAGCAACAACAGAATAATTGTTTTTACAGTGTATACATTGCCATTTTTTTCCATTCTTTAATTCCACTTTTTTGAAGTGATCCCAAACTAGAGAAGTTTTCTTCCTCTTGGACTTTTGAATAACAAAGTCACTGCTCTCAACATTTTCTTCATTCACAACTTCATTTGCCGATGTTGATTCATTTGTTAGTGGTTCTTCATTAGTATTTGCATTTAAATCAATGATAGGACTCAATACATTTAAACACTTTTCTCCATCTTTTGGTGGTGATTGTGAATCTCCCAATGATTCAAGTGAGGTACTGTATGACATATGTACAATAGAAAAATAAATAAAACCACAAGTTCCATTAAAAAAATCATTAAAATTTTTAAATAGAACATAATAAAAAAATTCTCATAACAGAGTTATATATTTAGTTCAAACCAAGAAAAATAGATTCAGAAAGAACATATACAAAAAAAAAAAAATCCTCATAACAGAGTTATAATTCATTATATACAGGAAGAACATATTCAACATATTCAGAACACAGTAAAAAATGACAAAGCTACTAAAACAATCAGATAATGAGAATAATAATATTTACCTCTATTGAAAAAAATTGTTGAATCTGGAAGAAAGAGTTAAAGTTTTTTTTCTTCAGAATAGAGAACAAAGACTGAAAATAGGTAATATGAAGGATGAAGGAAGTTCTCTAAAACCTAAAATCTAAAAAGGAATACTAAAGGTTTTGCTTTTGAAAAATGCAATACTAATAAATGGGCATATTTAAAATCTTAAAAATAGTTAATAATAATAATAAAGTAAAAAATAATATAAAAGGATACAAATTAAATCATATAGATGGTACAATATTTAAAAAATATTATTTTTAAAGTGGTGGTAGTTTAAAAAACAAATTTAGAAGTAGTTTAAAATGATGCTTTAAAATTAAAAGTCACGGTGTATTATGTTTTTTTTTTGAGTTAGAAGTATTTTACTTTGTATAAAAAAATGTCACAAGTATTTTTTAAAATATTTAATTTAAGTTAAAAGGTTAAAATCTATACATTATTTTTTTAAATGATACTATTGAGATATATTATTTAAAATATTATATATATATATATATATATATATATATATATATATATATATATATATATATATATATATATATATATATATATATATATATATATATATATATATATATATATATATATATATATATATAACCGAGTCGACTCATAAACCTAACGAGTCGAACTATACATACCTCAAGTTCAGCTTATTTATTTTACAAATTTAATTTTGAGCTCAAGTTCGACTCATTTGGTTCATGAATCAAGTCCAACGAATTAATTATCGAATCGAGTCTCGAACTATTTTCGAATTGGTTTGGTTCATTTCCAGCCCTAATCGAACCAGATCCTTGGGTTGAAATTCTAATTTATTGAGATATATTTATTTATTTTATAGTGTTTTTAAAATTCTGTAGTATAATAATATATATTTGATTTATCAAACGTCTATGAAAAAAGTTAGTGGTTTAGTGGTGAAGATTTCACCTTGATTGACCCCTATTTTTTTACGATAATTCTAGTTTGTTATTTTGTTATTTTTTTGCATCTTCAAAAATTTAATAATATTAAAATAATTAGAAATTATAATAATATATGACATGGATTATTAAACTCTTAAACTAATTTATAATTATATATATTATTTTAATTATAATTATAATATATTAATTGAATATATTCATTTAATTAATTCATAATTAAATATTTTAATTATTAATTACATTTTACTAATTAATAAATAAATATTAATTTTAAATGATTATCATTTAATAATTAAATAATTATTTAATTAATTAAATGATTATTGATTATACATATTACATACGTTTGATTAAAATAAATATATTTTAAATATTTTAAAATTTTAAAATATATTTAGTAGAATATATATATATATATATATATATATATATATATATATATATATATATATATATATATATATATATATATATATATATATATATATATATATATATATATATATATATATATATATATATATATGGGATAAAACAACAAGACAAGCAATATGGTTCAGTTTTAAGGCCGTTAGGCATGGAAGGTTGGGGACCGCAAGTTCAATTTCTTTTTGTTGTAAAAAAATTATTTTTAGGGATTATAATTTTAAATTTGAATAGGTTAATTTTATCAAATATTGATGGACTTTTCATCGGATCTTCATACCAGTTACTATTATATCATGTTAGTATTCAGAGATCTTAAATTGTTCAGGAAAATCGTAAGAGATCTTGGAGGCAGGTTAACTCACCGGAATGTGGAACAGAAAAACGTTTCAATCAGATAGATCATTGATTTTTTTGTTAATTGTTATGTATTTTTACTTTATATCATAATATTAATAATTATTTTTTATTTACTTATTTATTTAATTAAATTATAAGTACAAAATATAAAATTTTAAAAATAATAATATATAAAGCTTGTCACATATGCAATGACATACACATAATTTATAAATAATATGAATCAATTATATTGGCTTCAATGCATACATACGTCAATGGTGATGACACATCTGCTCAATGATAAAATGCATCTATCAATCTAACTTACACATGTTTTAAACGTGTGTATAATATTGTTATTTTGATAAATAAATTAAAATCAAAATTATTATAAAAATTAAATTGAAATAATTAATTATTTTTTAAAAAAATCTATAATTTAAAATAATAGAGTCTTTGTATAACAAAGTTAATTTTTTATAAATAATTTTATTGGATCTAAAACAACAAATCTTCAAAACTAATTTTATAAATAAAAAAGAGTAAATGAGTGATGCACTAACATTATAAATTTATTTTACACCGTCAACCAATGACGACCATGCATCCCATCAAGTCAGACTGAAAATTTTAAAATACTGATATAATATGACAAAATGATATATTTTTATTGAATGACAATGTAAAAAAAATTTACACGGTCAGTGCATCACCATTAAACCCAATAAAAAATTTACATAAATAAATCATAACTCGTTTATATAAGGATAAAATAGTATTATCAACTTTGAATTCTAAGAAAGAGAGGTTATAAGGCGGAAAAGGAAACATAAATTATTAGTTTTACTATTATTTCAAGTACTCTGAACCCAATCGCTCTCAATTGATACATTGGTCGTTTCACTTCCGTATTCAAATTCGACTTTAGCAACAAAATGTTTGGGTAAGTTCAGCCCCACATTCACTTGGTCATAATTCTTTTAATGATAATACTACTACTGAATATTTAACATTAATATATTAGTGTATTAGCTGTGTACTTCAACTAATTTGAACCAGTTAATAGAGTATAAAATATCTATTGAATAAAAAATATCGAGACTTAGTTTACTTACATGTTAAGGAGAGATGATAATTTATCTCATCTCCCGTGGATGGTACTTAATTTTTTTTTTAATAATAAATAGGATAAAAAATCACAAAAATAAGTACGGAAACGGGCTCGGATAATTACACATTTAAATAAGCGGAGATGAGTGCGGATATGAACACCTTAGTACCTACCGTACCTCATACTTGCATAATAGATATTTATATTTTTTAATTTATATTATTATATAAAAATATGTGTCTATCAATTTTTGAAAATACATCAATTTTAAACTAGTACATATTAAATATAAGTGGTCATTTATTTCATAATTCAACAATAAATTTTTTTAAATTTTTTTTATGTTCTTAAAAAGTTAAAATAATATGATATTTTATAATTGATTTATTTATTTTTATTAAAAATGCGTGAAACGGGTACGGGTACGAGCACTTACATACCCCTGTAGGATATGAGTACGAGTGTCAATGTTGGTATTCAAGCAGGTATGATCTCGGGTATGTGGATTTTTTCCAACTGCGTGTATGGGGACGAGTACTATATTATTCTATTCAAGCCCTGCTCATTACCATCCGTAATGTCAAGTAATTGACAATAACCAACACTTTTAAAAGTAGAAGAATTATCTAACTGTCATAACAGAAAAAGTAACTTAACAAAATAATATTTAATATCCTCCTTCAAGCTAAAACGTAATTGTTTGACGTGCTCAATTTGAATAGAATCAAGAAAAAAGGTTGATGATCGAGAGGCTTAGTGAGAATGTCTGCAAGTTGTGTAGAGCTGGGAATTGGCAATAATTGAAGTAACTTAGCAATTAGTTTTTCTCTCACGACATGACAATCAATTTTGATGTGTTTTGTCCTTTAATGAAACATGGTATTTGCATCGATATGACGAGCTAATTGGTTGACACAATATAGGAGAGCGGGAGTAGTGAATGGAACCTTGAAATCAATTAACAAATATGTCAACCATTGGCGTTCACAAACAGTGGATGTGAGTGATATATACTTAGCTTCAGATGAAGAATGAGAAACCGTGTTTTTCTTTTTGGATTTCCAAGAGATGAGGGAGTCTTCTAGAAATATGCAAAAGCCTGTAATGGATCACCTACTATCAATGCATGAAGCCCTGTTTGAATCACTGAAAGCCTTGAGGTGAAGATTGGAAATGGAGAAGAACAATCCTTGAGATGAAGATTGGTTTATGTACCGAAGTACTCGATAAGCAGCTTGCAGATGAATGATTATTGGTGATGACATGAACTGGATGAGTTGCTAGACAGAAGAACTAATATCAAGTCGAGTGGTGCATAAATAAATTAACATGCCAACGAGTTTCCTGTAGGTAGTATGATCAGTGGGAGAGGATTCATCTGAAGCTGAATATTTATGAGATTTTGCCATAGGTGTAAGAGTAGGTTTCATCCTGACGAGACATGTGTCGTGAAGGAGTTCTAGAGCATATTTTATTTGACAAATGGAGATCCCAAGTGAGGATCGAACCACCTTAATGCCTAAGAAAAATTACAGGTTTCCAAGGTCTTTGATCTTGAATGTAATGTCAAGTTTGGATTTCAACTTTTGTATTTCTTCCAAGTCATTTCTAGAGAGAACCAAGTCATCAACGTAGATAAGAAAAATAGTGTGATTGGAACCATTGATTTTAGTGAAGAAGGAATGCTCTGAAGGAGATTGCTTGTACTTTAAGGAATTAAGTAAGGTAGATAACTTCAAAAACCATTGTCGGCTGGCTTGTTTCAAGCCATACAATGATTTATGCAACTTGCAAACATGATCAAAGATAGGTGCAATGAAACCTGGAGGTGGTGTCATGTATACCTCCTCTTCAAGGTCACCATAGAAGAACACGTTATTCCTATCAAGTTGAATGAGGTGCCAATGTTTTGAAGCACTTGTTGCTAAGAGAAGTCTGACAATAGTCATTTTTGCAACTGGGGAGAAAGTGTCCATGTAATTAATTCCTTCAGTTTGTGGGTACCCCTTTGCAACCATTCGGGAATTGAATCTATTTATAGAGCCATCAACATGTCGTTTTCTTTTGTACATCCATTTTCACCCTATTGCTCTCTTACTTTAAGGTAAAAGAGACGTGATCCAAGTGTTGTTAGCCTACAAGGCCTGTAATTCAATGAGCATAGCTTGGTTCCAACATTCATGTTGAGAGGCTTGTTTGAAATTAGTTGGTTCACTTTGATATGTAATGGAGAGGATGTGGTGATTTGAGGTAGAGGTAAGTGGGAGTAACTCCGATAAGGTTGAATGGGATATGGTGTATGAATGGGTTTTGTATGAGGAGAAGAGATGAGGTTGTTACAAAAAAATTCTTCAAATATCTTGGGTCTATGCATGACTTTATTTGAGATTTTTGAAGTGATGAAGGGAGTATAATTTTGGATAGTTGTCAAAGGTTGATCATTGGTAGGTTGAGGAAATTTTTGAGTAGGTATTAGGGGTTGATGATGTGTAGGAGTAAGAGTTTGATGAGGTATAGGTGAAGCTTGATGAGTAGGGTTTGTAGGGATTTCTGATATATCAGATGTTAAAGCCTGAGGTTGAGTAGCAGGTTTATTTGTGAGTGGTTCAGTTGAGTCATGAGGTGTGTCAAAGAAAGGGATATTATAATCAAGGATTTTGGTAGGGGTGGTAAAAGTAGTGGCATTGTGTGAAGTGAAAGGAAATGAGTCCTCATAAAATGAGACATTCATAGATAAAATTATTTCTCTAGTATGGAGATGCATAACAATGTTCCCTTGGTGCCTTGTTTGTAACCAAGGAAAACACCTTTTGTGGCACGGGGATCAAGTTTTTGGCAGCCTTGGAGAATGGTTGAGGAAAAAACAAGACATCCAAATACTTTAATATTGTCATAAGTAGAAGGTGAACCATGAAGCAAATCATAAGGAGAGTTGGAGCTGATGATAGGAGATGGAAGCCTGTTGATGAGGAAAACTGCATGGTTGATGGAAAAGTTCCAAAAAAAAATTTGGTAAGTTGCATTGTAACATGAGAGCCCTTGTAACATTGAGAGTGTGCTTATGCTTCCTTTTTTCAACAGATTTTTTTTTTAGGAGTATCGATGCAAGTCCTTTGGTGAATGATGCCTTTGTCTTTGAAATAATCATCCATCAAGAATTCTCCGTCATTGTCAGTTCTGACTTGTTTGACAGTCTTGCCAAATTGTGTAAGGGCCAAGCTAATGAATTGCATAATCAGTGACCTAGTCTCTAATTTGTTTTTCATTAGGAAGGCCCATGTGTTCCTGGTGTAGTCATCTACAATAGTCGATAAATCATGATGGCCATGGATAGATGAATGTGTGAATGGACCCTAAATGTCCATGTGAATTAGTTCAAAGGAAGAGACAATTTTAATTGTCTTAATGGAAAAGATAGTTTTGTTTGTTTTGCATAATAGCAACAATCACAAATAGCATTAGAATGATCAGAAATATCAAGGAATCTTTGCTTTATATTATTGATAACATTGTGAGAAGGATGTCCAAGTCTATGGTGCCAAAGGCTAAACTTATGGGACGCATTGTAATTACAAGATTTGAAAGTTACATAAATGTTTTGAGGAATAAACACACAAGAATCATGTATAAGTATATACGATATATTGTAAACTCTAGCAAGCCCAATCATCCTCAGTGAAGGTTGTTCCTGAATAGTGCAAGAGCAATGATCAAATATAAGATTGCATTTGTTTTGAGAGGATGATCGACATGCAGAAATCAAGTTACAGTTGATTTCAGGAACAAAAAGAACATTATACAATGTTAAATTTTCATTCAATTTGACGGTTCCATATTTGGTAGAAAGAATGTGGGAACTATTAGGAAATTTTATGACAATAGGTTTGATAGAGTGATGAGAGTAAAAAAGATTCAATGATGAGCAAATGTGATTTGTTACACATGTGTCAATGATCCAATCATTACCTAAAGAACTAATAGCATTATGAAGGTTGTGTGTAAACCTGAGGAATATGTATGAATGATATGTGAGTCAGATTTTCTCGATTTTTCACTTTTACTCAGAAAGGATACAAGTTTATTGTACATGTCGTGTGTGAGTTCAACCTTGGTGTCTTGATCATTGGTTTGAATATGTCGGTCCCGATCTTCAACAAAACTTTCCATATTGTCGGAGGAGTTAACTTTGTCCTTGAATCTGAATCTTGGTGGGAATCCATGTTTTAAATAACATGTATCAAGTGTGTGATATGTCTTGCCACAAAAGGAACATGCCTTGAAATTGGAGATGCATCAACCTTGAAAGTTAGGTATGCCACGACCCTTACCTTGTTTCTGTTGGAATTTTCCATTGGCTTGTTGATTGTTGGTGTTGGTAAAGACGATCTTGGCCGGTTTAGTGGTGATGGTGGAGGTCAATTGTCTTTTTTGTTGCAAGATTAAGGAGAAAACCTTTCTGACTTCGGGAAGAGGCTTAACCATGAGGATATTGGATTTGATATTGGTGAAGTTCTCATTCAAACCTTTCAAGAAGCATATAATATTTTCCATATCTCTTTGTTTTCTGAATGTGACACTTGCGCCACATGTGCAATGGGAAGAGGTCGTAGAGTTTCCAAATCTTCCCATAAAGTTTTTAATTCATTGAAGTAGGTTGTCATTGTTTTGTCACCTTGAGGAATTGAATAGATTTGTTGCAATAAATCAAAGAGACAAAAGTGATCACCTTTTGAGAAGCGATTGGAAATGTCTAACCAAAGTTGTGTTGCATTCTCAATGTAGATTGTGCTTTGGGCAATGCCAGAGGATAAGATGCAAAAAGGTATGCAAGAACGATGTTATTGCAGCGTTTCCATGTGTCAAATAAAGGATCATTTTCACCTGGTGTTGTGATCTTGTCATTAATGAATTTGATATTGTTATTGCTTAAAAAAGCTTGTTTCATGGATCGACTCAAAGATTCGTAAGTGTTTTCTAAAAGTGGCAGAGAAGCAAGAACGACGTATGGATTTTCTATGGGATGAATGTAGTATGGACTGGATTGATCAAGCGATGGAGTCTTGATTTAGTTGTTGTCGTTATGGTTTGTTATTGGAATTGTTTCGGTTATTGTTTTGTTTGTTGAGGTCATCTTGATCATGATCTTCCATTGTTTAAGATGTTGGTGAAGCTCAATAAATGTAATGGATAGAGAAAGAAGATGGGTCTTCCAAGTTATACACTATTGATACCATAATAGAGTATGAAATATCTATTGAATGAAAAATATTGAGACTTAGTTCTCATGTTATTCATTGATCAAATATATAAAAGGGTTAGTTACTTATGTGTCAAGTAACTGAAAATAACTAACACTCCTAAAAAGTAGGAGAACAATCTAATTGTCATAACAGAAAAAGTAACTTAACAAAATGATATTTAATATCAGTTAAAATAAAATTGAAAGTCGATATAAGACTTAGATAAATCTCTAAATATAACCATCAATATTTTTTACCTTTACAAAAAATGATAATAACTACTAAAAACTCTCACACACAATCATATGCGTGTCAGGATTTTTCTAACAATATCAACTTCTCTAGTTAAATTAGAATTTATAGATCTGCTTCTATTTATAAGAAAACGTTTCTTTTATATTAACTAAATAAATAATATATCATTATAAGTACGACCAGACATAATAATAATTACTCTTGAATTTGAACACATTAGAGCATCTCCAAATTTTCCATTATATATGCTCCTAGGAAAACCTTTCTTAGAAAAAAAAACACTATAAAAACGTGGAATAAATTTATATTCTTGAAAGATTCTACTATACAAGGGACACTACCCCACCACAACGTACAAGCACGCCAATAACGCATGCTGTCCCCATTTTTGCTTGGCCGTCACGGGTACATTAATTTACTATATTAGTAACCAAAACTGATTTTAGTTCCTAAAATAAGTAGGAAATATATCGACTTTAAATTTTAGAAGAAAAAAATCAAAACTGACTTTAAATTTTAGTAATCAAAACTCACATTCAGTTATTGACTGAACTCCAAGATTCTCTCATGAAACTCTATAAATATCTGCTCAACCAGTTATTTTTCACTTGTTAGAAATTCAAAAAGAAACTAGTGATAAAAGCTCTTTCTCTAACTAATCTTCTTCTGCATGTTACACGTAAATCAAAAACTGATATAGAGAAAAAGAAAAGAAACATGAGTGTGGATCATATGAGAGAGCCATTGTTGAAGAAGAATCGCCATTACTATCAGGATTGTCCTGGTTGTAAAGTTGAACGAGCAAAAGAGCTTAATCAAGGTGTATCTGTTACAAATCTTCTCATCATTTGGATGGTGGTGTTATCTTCAAGTAACCAATTTTCATTTTTCCGATTCCAACACTTTTCAGTGCTTAGTTCTTCTCTGATCTCTGTGTTTTCTCATGTTTAGCACTTCCTGCATCATCACTCTTTCCATTCCTGTATTTCATGGTGAGTTTACTGTATATTGTAATTCTTGGAAGTGGCCAAACACATAGTATAATTCTCAATGATGCAACGTTTTTTTTCTTCTTCAGATTAGGGATTTTAAAATTGCGAAATCTGAGGCTGATATTAGTTATTATGCTGGTTATGTAGGTAAGATTATTTTTATTATTTCTTTTATATTTGAAGTCTTTATTAGAAGATGTTTCGGTTCGCTTATGATGGATGATAATGTTGTAGGATCATCATTCATGCTTGGAAGAACTTTAACATCTGTATTATGGGGAATGGTTTCTGATCGATATGGTCGAAAACCTGTCATGGTTATCGGCGTTTTTGCAGTGTAAGTAGATGTTTTCTGTTGCATATGAATGTGTTGTTTTCTGTAATCACTAATGCTTGCTTGATTTCAGTGTCATTTTCAACACGCTATTTGGCATTAGTACGAGTTTTTGGATGGCGGTTATCACAAGATTTCTTCTCGGATGTTTGAATGGTGCAATTGGACCGACGAAGGTACTACAAGTTTTTAATTTTTGTTTTCATCTACTGCACCAGGTATTTGACAAAACTCCTCTATGCAATAGGCTTATGCTACTGAAATTTTTCGAGAAGAACATCAAGCTCTTGGACTCTCAACGGTATGTCTCACCAGTTATATACTATAAAAACGGTCTGCAACTGCGATTAAGTCTGTATTTTATATGTCTTTGCAACTGCATTACAACTACAATTTAAAAATCTGTACAATATGAGCTCTTAATAATAATGAACTCCATCATAATGATTCTAAGTGTGATATATTGTTTCAGGTGAGTGTAGCTTGGGGAACAGGTTTAATCATTGGACCAGCATTGGGAGGCTATTTGGCTCAGGTACCATATTTATTCTTTGCTTTCTCAAGTAGGGATGTTCATGTTACGGTTCGGTCAGAAAACCGATCAAGCTGAGCCATAATAAAAGGTCACCCGAACCGAACCATTTCAAATTACCTAGAACCAAACTAAACCATGATTATTGGTTTGGTATATCGGTTCGAAATTTTAAACTATATCAAACTATTAGAAGACAGTTTTTCCAAAAAGCTTATACATGCGCATAATATTATTATTCTTTTAACTATCACTCTCATATTTTCTTCTTGCAGCCAGCTGAGAAATACCCACATATATTTCCAAAGGGTTCCTTTTGGGATAAGTAAGTGAATTTTCCCCACATTTTCACTTTATTAATAAAAGGTTCTGTTTGGATTTCGAAAATGTTTTCTATTTTCGTTTTCGGTTTTCACTTTTAATTACAAATCTGTCATTTTGTTTCTGTTTCGGTTCCTCTCTTCAAATATTACAAACGATACTGTAAATAACTTTTTAAAACCAGAATATGGAAACAGAAAATATTCTCTAATACACGCTAAGTATTTAACTTTGGCTCGACTCTGATCTTGTGTTTCTATTGGCTTAGGTATCCTTACTCCTTGCCAAGCTTTATAATATCTGCGGTTTCATTGATAGTAGTTATTGCCTGCTTGTGGATTCCGGTACATATCTTTGCTTTTTATGGATTTTCTTTTCAACACTTTTGTGCTGTCGTTTCATAATGTAAAGTTTCTACCTCAATAAAATACTTTAAACTGCATGCAGGAAACACTTCACAAGCACAACGGTAACAATGTGTCCACAGATGATGCTGAAGCTTTAGAAAACGGAAGCAACAATGTTGACAAAGAAAAAACAGTCCAGAAGAATGAAAGCCTCTTCATGAATTGGCCCTTAATGTCATCTATAATTGCTTACTGTGTCTTCTCACTTCATGATATTGCTTATCAAGAGGTAAATTTCAAATTCATAAAGTTAAAATGAATTTAATTAGATATATGGTTTTTTTTCGAAATCTCATGCTTCTTTTATCTGTTTTCTTTAGGTTTTCTCTTTGTGGTGTGTTAGTCCTCCAAGTCTAGGAGGTATGAACTTCTCAACTGATGATGTTGGTAATGTTCTTGCAATTTCAGGTGCATTTTTAGACCTTTAACAATTTGTATTCCTATTATTACATAATAGACCTTTTTTGTACTTTTACTAACTTCTGGAATTTTCAGGTCTAGCACTTGTGATCTACCAACTAACCCTATACCAGTATATGGAAAAAGCTTGTGGACCTGTTGGAATCGCCAGAATCACAGGGGTTAGTTTCGTCAGTTTCATCTTATTGTGCCAATTACTAAAATTCTGCATTTTTCTTGTCATTTGAATTATGTTATGTTTTATACGCAGATATTTTCAATACCACTTTTGCAAAGTTACCCCTTTATAGCAATGTTGTCAGGCATAACATTATACATATTCATTAGTATTGCTTCCATCCTCAAGAATATTATAGCTGTAAGTTCATTTCTAAATTTGGTGACAAAAGGTTATCTATTTCTATTACAAATTTCACTGACTGGTATTCCTTTTGATGGACTTACAGGTGACAATTACAACAAGTTTATTCCTTATACAAAATAGAGCAGTGGTAAGTGTATTTCATTAAAAAAAATTGTTTCTACAGAAAAAGTTGTTTGATATTAGTTTTTGATGAAATTGTTGCTTTGAAAAACAGGAACAAGACCAAAGAGGGGCAGCTAATGGTATATCTATGACAGCTATGTCTCTATTCAAAGCTATTGGACCTGCCGCAGGTGGTACAATGTGAGTTTGATTTTACCGTAATTTCTTCCACAATTTCTAGTTACTTTATTTAGATATTTTATTTAGATATTTGGAGAGTTAACATAAAGTTCATATGTAATTTTCTTCTTATGATCTTGGTCAACACAGACTAACTTGGTCACAAAAGCGCACTGATGCTTCTTTTCTCCCAGGTATGATCCTCAACATTTCATACCGAAAGAGTTTTCTGTGTGTTAGCTAGATGTATTACTTGGTAGCTTACAATTGCACATTTAATTGCAGGCAGCCATGTGGTATTTTTCTTTTTGAATGTGGTTGAAGGAATTGGAATACTTATGATGTTCAAACCATTCCTTGGTGAAAAGAAGAAAACACTTTCAGATCAGTTACATTGATAGTAGACAACTTTGCTAGAGTTATGCAATCTCAATGGGTCATTATTGAGGACACTGATGGCATTTAAATGCATCATTAGTCTTGTTCTTCGTTTCTAAATTGTTAGTAGCAATTAAATGTATAAAAGCAAGTGAAAAGAATTGCATAAGAATGAAAATAAAAAGGAAAACAATAGAAGGATAGTTGTAACTTGTAAGGAAATAGAAAAGCTGGAGTTTGTGATTCTCTTTTGGAATCATGATTCTCAAGCTGAAAGTGACATCACTATAAAATCTTCATTGCCTTTCTGGTTTTCTATTTTATGACCTTTATAAATTTGTTTCAACTATGTTAATGAGAATTAAATTTCATGTGGGATTATATAGTTAAATTCTATATATAAGTTACATAGCTCATGTATGAATATATTTTCATGTAAACAAAACAAATCACCAGATCAATAGATACAGAAATATGATACACAGCATGGTTTAACAAATTAGTTTCTATAATCCCAGATGTAAAATGCAATATTAGCCTTCTAATCAACGTCAACACTAATTACTACATTACAACAATCCAAGATAAAGATCTGCATGTCGATGATATTGTCAAGCGCTCAGGGGCAATAACTCACCAAAATTTTGCTCTTAAAATTAGGAATATGGCAGGATAATCCAAGTCAGAGCCAAGAAATAGCAATGCCCGTAGACCAACGTGAATAATTTTGAATAAATAAAACCTACCCTTCAGAGTGATATTTGGAAGTAGCGCACACTAAGTTGGAGCCTCGAAGCTGAATCTGGCTCTTGCTTGACATTGAATTTCCTCATCTGTCAAATAAAGAGTATGCACATGTAAAACTTCAAGAAATTAGCCATAATGGGATAGAAAATTTCTTTTAACTGAAGAGAATCTCAACTCAGTTGGTAGATAATGATAAGCATAAACATTTGCATACATGTGAACATATGTGTGAGATCCATGCATGATCTTAAAGCATGTTCTATAAGATTTTGATGTGCTCCGTTAAAATATTTTACATGAAGACAACAGAGAAAACATCAATTAGCATTGGAAGCTGCACCCTTCCAAAACAAATGCCAATAGCACATGAACAACAATAACAACTTACTCGTTTCCTCACTATAGCACGGTGCACATGTAATACCAAAGTTTCACTTGGGTCATTCTGAACGCAATGGGATCCTCTACAGTTGGAGAAGGGTGCATGTTGGAGAGAATCTTGGTCTTTTCAGAACTCAGTCAATTTTATCCGTTCTTAGCATTTTTTTCCATATCTTATCTACCTTAAATGGTCAAATCGTCTCTAGAAAACGTATCATCGTTTTAATAGTCACAAGTGCTACTCCTATTGTCTATCTATCACATTTATTACTAAACTTTATCTCATATTTCTCATTCATCCACCACAACATTCTCATCTCTGAGCTTAATAGGCACCTTTCTATCACAAATAACACCCAAAACATATCTTCATTTCATCAGCTAACTTGATTATGACCTACATCTTTTTCTTATACATATCAAATGTACCTAACCGTATAACTTTTGGTGTAGCATGATCTTCATTCTTCGACTTTTAACTTTAAGTCAAAGCTAGCATGTATTGCTAAACTTGCATTGTATACACTGCACCTTACTTCTAGTATACCAATTAAGGGTCGTTTGGTAGAATTTAAGGTTTTGCCTATGTTATCAATCTTGGATAGCGGCACAGCTCGGCCATCTCTAAAAATGGAACGGAATGGGAGCGGGAAGCAGAACGGCCGATATTTAAGTAACACGGATACTAATATTGTTAATATTAATAAACACAAACCTTTAGCTCAAAAGCTTATACTGATGACCACGAACAACAAAATGAATCATAGAAATGAACTCAAATGGTATCTATCGCGAACTTGGGGCATTATGATTTTAGATGCCCAGCTGAATGGAATTAAAAATTCGAAAAATCTTCAAATTCTCGATCACCTTTTTTTTACTACGCATTCTTAAATATATAGGTGCATTGTCATAACAAGCACCTATACAATACTCCTAGAAAAGCATTATCTTAGACTTCTTATAATAGTAGTTATAGACAGTTTTGGGAAGTTATTGTGTCAGTTAAATTGTATAATTTTATGAATAAATAGAGAAAGCAAAGGAGAAACTGATTATTAGACCAAGCTCTCAAGTTCTTTGAAGGAAGAAACCAAGACTCTCGAATTTCTGGGATAGGAATTGCTTTATATCTATTCTATCACTTTCTCTGATGTATAAGTGTGTTAAATCTGTATCAATAATATAAACTGTTGTTCTAGACAAATTCTGCAAAGAATTGTACTAGCGTTTCTGTTTTCTTTTTCTTAATTCATTCACTATAGATACCAGTTTCTATCACATTCATGCATATTTCAAATAACGTATCACTAGCTTATAGAAAAGAACTTTGAAATTGGTATGCATTCAATATAAATATCAAAGTACTTTGAAAACGAGCAATAGATCCACAGACCTCATTTAGCCATGAACAGGCTTCCAAGAACCATGTTAGCTGTGAGCAACTGCAACAAAATATCAACCAAAGAAACCACGGCACTTTGCTGATCCACACAAGCATTTCTTTTTCCTTCTTTGTGCACTACTACCCTCGGCATGACCGGCAAGGACAAATCCATAATCATATGTTAACTCTGCCATAGGAGGAATATGTTTAAGGGCAAAAAATGCAATGTGGAGAAAGGATTGATTGTTTTCCGCATATAAGACCGGCTGCCAAAATACATTCGGGGAGCAACTATGGTTCATGAATCTACCCACATTTCCCACATTCCTGGCACTTATAATGAGAGGAGATGGTATAGTATAATCTTCACTCGGAACATTTGAACTTACTTCTTCCAGTAAGCCAGGTTCATGATTCCACTTGAATGGTTGATAAATACGGCTTGTGTCGAAAATATATTCATCATCATCTCCTTCACCATTCTGACATACCTTAGCTCTGTCAACAACTTCTCCTGCATATTCGCAAATAAAGCTACCAGCACGAATAGGATCCAGTGTCCGAAGCCCCCAGCCCCTATCCTTTGTTTTGAAAACTTCCATCTGTTGCTTTAAACCAGTCTGCGATACTCGATTTTTGCAGTTAGGAAGACACCGACACATAGGGCCACATTCGTGAATCAGCGGCTTCCGACTCACTAGAATACTATTTGCAGTATACGGAAAATCACCTTCGTTTCTTTGAATGCAAGAACAGTTCAAATCACCAGGGATGCATGCTTTGTTACAATTGCAGCCAAACGAAGGCTGCACTAAACCAAAAGGTTTCGGTTTTTTGAGAGACATGAAATAAGTGAAAAAGGCAGGACCTTTTTCATCATCAACATCATTGACAAGTGATACTGGAATACTTTCAACTCCATTGGAGAGGTCAGCAAGGATAAAGCCATTCCTTGAAGCAGAACCTGCTTTCCACTTTTGAGCCAATTTCCAAGTAGCAAAAGCACTTTTTTGTCCAGGTAACCTTACCAACTTATACTTAAATATACCACCACCAGATTTCCCTCTTTCAATCCAAGAATCTTGGATTTTATACAAACCATCATACATATAGATTTTTGCACTTCTATTTGTAGCATCTCTCAATCCCCGAATGACTCTAACTTCGTCGTGCCGTTGCGCACTTCTGTCCAAAGCAAGATTACCCCTTTGGAGCTTCTGATCAGTCACATGCTTATCTTTCTTGTTGAAATTCTCACCTTGACCACTATAAACTAAAACATCATTATCCTCCGTATCATCACCATATACTCCTGACGAAACAACACTTAACGCCACAGTATCCTCCTTCGACCCGTCCTTGATGTTCATGTAATCAATTCCACCCATCGATTGACCGTGTAAACCCACAAGACACATTTCCATTCGAAAAAAGAAAATATCCCCAACCTCAATCCCAGGCACCACTCCCACTCTTCTCCTCAAATTCGTTTTAACCCCTTTACATGTCAAAGCATTGCTTGCTCTGAGATCCGCACGCTTGATGGCATGTGAACTATTCAGCTCCTTTGAATCCTCAAGCTGGCATAGCCTTCTTCGAATCGAATCAAATGTCATGAGCACGCGATTAACCGATTCATGATCTCCGTCCGCATTTCGAGACGGGTTAACACCAATATTAGAACTTTGACCATCACCGGCCACCTCCCGAGTTTTCTTATTCTTCTTCCTTTTAAGAAACTCTTTACAATTCTGTATATTCTCTGTACCTCGCTTCCGTGTACTATCAACACATTCATCACCGTTCAAGCCTTCTGAAAACGAATTAACATCTCCGTCTGCTCGTGGATTCACTTCTTCGTCAACCGAACTCTTGTAGAACCTTATTGGAGTCACTTTAGCAGCAAGAGGAGTTTCTCGAGTCGTTTCTTTCGCAGAAACAACAGGAATTTCCTCGGCTGTCTCAGCATCAACGGGAATTTCCTCAGCTTCTTTTGGAAGAGGAATTTCTTGGGGTTTCTCAAATGAATAAAATGGAGGAAACCCAGATGGGTATTTGGCAGGAAAACAAGACTGAATATTTTTCGGCAATACAGGAGCTAAACTACGCAAGGGTTTCACTTCTACAATCCTAGATTTATCAACTGAATCTGAAGCATGAACGGTGTTGTTGCCTTCCATCAAAATATCTATAAAAAAATAAACTTTTCGTATGAAATTTCACATATTTTGCTCATAAAATATACAATTGTAACTCTTGGAATGAAAAATGCTACGATAAATGAGATTTGAAAAATGATTGAGAAAGTAAATAGATGAAATTTGGGGCGTAGAGTATGAGAAAATCACCGAAAGTTGCATATGGTTGAAGATGCTTGAAATTGAGAAGGAGAGAAACAGAGAAGAAATCGTAGAGTGAAAATATTCTTAGAAGTAACGATTTCAATTGTCTTTTCCAGTTTTCCAGAATTATTATTACTATTATTATTTTTTCTTCATCCAAGAGTTGTTATTACATTATTTTTCTTCCATTTTTTTATGAGAAAATGGATGTTGAAGCGTAAATTACACCGTGAACCAAACCAATGAGAAACATATATTTTGTTAAATTAATCTATAAATTTTAAACTATTTATAATGAATGTGTAATATTTGACATGTACACTATAATTAAACTCTTTATTTATTTTGTGAAAATCATTAGCATCTATTCCATTTTTATTTTATGAAAATCAATTATTTAAGATTCTTTTCCCTAAAAATAAGTATATCTTTTAAACTTTTCAAAACATATTAAAAGGAAAAATGTAAAGAAAAAAAAATATAATGGCATTAAAGATTTTAAAATAAAAAAAAGTTCAATGTAAAACAATTTTATGCAAGTATTGTCCTTTAATAAAATCATGTCTTGAGAAATTGTAAATATATTTTTAAAAATTAATTTATAAAGATGATATTAAAGAATTCTTTAATTGATTGTGTATATAAATATCTTAGTCTATTGATGTATTTTAATTAACTATTTATAAAACAAAAGATTAGTTGTTATGCATCTTTTAAATATATTGGTGGTTATGATTAAGTGACGGTGTAAAAAATATTTATATTTTTAGTGTATATCAATTAAATTCAAACAAGAAGAGATTAATTATAAAAAAGAATACAAATCTAATAATTTAAAATGTTTGTGGATTTATTTGACTTAAATTCATTTTAAAGTTAAATTAAAAATATATATATTTATAAAAATAAGTAAAATTATTCCAATGGTCCTTCGATTTAATTTCAAGTAACTAGTTATTTATCTTTTTTTTATGTTTTGAATTTTTACATTCTAAAATATTGGATAACAGGATAGCACAAATGATATTATCATACAACTAAAATTAAGATTTGAGAGTATGAATTGACACAATATTTTTGTAGAAAACCATGAACAACAATAAAAAAAATATTATGGTATGTCGAAGAAATTACAACATTATTTTTTAAGAGCGCGCTAAGAAAATCTTATATGAGAAATATTAATTTTCTCTTTAGTAGTGTTAGAAGAAATAATGATTATGGGATGATAATGTTATTGTTAGTATAAATAGCCTACACACTTTTCTTTGTATCATCAACACGCCAAAGATTTTAATAATTTTTACATTTTCTTTCCCACGAATTGGTTTTATGTGTTCACAATCCGGTAGTTAGACTTACCATTATCCCCCACTTAAAGTCAATTTTGTTTTTTTTTAAAATTCTTCTAGCTTGTCAATTCCATGATGTTACTTTTATGATAGGCCACAATAGATTTTACACCAAATAAATTTATCAACATTGATGAGTTTTGTCATAACATATGTTAGGTTGTCTTTAATGTGAATCTTCTGCGTGTCCGCACTCCCTTCTTCTACTACTTCTCGAACATAATGATATTGTACTCCTATGTCTTTTGTCCTGGAATAAAAGACTAAATTCCTTACAATGTGCAAGGCATTCAGACTGTCACAGGACATGATAATCTTTTGTTGTTTATGCTCGAGCTCTTCCAATAATCTTTGAATCCAAATAGCTTCCTTTCATGCTTGGATAGCTTCCATATATTGTGCTTTTGTAGTATATATAGCTACAATAGTGAGCAATTTGGATAACCAACTTATCATTTTACCTACAAGTGTAAACACATAGTCAATAGTAAATTTTCTTTTGTCAGTATCACTTGCATAATCTGAATCAATGTATCCTTTAACAACAAACTCTAATATTCCAAAACATAATGAAACGTATGAAATCAAAAGTCAAGGTGTGTCAGATGAATTCCATGATATCAAGTCACAAGTGTCAAAGCAAAGGTCAAGATCCTAATTCTTAGTCCATAACTCCACAAAGATGCCAAGGATAGTAATCATAAGTCCATGAATTAGGAGTAACACGCTTCTTTTTTAGGTTTTTGTTAGTGTCTTCTTTACAATATTATCAAAAGAAAGATCTAAATGGTCAAAGAACAAAATAATATAATCACACAACAATATGATATGAAATGCTAAACATAAAATATAAAGTAAATGACATAAAAAGTAAAGGCATAAAGATAAATGACTTTGAAGTAAAAGTTAATACAAGTAAATTGTTAGTAAATGATGTTAGCAATCAAAGATGAAAAGATGTTTTGATCACTTTTTGGAGAACACTCAACTATTCACTCACAAGCATGAAAATATGAACCTTATACATTATTTATAAGAAGGGCTCCAACTTGGATAAAATCAACAAGTATGCCACTATCTCTCACAAATGGAAAAGGAGTAAATTTTTCACACAATACCATGAGGAATAGGAGACTTACAATCTCACTTATAAAAATGCAATTGCCTATGGGATAAATTTAGCGCTATGTTAAGTAATCGTAATTAGACTTATATAGAAGTCACAACTATCTAAGACCGGTCAATAATAATGTTTGTGTTAATACATGCTAGAGAAATGATATTTAAATCCTCCTCCTAAAGCTATGGCACACAAGAAAAGAAAATGAAAGGGGATGATCAAGCACAAAGGCTATGAGGATGGTCCATTACTTCAATCCATATTTCATGACACTTAGGACAAACTTATGCATCAATCCAAAGTACCTTAAATGATTCATGATCACTTAGAAGGTAGATTTTAAATGATGAAAGTTCATCAAGCACCAATCCACACATCATGAACAAGATGTACACCAATCCATCCAATTGATCAAAAGAAAATAAAGGGATGAAGATGAAAGGGGACAAAAGAAGTCACACAAAAATTGAATCACAAATTTGATCAAGTCATCATCAAAATCAATCATCCATTTTGGTGGGTTGGGGTTTTTACCCCATCAACACCCAAGATCCATTGAGTTTGATGAGACTTGAAGTCAAAATCATCATGATCCAAGGCCAACAGAAACTCACAAGATTAAACAAATTAAATCTCATGCCGAATTTAATCTCATGCTTCAAATTAATTTACGTGAACTGGGCAAAGAGAATTTCAAATAAGTTTCATAAACCAGATAAGTTAGGGGAAAGCAACAGAGAGTGAAGGACTACATTGTGGTAACTTGTTTGAGTTCAAATGATGCTCAAAACTACCTTGTCCAGATGGTGATCAGAAGTTGATGAAGTTCGATATGGTTAGAACACTTCAGAAGGTCTCAGAGCTTGGGAATTGTTTTAAAAGCTTCAGAGGATGTCGATAGAGCTAATAGAATCAAGAAAATGAATTGAAACAGGCTGAAACTCAAAACACGATAGTTGAAATTTTTGGAAAAAACTTCAAGTTGCAGCACGGGTTTCTTGGCTCTCAAAATCTTGTAAATGAATGCAAAAGCTTCCTCTATTTATAGGCAATGTAATTGGATCCAAATACGTGTGGAATGATGCAGAATTCATGCAAAACGAGTTTGATCCAAGTGTGTGAAAAGTATGACTTGAAACTCCTCAAAACTTAGTCAAATGATGCGTTTTAAGTGTCAATTAACTTCTGGAGATTTGATTAAACATGTTTAGGACCAAAAACACTTGCTAATTTGGCTTGGAATTGAGTTTAGTCATGATCAAATTTCGGGCAATGGTGATTTCTTCAGTTCCAAGTTACCATGTTCAACTCAATGGGGCATCCTATTCAAGAGGATTTTTTATCCCATTCTTTTTGCAATGTGTTAACATCATGGTCAAGATTACAGTGAGCAAAGAAATGTTGCATTTAGATGTTTGAGTACAAAGTTATGGTGTGTTGAAGTTGGCATAAAACACTGGTTACATAACTTAGAAAAATTTGAATGCTTCATGGCTGAAGATGACCTATAATGTCCCAATGAATTCCATGACCTTTCAAGCATAATTTGACCTTAGTCCTTGAAGCAAACTTGTAGATGGCATCACAAATGACATTGTGCAAGAAGAATCAACTTCATATGTTGAAAATTGAAGAAGTTATGATCTTTGAAAATTGGCAAAAAGTCACTTGAAAATAGGTCAAATTTCACAAAGTCCACAAATGACCTATAATGTCTCAAAACTTTTGATGATCCTCCAAGCATAATTGGATCTTGTAATGTAACTAGAAGTTGTAAAGGATTTTAAGAAGAGTCATATGCAAAAAGGGGCACTCGAAAATATTGAGAATTGAAGAACTTGTGATCCTTGGAACTTTGATCTCAAAATGTTGACTTTTAGGTCAAACCCCCTTAGAACAAGCTTGTGCACTTGGACTTTTCTTGCATTCCAAAGCACATGGATGATCATGTGATATCAAAATAATGTATCATTGATTGTCTCTTGATTAGATTGCTCAAAGCTTGAAGTTGCTTGTTAAAGAAGGCATGGAAATAAACACATGAACCTTTGACCTTCTTGAGAAATAAGCCACCAAACTTTGAGATGCTTTGACTTGAGAATCCCTATCTTGCACAATAAACTTAATAGAAACAAGACATATTTTTTGATATTTTGATTAGTGGTTAGATAAGCAATGAATCAAATAAACCCAAAGGTAAACAAATAGGTGTTTGGTGATCCCTGCAAAAGCAAACGCAAAGATGAATAAGGGGGAAGGACCAAGTTATGACCTTGCTTGTATGTAAAAGATGCAAATGATATGTGGGATCTTAGGATTAAAAATTAGGGTATGACACTGACCTTTCATCTACCATCTGATACTTAAAGTAGTGACTAAGAACATGCATCTTTGGTCTAACTTCTTCTATATCATACTTTTTTCCAAAGCTTCTCATACATGTTTTGTAGTCTCGTAGTTACAATAATAATCATATAGATCATCGGTGAAATCGTTCAAAGTGTGATATTTGCAGAGATAGTCATTTATTTCTATAGGGAGATTTCTTTTTTGAGCTGTAAATCGTCTGTTTTAGTCCGTGCATTAGTGAAATCTAATTCGGTTGAATTAATAGTTCCATCTGAATCCACATGTTTCTTGTCGTTAGTTTGTTCGATTGATACAAAATAAACAACAAGAAAGTCCTCAACAAGAATGTTGACAACCTTTTTCAGAGTTAAGAAAAACTTCATCTTTTATTGTCAATGTTTGAAGTAACTTCCCTCAAACTTGAACGATTTGTTAGAGACAGCAACCACAGAAGTACCAAGCCCAATCCAGATGGCGGGCGTGCTCACGGTTTCACCAAATTGCGTGTTCCAATGGTACGCACCAAGTGACCAACCTTTTCAATGTGGAATTTAATGAACTTTTCTAACTTCACCTCTACAGACTAACTCAGTTGTGCTTATTTATTGTCAACTTACTTAAGCAATCATTTCCAATTCTGCACTTCAACCGAAGAGAAGAGAATGAGAAGAAAAAAACGGAGAAATGATCTATCTATTCATAGAATCCATGGAAACCGCGCCGCTAAGCCCCGAGACCATGTCGCAATTAAACTTCCATGCCACTCACAGCGGAAAACTAACGTCCTAATCGCATTGCCTTAGGCATGGTGCAGTACCATTTCAACGGCTAACAATATACATTATTTGAAGTACACTGGCAAAATTTCATATTTTAAATATTGGAGTGTAGTAAATGGAAAGAGTTCAATCCCATACACAATATAAAGTTATACAAAATGTTAACAATAAAAATACAATTAGGTAAGTATAACTATATATGTAATCTATTCAAATATGTGTATGTGTGTGTGAAAAATTATTGAACTTTGACTGCAAATACTGTATGAACATAGTGTCGACCATCAAGCCATGTTAGAGACCCAAAATTGTATCCACCATGAGCTTCCTTGGCATAGAATGACACTTTATAGGTAATTCTTTTAACATTCTTTGAAAACACAAGTTTGTTGGGGTAGACATTAACGACCATTCCTTCAGGTGCATGCACCTTTGCAACGTATGTGGCATTAGAGGCTCCCACATTGGTGACTGTTCTTGTGATCATTTTTACTTTTTGATTTCTTTTAAGTGTTTGTATAGAGATTGATGGGTAATTGATGTTGGATATAAGATCTTGAGAGGTTTTTGGGCAAGTTACATTGGTTTTAGATACTGAGCTTATGATTTTCTTTGAGTAGCCATAATAACAAAGGAATTTGATGTAGTCTTTGATATTTGTTTCGAAGACTAAACCAGGGTTGAGAGCCTTGAGTGGATTGATTTCTCCAACTCCCATTTCGTGTGGGTTGGCGATGTAGTTTGAGCTGTTGGTCACCGGCTTCTTCATGCTATTGTAGGTTGTAGCTGAAAAAACCGATCAACAAAACAACATAAGTATATGAAACATAGACACCAGACACATGTTTGATAATAGACCTGACACTGATACGTTAATACTGATAATCATTTGAGAAAATATGAGTGATTGAATATAACTACATGCATATATTAATATCGTGTTGGTATTTGACACTGATGATACATGTCGCCACACCTAACATGGGCGCTAAATTAAAATATTAGGAAAAGATTTTGGTCTAGAACCTGTTGTCATTAATGCTGATTTGATCATTGAAGGACTCCATCTTCCATGTACTGATTTGATGAATGCTGCAGCACCTGTCACATGAGGGCAAGCCATAGATGTACCGGATTTTATGCCAAATAAGGATGGCTTTTCTCCAATTGGAACACTTCCTGGCTCATCACTTTTGGGAACCATGGCACCCAAAATGGCAACTCCTGGAGCCATGACATCAGGCTTCACAACAGATTGGTGAAAATAGTTAGTGCATTGTTCTAAATATGCAGGGTCATCTTAAGTTTTCAGAGTCCCTCTGTGCCACGGTTGAAGTGTGAAAAATCAAATAGGGGCCTTATTTTTTCATGATTTAACCGTGACAAATATTTTAGGAGGTCCTTTTTATCCTTTGGTTTAAACTCTGGTCCCTGTACGGTAGTCTGCCATGCACATCCTCGAAGACGGCCATGCCAATATGCTTACATATTTCTTGATATATAGCTAAATGAACTGCATTTAGGAACAAATTGCAGAAAATTACCTTGAGAATGTTCTCTGTAAGGCTAGAAGGACCTCTGGATGAAAAGGACGCAACGATTGGTGCAGGTCTATATCTAGGAACTTCGATTGTTGGAAGAATTGTTGCAGTTGGATTCCTGTAACAGAAACATGATATAGACTGAGAATATATCTAGCATACTATGTCTCTACCTTTTCCTTGGTAAAGTTTATGTAAAGATTGATCATGCTTACTTGGTAGAGTTTATGTAGTGAAGGATCTGATGCCATTCAAGATTTCCAATCTCTGTGAAGGGAAATGCACCTGCATCAAAGGAAACATCTCTATTGTTCTCGTCGACGAGTATCATCCCCATGGCTCTTGCATCTTGTAAAACTAGCTTCTTGATTCGCCTTGAAATATTCGGATCATCGTTAACACAAACAACAATTTTGCCTGCTACTTTGGTATAGTCTAGTGAACCAGGATAACAGTTCCTGCAATTCATAAAACACTTAGTATTCGTTTCTTCTGTTGAAATTTTTAAAGCCAAAAAATTGTTGTTAACTAGTACTATTAGAACTCGTACCTAGCTTCTGATGTTGGCGCGAATTTGGCAGCAATTTCCTCTCCAAAGACAAGAGAATACATTGTTGAGCGAGTAAGGTTTGAGAAGTTAATGCCAGCGCCCTGATGATACATGAAAAGACCACGTAATTGTGTTCAATCACTTCTATATTCATAAATTATTATTGGTACTTGCATATCAATGTTTGTGTCGTGTTTATTGTCTGTGTGTCTGTGCGGGTGCTTTATAAGAAACTTACTTGGAAAGTTTTCCCATTTCCAAGGACAACGGCCGACCGAAAGTTCCTATCAATATTAGAAGCCGAAACTGTAAATATCCACGGTGCTGTGTTCACAACAGTGTAAGGATCAGGACCATCATTCCCAGCCGAACACACCACCATAACCCCTCTTTCTTCAGCATGAAAAGCTCCAATGGCTATTGGATCATTCAAATAATCAGACTGCATTAGCGAGCTAAGTCCAATAGAGATCGAGATTATATCTACTCCATCCCTGATAGCATCGTCCATAGCTTTTAGTATCGTCGAACCCGAACAACCTTCTTCTGAACATGTTTTATAAGCTGCAATTCTAGTAGAAGGTGAACCACCTCTCGCCGTTCCTTTTGCTAAACCATAATAACTAGCATTGTTTACGAATACACCCGCTGCGGTTGACGCAGTGTGAGTTCCATGTCCAATGGAATCTCTCGGTGAACCTTTGGCTCCTTCAGTACGAGTCTTGTTGCTATTTAAAGTATCTTGTGTATTATAGTATCTCGCACCTATCAGTTTCCTGTAGTTTTTTTCAAAAGAATATAAATGTAGCTTATAATCAATTTGCATTTTTTTAACATTTGTAAGAGAAGGAGAGTGATGACCTGTTGCAGTTAGATTTCTTGAAATCATGACCCTCCATGCAAACTCCTTTCCATCTTGAAGGAATCTTGCCTATACCATCATCTCTGAAACTTGGTGACTCTGGCCATATCCCTTGATGCAGAACATAAATAAGTATTATATAACTGAATAATAACCAACAAGAAAACGATATCCAAAGATGCCGATACCAATACCACTTTTATATTTTTATAATGAAAAACAAGTCACAGTGAATTCACATTGCAATAACCGCAATCAATATTGCAAACTATATACAGTCCGAAATCGCAAAAGTCTTTACTTAGTTTATTTTAAACATAAAAAAATTCGCTCGCCTATCAAACTAATGGAACCCATAATATATGATGTAACATGGGAAGATAAGCTTGTAAAGGTTTCAATGTGCAAGAAAGCTAAATAGTTATTGTTTGTTGTCCCAAAATGAAAAATGATGTGGGTTGTAATCATAATAGCTAGTTGTGGGTCACTATACACACAATGGAAGATGTTGATGCTTCAACCATCAATAGGAAGTGAATACTCAAAAGAGGTGTAATAAGTTATGACAAATCTTTTTCTTATGATTACACTTTTTGTTTTGGGTCTATATACCATGAATTTGTAATTCTAGGGTGTGTTTTGTTTTAAAAAAATGTGAAGAGACAAATATACAAGAGAGGTGGTGAAAGGAGAAAAAAAATTAAAATATTGATTAGAGTAAAAAAAATAAAAATAAAGAAAAAAAATATTTTACTTTATTTTCAAAAGTATAGTCTATGCTAAATTACTATTTATAAGAAACAACTTATTTTTTTAGATTTATTGCATAATTTTTTAATAAATTTACAAAATAAATTATCTCTTAAAATTATGTTCAATCAAAATTGATTTATTTTTATATTTAAATTAAATTAATTAATTAAATAATTTACTTAAAAATGGATTATTAATTTTTTAGTATAATTAATAAGAATTTAATTGATATACACTGAAAATGTAAAACTTTTTACATTGACAATGCATAACAATTATCTCTAATAGTATATTTTAATAATTATACAATGTAAAATAAGTTATCTTATATGCAACTTTTTAAATTGACAAGTTAATAAAAACTACGACCATCTTTGATAAAGAAAAACTAAGACCATCCATATCTTAAGAATTCATTTTATTCTTTAAATTGATTCTATTAAATTTTGTATATTATTTAATTATTCAAACAATTTATTTACATTTTCAAAATGTTCTATATAATTTATCAAAAATTATTAAATGAGTCTTAATTAACCTCACAACTTAATCATATATATTTTTTGGTTTAATGAATCATTTAGTCCATTAACTTTATAAGAAATTTTGTTTTAGTCCCCTGATTAAAAAATATTACATAGTAGTCCCTTAATTTCACTTTCGTTAAATTATTTGATCCTTTATGTTAGTTTCTATTGAAAAAATATTAAAAGATGTCATGCTGAACTATTTATATCTGATGTAAAATTTATTTATTTTAATATTGATGTAAGAAGGGAGTTGACTTTCTTCCATTTTCTTCACATGTTACTCTACCCTCTCTCATCAAAATCAACACCTTCTTCTATCCACTTCCTGCCAAGTGCTCAACAACACATCCCCCTAACTCAATTTGTATCTTTCTTTTTCACTCACATGCTATAACTACTAAACATCACTGAACCACTAAAAAAACTCCATCCAACACATTACCACCCTTGCTTCTTCTTTTCACAAAAATCATCTTCATACGAAATCCAACCACCACCGTACCACTTTATTACTTTACAATGCTACACCATAATCCGGCCACCACCATCCAACATACGAAATTTGACCACCACTTTGTCACCTTACAACACTAGCCTCACCGTCTGTGGCATTCCGGTCACCACCATCCCAGATACGAAATCCTCCTTCCACCACAGTTTCAACCATCACACACCCTCACGTGTAAACCAATGCGGTTTTACCTCCGACCACCTCCACCGTGAGAATCACACCTATACACATCTAAACCTCAGATCCTCTATGAAGGGTGGGCGTGTAGTGGATCAGAGAAGAGGTTTGTGGCAGATCTGTGATGCGTTGGGATCAAATCTGCCATTTTGTTGAGAAATTTACTCAGAAAGCGAATTTGTTTGTAGTTAGAAGTGGAAAATTTAGAGCATAACTATAAACGGTAAACAACAACAACACGAATTTGAAATTGATTAATTAGCTTAGGTGTGAGGAAGATTTTTAGGAAAATAACTTCACAGTACACACTTTTGAACAATGTTGAATGTTGAGGAAAATTTTGTTGTGTTGTCTGTTGCTAGTTTCTTTCTCTGGTCCAAAACAAAGCAATATAGGACAATATTAAGCTAAAATAAAATGGAACTGAGTTGAAGTTAAATATACTAACTTGGAGCACTGTTTGCACTGATGGAAGATGGAAGGTGGTGATTTAACCGTAATTTGGAGAAGAAAAAGGAACATGGTGGAAGATGGAAGAATAAGAAGCCACAAACTAATGGAAGATGGATGAATAGTGAAAAACAAAAAAGGAAGATGAACAACACCTGAGTGTTCATTGTACTGTTTGCATACCTGACATGCCACCTTAGTCATAATTAACGTTTTTCACTCAAACTAGCAGAAGAGGACAAATCTTTTAACTGAAGAGAAGTTAAAGGACTATTACGTAACATTTTTTAGTTAGGGGACCAAAGCGAAACTTCGCTTAAAGTTAAGGAACCTAGCGACTAATTATGCCTATATTCTTTTATTCAACTAAAATGATAAGCAACGTTGTGTGCCAATTTGTATATGTGTTTTGAAATTCAATTATTTATAAGACTATAATATAGAAGTCTTGGTATTAGTAAAGAAACAATGCAAAGAAATCCATGACGCATTCATACCTTAACTTTAAAAAAAAGGAATGATTACGTGTCTCACACCTTTAAAATTTTGAAATTGCATTTCATATGTCTAGAGATGTATCTTTGGACGCATTTCAAAATCACATTAGACTTCTTTTTTATGAGATTCACTTCATATTGAACAAAATATAGTATGGAGATACATCTCCGGATATTATTTGAGTGTATCTGAAGATGCATCTCCAAAATACCCCATATAATTATTTGAATGTTTTTATTCACTGTGCTGATTTAATTAAAGACTCGGTGATATTTTCAGAGATGCATATCCGAAAATGTCAAGTAGGAAATTGGATAAAACACCACCTTGCATGATCTTCTTCTTCATGCTGAAAAAAGCCTTCATTTTTCAAAATCCTTAAAAAATTTATCTCACTCTCAATCAACTTTTCAACACCAAAACATCATTCTTGTATTTTATCATATCAAAGAGAGCAAAAGAAGTTGGAATTACGGGTAAATTTCATTCATTTCACCCCGCATTCCCTATATTAATCTGGTTTTTGAGCTGGAAAAAAAAGAACATTGAGTCTGGATATGCATCTCTAGACAAGGTTTGGTGTGGTCCGAATATGCATATCCAAATTATCTTGATAGTTTGAGTTTTGAATCTATTTTTTTTATTGGTATTATTATATACGGTGTACTCAGATATGTTTCCCAAAGCTATTGTGAGTGTGGATGTTAAATCGATTGAAGTGAAACATGATGTTAAACCAGGTGAAGTGAATGATGATGTTAAACCGGGTGCACGACCGATCATTATTAAGGTAGATGTTCGAGCTATTTCGAGTTTGCTAGGTAAAGGAGAAGACAACTACCAACTTGTCTGCTATCATCTTATACAAAAGATGATGACATATAGGTAATCATACACAAAACTATACGAGAACAAATAAAATTATGATGCAATTCTCAATGTTCTTATTCCTTGCTTAGTAGTCTGACACCATTTGAAAAATAGATGCGCTTCTCGAAAATGTGACATCTTTAGCAATTGTTTTTGATATGGTGTGTATTGATTTAACACGATATGGTTTCTTGGAAACATTCTTTCCACTTCTGAGTAAGCCACATCAAAATGCATCTAAACATATCTTGTGTATTGGTTGGCTATAAAAAATAATATTTTGTTCATTTTTATTTAAAACCGGGATGTCATATACCAAAGACATCATCGGAGTGGACAACACATTTTACACAAGACGATGAAACTTTGTCGGATCACTTTCTGGAAAGGATGAAAGAGTTCACCAAGTTGAACGACATTGAAAAAGAAACAAGTAAGGAAATGTCAAAGAAGGAACCACCAATACGTTTAGGTAGTGACATACTTTTTAATGCATTTTAATTTTAATATAACAATATAACTCATTTTTTTGTATGTAATGCACCGCATATTGTTATAAAATATAGTGGTAATTTTTGGATAATTTTTATTCTTCTAATTTTTGTACTGCATAATACATTAATTATGTGTGAGCAGTGGGTTGGGAGAGTCCGGAGATGCATATCTAAACGCACCTTTTAATTATAAAAAACAATACATGAGACTTTATGAATGTACATCTCCGTAAATCCCTTATTTCTGAAGAAAAAATATATGGCGTGTCCGAAGATGCATCTCTGGATGCACCTTTAAATTATTTTTAAAAAAATGAAATATGGGACTATATAGATGTGCATCTTCGTAAAGTCCCCTGATGATATGATATGATGTGTAAGGTCCTTATTGATCTACAACTTCTATAAATTAGGTCTCTCATTCCATTTTCTTTACACAAATCAGAATGAATACATATCCTCATCTTGCATTTGTGTATTTCAATGACGCAAAATTCTCATTTCAATTTCGGGTCTCTGAGGACATATTTCTCGTCGATATGAAATCCAAACTGAATACTCTTTTGTGATATCCAGAAAATCGAAGAGTTGTCAAACTCAAGTACCGTTCACCCTCGATTGACAACGAAATGAAGATACACTTCACCATGCTTGAATTGTAGACGAATGATGATTTAAAGGTTACGTGGAGTATCTTTTACCGTTACTAAACAAATGGTTCGATTGAAGTAGACACAACAATTACAAGATTAACTAAAGATTGTCTAAGGATGTTGCAACGTCATGAACCACCGGTTTATGATTAATTGTAATGTTAGATTTATATTAACTTTAACTTTTATCTATGTAATATTTATTTTGAAGTTAATTTATGTTATTGTTCCATTATTTTACTATTATTTCTGGTTGTTTTTGATTGAATTAACAAAGCATATTCCAGAGATGCATATCCAAAAAACTCATTGAATATTCAACTAATGGACGTTACGTAGATGCGATTAACCTTTTATGTATTTGGGGATTCATCTCCGAATTAAATTTTAATTGAATAAGAGTTTTTTTTAACAATTTTTTCAATTTCATTTTAAAGTGTGTGAAAAAGATGTGTCTAAAGATATATCTCCGAAAATTAAAAATAATTGTGATTTATAAGGATGAAACTATTATAAAGAACACCTAGGACTAGTAAGGAGAGAAAGACAAAAATTCACTACTACATTAGTTTTCTTCCCCATTTTGGAAGAAAAATGGCAAAGTGCATGGCCCACAAAAATTTATTTTTCTTTTCTATTTTATCTCTCTACCAATCAAAATAAATGAATATTTTTTATACTTTGCTCTCACTGTACTCTCTTTTCACAAAATTATATAAACCAATCACACCTCTAATGTTTTTTTTTCTTTTATAGATCATACACTAACAATTTATCTTTTTTTTCTAATTTTTTGCGGGACAATTAATTAATTAATTAAAAATAAAGATTGAAGAAAGTAATATGAGAGGATCCAAATTCATATATCATGCTAGTGTAATATGGTATGTAATAATTTTTTATTATTAAAAAAAATCTAATTGTGTTAATCATGTGTTATACTATCGATTAGACATGTGAATAAATAATTAGTGTTTAAAGGTTGAATGACATGGATTTATGTCGCCTTATAACTATAATATATCAATTTTTAGTATCTGATTGAGTCCGTCACTAAATCAATCATAAAACCATAAAATTTTAAATTTTTAAAAGAAACGTTCAAATCATTAATCCATTTTCTTTGTCATTAAATTGGTCAAAATATTATACAAAATACAAATTCCAATTCTTTAATGGGATCATTAAAAATCTAGAAATACAAAAAATATTTCCATAACTGATTACATAAATCATGCAAAAATATGTAGTAAGCATGAATATACCACACAAATCAATCAAAAAGAGTAATAAATTTTCTTTCGCGCTCTCATAAAAAAGACCACACAAATCAATCAAAAAGAATTATAAATCTTCTTTAGTGCTTTCACCAAAAAAAGATCACACAAATCAATAAAAAACTTATAAATCTTCTTTCGTGCTCTCACCAAAAAAAGACTACACAAATCAATCAAATTTTTATAAATCAAATGAATCAAACTTTTATAAATCAAATGATAATAAACATTCAATCATAAGATGAATAATGAATGACATGAAACTTTTTATTTTTCTCGTATCCAAACGCGATTCTCTAATAAATTTTTGTCCCTGGTCTCATTTCCCTAACCCTTCTCCACTCAATCACCAAAAAATTTCAAGATACATTTCAAATAATAAACTATAATTCAAAATATTAATGCATTAATCATATAACTAATATTTTAAATAATCAAAACTAAATAATAATAGAGAGTGGTCAGATGGATACTAGAGTCATCAATGTCCATCATACCTCCATCTTTTGAAATAAAGGAAAATTCAATAAAAACATACTTTTCTCTTCAAACTTAAGACAGGTTGGGCAGGTAGTTCCCATTACGAGTTCTATTACTATCCTAAATACTAAACATGTACCCTTAGGAAAAAAAACTCATTATACCTCGATGATCTCTCCCAAATTCTTTATATTAATCTTTTTTTCGTCTTTCCAATCAAATCTTTACCTTTCATTCGACTTCAACAACACCGGTCAAAATCTTCTTATTTTAATTTATTTTTAAATTGATTATTTATGCTGCATTCTATTTATAATAGTTGTATTTTTTGAATTTTTTACAAAAATAATCCATTTTTTTAAGGAAATTTCCAAAATACCTCTAGTTTCAAAAAATTCTCAAACTACTCCACTTTTAGGAGGAATCGCCAATTGAATTGGAGACTCCTCTTAAAAATTGAATGGAGGCGCCAATTGAATTGACTATGGCAGGTGCCCTAGCCAATCCAATTGGCGCCCCTGTGTAGGGCTTAAGAGGATGCGCCAATTCCATTGGAGACTCCTCGTAAAATGCAATTTTTGTGTTATAAATAGATGCGTTGTGTGAGCAATTGTTCCACATCTCATACAATCATTTGACAATCATGTTTAGTGTTCGTCGCCAATACGGTAAGGTGATTTATGCGAGAGACAAACCTCAGATGCTGATGTTGTTCTAGAACATCACTACGTTCGATCAACTGAAGAGGAAGTTGGTTCGTTGGTTAGATGGGAAAATACCAGAAGGGGAAAAAATTAGAAGTATTGAGAGACTTGACAGTATCTTTGGTTGGGTGCGAATGAAGACTGATAAGGATGCTAGGGAAATGATGTTCGGTCGAGACGACATTAATTTGATTGTTATAATCAGTTAGAAATATTTCTGTTTTCAAATAGCTTATCTTGTACTGATGTTTGTTGTGAACCTCGTTGTAACAAAAAGTTAATGATATATAATGATTGAAGGTTACAGAAATACAATGTTACAAAAAGCTTAAGACCTAGATGATGCTCCTCGATTGGGACAGTTGTTCTTGTTGTGTCATGGTTGACGATAGATACTACATAATCTTATCATTTTATTTGTGGAATCCATCTCTGTTCTGATACGTGTGCTATTTGGCCTTCCTTTTTTCTTTCTACGCATCTCGTCATTGTGCCAAACAATATCACCTTCATATGGAGGCCAGTAATCCTCCATTGATAGTACCGAGAAGCTTTGATTATATACATTCATGACGGTGTCGGCCTTGTACACATCAGATAAATGGTTGTAAGCATCTTGACGAGTATAAGCGCATGCTGCAATGACATGGGAGCAAGGTATGCGGAAGGCCTGGAATTTTCCACAATCGCACCAACTTCTGTTTAGTCTAACATCGTAGGCTAAATTTGGTCTCCCCTCGTTGTTGTCCATTGTTTCCTGGACGCTGAAATTTTGCCTATGACGGTCAAAGACTGTTATAGCGTGTGTGCTAGCTTTGATGCTCTCCTCTTTCATGACCTTCATGCAACACTCACTGAATACTTGCCCGGATATTAACACCGCACTCCATCTTTCACCTCTGGTTGCGAACGTAGAAGCCAACCTATAATAGGCTGATCTTACCAAGGCAGTTATCGGCAGATTTCGAATTCCTTTGAATACCCCGTTCATGCATTCCACAAGGTTTGTTGTCATGTGGCCTCATCGACAACCTCTGTCAAATGCCCTTGTCCACTGCTCTACTAGTATGTTATTTAGCTATCTCCCTGCGTCTTCATTAGACAGTGTAATTTTATCACGATAATATTGAAATGACGGTTGAGTTAGAGCATACCCAACATTCACCACCTTCTTGTGAAGATTCTTATCTTTTATAGCTCGCTTGAAGTTTTGTGCAATGTGTCTGATGCAATAAACATGGGTAGAAGGAGGATCATGCCAACCGTTGTCATGGTTGTTGTAGGCACTCTCAATGGAAGCATGTCTATCAGAAATCAAACAGAGATTGGCTTGTCTTTTATAGCTCGCTTGAAGTTTTGTGCAATGTGTCTGATGCAATAAACATGGGTAGAAGGAGGATCATGCCAACCGTTGTCATGGTTGTTGTAGGCACTCTCAATGGAAGCATGTCTATCAGAAATCAAACAGAGATTGGCTTGTGGAGCCACATACGTTCTGAGATGTCGAAGAAAGAAACCCCATCCACCATCCGTTTCACATTCAACAAGAGCAAAGGCAATGAGAAAGACATTGTTGTTGCCCTCTTGTGCAACCACCATGAGCAAAGTACCCTTGTATTTTCCGTATAACCAAGTGCCATCAATTTGAATAATAGGTTTGCAGAATGCGAAACCTTTGATGCACGGGTCAAATGCCCAAAAGAGACGGTGAAAGATTCTATTACCTGTAGCACAAGTTCCGTCTGGAATCATCGCTGGCAATGTCTCCATAATTGCCACAGTTCTTGGGACATATGTTTTTAGTGCCTATAAAAACCGTGGAAATTCCTTGTATGAATCCTCCCAGTTGCCGAAAATTTGTTCAACAGTCTTTGTCCTCGCAATCCAGGCTTTATTGTAAGATGGAGTATAATTATATGTTGTTCTAATATGGGATATAATTATACTCACCTTCACTTATGAGTCTTTATTAACCAACTACAGAATGTCTTGACATATCAACGTTGCGCTTAGTTTACGGTGATCTTGTTCAACGTTAGTTGCAATGCAACTGTGAGGTGGGTCTATTGAAGCGATCTCCCAAGAGTCGTTTTTCTTCTTGTAACACGCAGCCAAACGAAACTTACAAAGCATGTTACGACATTCGATAACATACCTTCTAGAATCAGTGCGTTTCATTGTAAAATCAACAGAGTTGTTCATGTGGAATTTTTTGATAGCCAGAACACATTCTTCTTTGGTACAAAACATGTCTCCCACCTTTAATTCGCCTTCTGATCTCGGATACGGATTATAGAAAACACTGTTGGATGTTTCATCGTCGTGCAGATCCATATTTGTCATATGTTGAGGCGGGTTGTAGACATGACTAGGAAGTATTGGTGGTGGTTGATCATCATCTTCATCGTTGTTGTTCAGCATGTGATCAACCTGTATCTCGGTCTCCTCTTCTTCTTCATCAACGACGTCCACTTCTGCTTCTGCTTCTGGGTTGACGTCATCTGACCATTGTGGATCAAATTCACCAGATTCATCCTGACTGGTTAGTTGAGACTGTTGAGATGGTATACATAGTTGAAGAGTAATGTACAACTCAATACAGTTGCAGCCTGAATGTTCATGACTAACAAACATATATTCAACATCTTCATCGTCTCGTACCTTAAGGGGGAAATACTTGCATTGACTATTCTAAAAAAATATTGGATTTTGATATGTGATCTTTGACACAATACCCGATCCTATATAGGATTGCATTCTTTTTTTCAAATGCAAGAAGGTTGCATTTCTCTTGATCGTGAGTCTAATGGTATCGGTGTTTCGTAAACAAAAACCATATAGTTCAGACTCGTATGTTTCACCGTTGCAGTGAACGTTGACACTGTATAATGATGAAGATGACATTGTGTAGATGAAAACTATTTTCTTACTGTAGATGAATGTGAGTGAAGTGTCTTGGATGTTGATAGTAAGACACTTAAATAGAGGAGTGAAGTGTCTCACATGCTAGCTAGTTCGAAGTGACGTGTCGCACATGCAAGCTACTCCGAAGTGACGTGTCGCACATGCAAGCAACTCCGAAATGATGTGTCAACCATGCAAGTTACTAAGAAGTGACATGTTCAGCATGCAAGAGAGAGGACAGCCACGTGTCAGACATGCAGACACACACTCCAAATGAATTGGTGCCCCCATTTATTCCTTGCACATGGACGCCAATTCAAGTGGAGACACCTTGTCAAAGCATGCATTCAGACCTCGAAACCAAGCAATCAGACCTAGGTCTTGCATGCATGTCCCTATGGAGGCGCCAATTTGAATGGTGACCCCTCTTAAAGGTTGTACATGGTCGCCAATTCAAGTGGAGACACCATGCAAGCACAATTTTTCATGCTCCCATCCATTTGCCTATAAATACATCCACTCCATCAACACTTCTTCCACACCATCACTCTCACTACTTCTTCTACAATTTCATATGCAATAATTTCTTGTAGTTTCATCTACACCAACCCCCTGAAAAAATGTCTATCCTCACAATGGGCGAATCACATAGAGGAACGGTTGCAAACATCACAACATATGTAAGTTTTTTCTTTTGTTAAATTTTTATCTTTCATCTTCACCAACCCCCAACATACCAACTTAGTCAAGTTTTTTGTTCTTTCTTTTATAGGATGTATCAAGGTTTCGAACTCGGGTCCACGAATATGTCCATATGGACCCGATGATTCAACCTTATGTTGAACTCGCCGGTTTTGGTCATATAAGAAAGATTTTGTCTTGGTCCATAGATAACAAATTCATTCTAGCTTTATGCTAAAGATGGAGACCAGAGACACACACATTTTGGTTCCCAACCGGTGAGTGTACCGTGACGTTAGAAGATGTCTACATGCTTTTGGGACAACCCATTGAAGGTAAGGCTGTTAATGGTAAAACCAACTATGCGAATTCAATTTGCATGGATCTCTTGGAGACTGATTTGTTAGATGATAACGCAAGAGGTCAAGGTATACTACTTTCACGCCTTAAGTCGTACTATAATAATTTATACTTAGATGAGCATTCTACCTAAGATGCTTGAATAATAAAAACTAGGTGTTACATTATGCTGTTAATTGGCTCGTTTTTATTTCCTGAAGGTAGTGGTTCTAGCATGCATATTATGTATTTACCTTTACTTAGACATGTATATAAAATAGGAAGTTACAGTTGGGGATCTGCTTGTCTAGCCTATCTCTATAGCTCATTGTGCAAAAACTCACACAAAGATACATCTACATTTTCTGGATGTGTTGTTTTGCTACAAGCATGGGGTTGGTTAAGACTACCGTCCCTAGCACCCGTCAACAACAACCCTTTCACATTTCCGTATGCACAAAAGTAAGTTGTTTAAATTGCTATATCTTTGCTTACTTCTTTAAAGATTATTATCTCTAACTAATATTTTTTTACTTTTTCGTGTAGACGGTCTGCACGTGGTATGAGTTACAACAGATGTCCAAGACATTGTATTACTCAATATCGCAACCTGTTGGATCACCTTCGACCGATAGACGTAAGGAAAATTACTTAATTATTTCGTTATATTTTGTTAACTTCTTCTACCTTGACTATAATCCAATCTTCTTTTACATTTCAGTTTATTTGGCGTCCATACCTTAATTTGGATCATGACCATCAAGTCAACGCTGAAGACGCGGCCGTATGGATTGCATGCACACCGATAATACGGTTCACAACTGTGGAGATGCACAACAGTGATCGTGTGAAGCTGCAGTTCGGTATGCCCCAAAATATCCTAGACCCCCCAGCTAGCCTAGGAGAATGGCATCTGCGCAAAGTTAACGACCAATGGAACTTCAATCCATGGCAAAGCTTCGCAAGATCGGAGTGTCGCAAATGGAAGCACCGTCATGACCATGTGTTAACTGACGCAGTCATGCCAACTGAAGAAAAACCAAGTCGTACTTATATGGCTTGGTACAGATCAGTTGGTTTTCAGTTCATCGCGAGGATATGTACTTATACGACCCATGCTAGATGACTTACACACCTGACACCTCAACATCAAACCCCCAACAATAGTGTCAGACCGGATACACACATCCCCCTGTCCGTCAAACATTCCGTTCAACCAACACACAAACATACAACCAAAATATTCCATACACCCAACTCCAATACCAAGAGCATACCCCATACCACCACCAACAAATTGACCATCAACCTGAGACTCAACATCGCTTCGCACCCATCCCTTCACCCCACCAAAGTCGCCTAAGCCAGAACACCCAACAATCATTCAACACCAACCGCCCCTCCTCCTACCATAGCCAAGAAGCCCAAACCTCACAAAACCAAAACATCCAACAACCCTATCTCTACCAAACACCCCAACAACCTTTCCAACCTTTCCTCGACGCATCGTTCACACCCATGTCTCCCTTCAACCGTCTCGGTCGCCCATCAATGAGTCAACCACATTCCAACTTCTCTGGCATGGATCATGAGCTCAGCTAGGACGGTACACCATCGATGCATACTGAAGACTATGCCGACTTGTCTGACTACCTCAACAGACCTTCTCCTGTAGTTGGTAGTGACGCTCCTGGCCCCTCAGATGCTCAAACACCGGTACCGAATCATCAACGTGGGTTTGGGGCACGGGTTAGGGTAACTAGAGGATGTGGGACTAGAGGTTGGTTAGGTGATCCCGGTCATCACCATTAGGTTTCTTTGTGTAAACGGCAAATTTTATTAATATCAATTGGTCCTATATCAAATTTATCTATCACGTATACCATTTACCAAAAAAAAATAGCATTTTACATTGAGGCTCCAATTGAATTGGCGCTTTCTCTTAAGCCCTACACAGGGACGCCAATTGGATTGGTTAGGACACCTGCCCTAGCCAATCCAATTGACGCCTCCATTCAATTTTTAAGAGGAGTCTCCAATTCAATTGACGACTCCTCCTAAAAGTGGGGTAGTTTGAATTTTTTTTGAAATCGGGGATATTTTAGGAATTTCCCTAAAAAAGTGGATTATTTTCGTAAAAAAATTGCATTTTTTTATTAAAAGAAGAATGTGTAACATCATAACATTTTGATAGCCCACATAAACATGTTAGATTCTTCACTTTCTTTATCCGCTTACTACTTATTCTTTAAATCTAAACTCTCAAATTTTTTAAAAAATCCTAAAATTAGGTTACTTAATTTATTATCAATAGAACTTATACCATTATATTATCTAATTAAAAATATTTACATCACTCCTAATTCAGTTTCTTCAACTTTTTTATTTATGGTAAAAATAAACATATCAATATAATATAAATGCATTTTACTAAAGAGGAGAATTATGAACACTATGTTTCTATCATTCTCGCTAACACACATATTTTATTGACTTAAATAGATGTGACTCATTTATTTTAAAATGAATTTCACATAAAAGTAAATTAACAAGAGGCTTATTAACACTTATCTTTTATATAGGTAATATTCTCTATCATTAATATATTTTTCTTAATCTATATGCATTAATCAATTACATGCTCATTTTAAAATGAAGGAATTATAATATAATTAATTTATAATTAAAATAAACATCTTATTAACTTTTATCTATAAAATATTTTCTCTCATTTTATTTATTAAAAAAATATTTTAAATTAGTTGAATAATCAATATATTTGATATAGAATAAATTAAACACACAAAATATATAAATTAATATATTTTTTTTATTTTGAGATCAAATAATTCCAAATTAAAATTAAATATTGCACACCTGTGTCAATGAGAGCAATGATTATATCATTTGATGAATGTCGAGGAACAGTGGCAAGAGGTTTCATTCCCAAATCTGAATCTAAAAAATCCCAAGATCTTGTTGTATGCAATTCTAGAATTGGATCTGGGAACACTGACACCACACCATCGTGTCCTGTTTACCAATCACAAACTTATAGCTATCTCAAAATCAGACAAATTCATTTGTAATATACAGCCTGTTTATTTATTTAAACTTAATATGATTTATCAAAAAAAAATTACATATTGTTAAGGTTGGTGAACAAAATTAATTATGCAGAGTAGTTATTATAGATGTTATAGAGTGGTGAACAAAATTAATTATGCAGAGTAGTTATTATAGATGTTATAGAGTTAGACATCATAACTCATTTTCATTCTCTTTAATCTTTAATTATTAGTACTAATCGCCACAGATTTTACTTAAAACAAAGAATCACTATAATTAAATTGACAACTATATAAATTTTAATTACAATTAAAATAAATTTTAATTTTTTTATTCATTATATCTGACATTAAAATAAATTTTAATTACAATTAAAAATAAAATATTTATTTTTGTTTATTTAACCGTGCTAATAAATAATATTTTATCACGGCTAAAAATACAGATAAAACTGAAAGAGAGTAAAATATATGTTGAAATTTCTTCCTAACCAAAAAAAAAAGGAAAAGTCAATGAATCATAAAAGTTAAGAATTAAAAAGAAAGAAAAGGAAAGGGAAGATGAAATACCAGATAATGCAGAAGCTTCATTCTCTGTAAGCATGGCAGAAAATCCACTAAAAGCATGACTGTAATGATGAATAAGTTTTATCCTCTCACTTTCTTCACTGAAAAAATTAAAAACATTTCCATTATTCCATAACTTCGATTAATTGAAATATCGATTTTAATTTAAGGATAAAAATGAATTAATGTTATAAATTATAAGTAACCTTGGAATGATTGATGATAGTAACTGAAGATGAACTGATTCAGGTATTTGTCCATCATCTACATCAATGTTGTTTTGTGATGAAATTGAATTTCCCATATAAACAACATAAGGCTATATATAAAAGAAACAATAATTTGATCACTCAATTATCATATAACAAAATAAAATAATAAAGAAGAAAAGAAAAAAGTGTAATAATATGAACCTTAGTAGTTTGATCTGCAATTATTGTATTACAGATAAGAAGAGAAGCTAAGAAGAGGAAAAGAAGAAATTGAAGAAGACACAACTCCATTGAAGATGAGGTATGAATTGTTGTTGTTAATGAAGAGAATTTCTCATGCAATTGTTCATTTTATAAGCTACTTGGTGTGTTGTGTGTTTTTTTTTTCTTGCTTAAAGAATGAAGCATGTGAGAGCATATTTGTTAAGTCTTATTCTTGCTTCTTTGTATGTAATGGTATAACTACGGTTACTACTAGTACTATTTTATTATTGTTTTTTCCCCTTTATTCTCTCTGGCATTATCTAGTTCTATACTAATGGATAATGCTAATGCTGATGTTGAGTAAAAAAAACACTTATGCTGCTTGAAGAATAATTTCACACTCATTATTGCTTGTCAAGATCAATTAGACTAATATAGGAATTTTTTTTCTTTTGATATGAGCCATTGGAAATGGAAGGTTTAGTTGGGAATCGGAAAGAATTAATAGTTGGTTTAAGATTAGTAAGAAATAAGAATGAGATAGTGTCTGAACAAATGAGTTTGAATAAGTTTTTTAAAGTTTTACGTTGGAGGGATATTACATTTTAGTAGTGTTTATATAATAGAGATTGACTTTTTGGGGGAAGAATGTTTGGCCGACTCGATTTGAACTTGGATAATCCATTATTTTTTTGATACCTAGAATAAAAAAAATGAGTTTCTTCGTCCAAGCCAGAAATCACTTCCAAGACCAAATGAATTACTCCGTGTCTTAAAAAGATTAACTCATTTTGATATTTCTACATATCACATAATTTCATACTAATCCAACGTAACTCTAGATGTAGACCTAGACCTGAGAGACCTCATTATTTCAAAGATCAATCCTAAAAACCTAAGGAAAACCAGCTTCCAATAAAGCCATGCAAAGAATTACATCGAATGAAAGACACAATGTGACAAGACAAAGAGGTGATTAGAAGACTTAGTTGCACCCTGACATAGAATACAATTAATGTCATTCGAGTTAACAATCACCCTAACCCTAAATAGGTTTTATTTGGTGAGAATCCTATCTCTAATTAACTTCAATGAGAAAACCACAACTTTTAAAGGCGCTAACTCTTCTAGATGAGAGGAAATACTCTTTCAATATTAGGAAAAAAGACACATCAAACTAAAGAGGCCTAAACAAAGAAGTATAATTCGTTTTCACGAATGCATGACTTATCAAGCGACCAACACCAACGATCCTCTTTCAAAGAACCAGAAACACCTTCAATAAAATCCATAAGATTGGTCGATAGCTCATGTTCTAAAACAAAACAAACTTCTTCTCCACCTATGGTCCCAAAATGAGATCCCATTCACAAAGAACATATGTCTACAACTATCCCAAATCATTTGTTCAAAACCCGATAAAGTCTTGGGAAATGAACTCTCAAGGGAGTACACTTACACTAAGTGTCCTCTTAGAAGGAGATGGATATGTGATTTCCCACCTTCTTCAAGATTCCTTTAGTGAACCCATCAGATTTTGCCTGAGGGTCAATACCAAGGCGGGAAATTTATTTCCACCACGTCGAGGAAGATATAAAACTAACCAAACTTCCACTAGAAGCAGATAAGATTGCACTATCCCCCATATTTAGCTGAATGAATACTGAACCACGTGTCACATCATACAATAATCTCCTTCTCCACTTATTTAGGAGAGCCAAGTTAACCAGATGCATATCTCAGACCCCTAAACTTTTAGCCTTCTTAGGACTACACACTCCCAACCCTAAAACCCAAAAAATATTATCTTTGATAGTGGTCCCTCTCTGAATAAATCTCCTTTGGATCCTTACCAAATTCTTCCAAACTTTAAAAATCATTTCAAAAATGGAAAAAGAAAAAGTGGGTATAAATTTAAGAAGATAGTTCAACAAAACTAGTATACCACTCAAGTTGATGTACTTGTTTCCCAAAGACATAAGTCTATTCGAGATAGAGTTAATAAATGGTCTCTAGATAACTTTAAGAAAAGGGTTAGCTCCAATCGGGAGTCTTAGGTGCTTAAATAAGAGAGTTTCTTATTTGCAATTCAAAAACTTCCATCATAATAAAAAAATCAGGATTCACATTAACCCCTAGCAAACTACTCTTAACAAAATTCACCTGAAGTCCCAAGGAAACTTAAAAAACCCGAAGAATAGATTTAATAACCTAGATATTATCAAGAGTTTCCTTACCTAAGATCAATGTATCATCGATATACTGAAGATGAAAAGTGTAAGATTAGAGGTACCCACCTTAAAACCAATAAAGAGATCTTGATCACCATCTCTTTTAAAAAAGCAGCCAAAGCCCTTAATAACCAAAAGGAAGAGGAACAAAGCTAAAGGATCACCCTGCTTGAGACCTCTCTGAATATTTATTTGTTGTGTGCGATAACGATTAATCAGAATAGAGAACTTCCCAGGAAACAAAGAAGCTTGGATCCAGGCATGCCACCTAGCACAAAAACCAAATTTTCATAACATATAATCCAGAAAATTACAACTAACCGTGTCATAAGATTTCTCCAAATACACTTTGAATATAGGACACTATTTTCTAGATTTATTAGCCAAATTGACAACCTCAATAACAACCATCACCCCATATACTAGAAGATAACCTCTAAATAAAGAAGTTTGATTAGAAGATATAATCTTATCCATCACAATTGTTGGTTTAAAAGCTAACACTTTATCTACCATCTTATACATAACCATCCGAAAAATGGGTCTGGAGTCACCTTGAGTGGACATGTAATCCACTTTAGGGATTAGTGTGAAAAAAATAAGGAGAATGAACCAGATAAGGTAGACTTGAACTTTTATTATCATTACACTGAACAACCATGTTATTAATCTCAAAGAGGGTGAAAGGAGAACAAATGGTTACATATGATCATCAGGAGTAATATTTTAAAAATTGACTTTATCCAAGATCTGCCTCTTTAGATAGGATTCTAAAGAGTGATTAGTGAAAAATTTGACTACCTCCTCATGAACCTTGTTAACCTTTTTTATCCAAGTGTTACCGATGTAACACCCTATTTCCCCAACACATAATTATAATTAAATCAAAGATTTTTCACAACATTCACGCATAGGGCGTTACACATCTTGAAGCACACACATGTTGATCATGTAATACTTAATTTAAATAAACATGCAACACTGGTCATTGCATACTCACTTTCACTTAGGGTATCGCAATAGAAATACTCAATTAGAACGTACCAATTTAAATCTCATCATAAATCTCATGTCATAATTAAAAAGCATCTACGTGTAAGTTTTCTCCAAATGCTTATCACACCAAAACATAAAATATGATAACATACATGGTTTCTCTGAAATCACAACATAAACACAAAGAAATTGCCCCAGTATTACATATCAGAGCAAAACCAAAGCTAAAATAAAGGAATTAAAAGAAAAAGCTTCAGGAACAAGTTTCCACTCACAACATCGACTCTACTCTCGAGTCTCTGCATGCTACTCATGTAAAGATAACATTCAAATAGAAGTGATGAGAAAAGACATTCAATAATAACAGACATATTCCGCAAGATAGGATATTCACTTTAAAGAGTTTCCAAGTAAGATTACATTCATGTGATGAAACTGAAAATATGCTATAAAAAGCACAACATATCAAAAAATGTAGTTAATGCTAATGCTAAAAAAATGGTGAAAATGTGATAATTTGATTTAGTTTTCCACCTTATAAATATTGATAAAGTTGGTTACAATTTGAGTTATAGTCACTTGGTTTTTAAATCGAGTATCATATGTAAAAAGTTTTATAGTAATTTACTGTGAGTACTCAAACATTGTCTAGACATACCCTATAGGCTTTAGAGTCTATAGAGGTCGCTAATTGGCCAAAGAGCACAAGAGAGAAAGAAAAAAGATACCAATAGAACAGAAAATGCTTGAAGACGAAGAAATTAGTTAATGGGAATGAGAAAAAGGGAGTGAAAGGAATCAACTAAGATAATTAAGTAAGCATTGATATGGAAGTATGTAACAATTCTTTTGTACAAAAGGAGGCTAATTTACTTGCATTTCAAGCATATGATCTACTTTAATTTATTTCACTCATACCCATCTTATTAAAGAGCTAGAGAGCATCTATACAGGTTACCAGAATCCTACTTTTCTTTTCTTTGAGTATTTTGAATTGACAATTAATACTAGTTCACTATGCACAAATGTACTAACAGACTAGCACACTACTAACAAGGTGTAACATACCTTTTAAAAAAACATGGTTTAACATATATTTGATTCAATTAAGCATTTGATTAAGGATTTAATTCGAATTAGTGTCTATGGAAAATATATAATTTTGGGAATACATCTCAATTTCTTTTTGTAGAATTAATATGTGAAACTATGATTGCATGTGAATATGTGATAATATTTTGATTCAAAAATATTATATTAGCAAATATTTGAATTAATAATAGATAAATAATTGTTATTATAGCGTTGAGTTTGAATATGTGACTCTTCACAGATTTATCTTGAATAGTGAAATTGTAACCATTAGACTTCAAGGGAAAAAAAGTAGAGATTATCATTCCGATAGAAAAATATTCAAGGAAAGAAAAATATATTTAATTTTTTGTTTTACATTTTATGTATGAAAAAAAATTAGAATGATACAAGTTTATTGAGAAAAATAATTGAGTGATGCAACAATTATGTGTTAAGAATAATTGAACAACATTTGAAATTGTCTACTTCTAAGGTCGCTATTCACTTTGGTTGAATACGGAGTGTTGATGGTGCCTTATCTAATTTTTTTTAGAGTTTCAGAGACTTTTGTTTATGTATCTTTAGCTAAAGATGTTAAAGATCATCAAGGGTTTCCCATATTACCCCTCCTTTTGTTGGTATTTTTTTCTTTATGTTTATATTGATTTTGTGTGTGTAGGATGTGATTTGAACATCTACTCCTTTGAAGGGTTTGAATTCTCTAGGTCTTAACTTGACCATCTACCATGAGATTTCTCTTCCTCTGATTTCTCTTTTGTTGGTATCTTCTATTGGTCACTTTATTTGGGATTTCTTAGAGAAACTTTTATCAGTTATAAGATCAAAAAACTTTTTGTTATGCCTAAAACGTTAGGGTGTACTTTGTAAAATGTTGACAAGTGTGAGATTGATAGGATGAATGGTTTAGAGATTAGAACCATTGTAAGAAGTTACTTTGAAGTCTAAAAGGGATTTTCAATTATTGTAGGATCCTTCAATATTTGTGGTCTGCTGGGGTTGTTAAGAAGGTCAAAGTGAAGGAATTCAGTTTGGCTAATAACCTTAGTCATATGGTGATCCAAAAGACCAAGTTGTGTGAGGTTTCTACTTATTTAGTTTATTATCTCTAGGGATTTTTTTTCTATGATTGGTATTTTACGCCGGATAACGCTGATAATGGATGCTTGTTATCTATTTGGTGTATTTTTTTAGGTTCTTCATCAGTTTCTTTTGTTGGTGTCAATTTCCTAGGTGATTATCTTTATTGGAGAGCTTATAGTTCAATATGTTTTATTGTGAATTTTTATTCCATATGTGCTTTTATCGATAAAATGGTTCTTTGGAGTAACCTCTCCAGATGCAAAGTTAATCTCCAAGACGATGTTTGGTGTGTGATATGAAATTTTGATTATGTATGCTATATGAATGAGATATCAGAGAGGAAAGGGTCCAATGGCTCACCAATTATGTGGAACCTTTGCTTTCGCAAGATTTTTTGTATCAAGTTGAGATCTTTAACTTACCCTTCATGGTTAGGTGATTTACTTGGTATTAACCCAATGGGAGGGTAACTAGTCGCTTGGATATGATTCTTGTGTCTAAAGGATGGTGGGAGTTATAGGGAGAGGCATCTCAGTGGGCTTTACTCCATGATGTCTTTGATCACTATTCGTTAGTCCTCATGTAATCTAATAAGCTTTGGGACCCTAATCCTTTTAGGTTTAACAATCATCGGCATTACTAATAATGGTTTAATTGACATCATTTTAAACATGTGGGTTGGTTCTATTTATGTAGGTTGGAAGAATTTTGTTCATAAAGAGAAACTTAAATATCTTAAAGGCAACCTTAAGCGTCATGAGAGATAGGTGTTTGATGCCTTTGAAGAAAGGATTATTGTGCTTTTGCGTAATATTAGGTTTTGGACCTTAAATTCAAGGCTGGTGTCCTTTCGTATGTTAGTATTGCCTCAAAAGTAGAGAGCTTTTGGTTCATTTTACCCTTCTTTACTCCAAACATTGTCATCTTGCTCAAAGAAACAAAGATATGTGGCTTAGGGAGTTTGATGTTAATTATGGTTATTTATGTGCTTATGTGAAAAGTAGGATAAGGAGAAATATCATAACGATCTTACATGTCAGTTGTAACACCCTAGTTTTAGTAAAATTATTTTGTTTGAATTTAATTATAATTTTGTGTAATCATTTGATTATTATGTGTGGGTGATTAGATAAATATGGGTGAGAGTGAGGGTGTGTGACCTGATAGTAGGGTGTGGAGGGTAATTAGAGATAGAAGGAATACTTAGAATTATTTTATTAATTAAAATAATAATTTGATTTTATTATTTAAATAAAATAAAAAGATAAAAAGAAAATAGAAGTTGTAGCGATATTGATGGCAAGATGGGGATTAGAGAGAAAATTAAGGGAAAAGTAGGAACATCCTAATTAAGAGATTATGCTTTTAGTGTAAAAAGAGAATTAGAATGAGGGAATGGAGCAGTTCGTAGAATTTTTGGGAGAAAAAAGGAAAAGAAGGCTAGGGCAAGAGAAAGAGAAGGCATAAGGAGAACATCCATTGATAGAGCTTGGAAATAAATTGCTGGAAAAGTCTAAGGTAAGAGGGAGAATATCTTTTGATAAAAAGGGCTTATGCATGGGGGTATGGTAGAGGAGTCCTTAACCTCCCAATAAGATTAATTAAGTTGTTTAGAATTCTGAATTTGATGATCCTATTTGATTTTATGTTGTTATGAGGGTTGAATTTCATGTGTCAATGTATGAATGAAATTCTGTTTTTGTGTACTCATGTATTTCCATCATTGATGATGTTTGAAGGTTTTAGGGAGTTGTGAAAATATAGGAATCCATGAGTATGCTTGTTAAATTGTTAACTTGATGTTAATTAGTGAAGATGTGAAGATATTATAGTAGCAAGTTGGTTTATTGTGTTAGAAATTTGAAATAAGTTATTTGGGTATGTTAGGACATGTTTGGATGGGTTTTTGGAAGGAATTTAGATGCCCAAAATTGAGTATTTTCGTCATGAATTATGTGGTAACTGATTATTACTTAATGGTAATTGATTACCAGGTCAACAAATATTTTTTTTGGTATTTTTAGGGTCGGTAATCGATTACCACATACTGGTAATCGATTAACGTAGGCTGGCACAATTTTTTTAAAGGTAAAACAAAAAAAGGTCATAACTTTCATTCTGCAAGTCTAAATGAGATGTCGTTCGAAGTGTTGGAAATATAACGCAAAATACTATCAAATGCTAATGTTTTCAGAGGCTTAATATGAGAGGATGAACTGAATAATTAAGTAAAATCAGATGCGTAGTTACCTGATGATTTACGCCACAACTTTTGATCCGTAGGTCCAAATGACGCGCCGTTTGAAGCGTTGGAAAGCTGACGCTCAGGGATACATCATGGTAATGGTTGATGAGACAGATGAGAGGTAGTAATGTGCCTACTTTCATAATTTTTGTGATGAATTGTATGATTGGTTAACGAATCGTTGTGTTTATAAGGTGATGTGTTGTTGTTTTGGTGGAGTAACATGAATAAATGCTTATGACTTTACGTTTGTTGAGTTGATGTTGTTTGTTGTTGTTTAGTAATGTCATGACATGGATTGACTGTTAAGTATGATGAATGATGTTGTCGTGTGAATTGAGAGTGTGAAAATGTCATTATGTTTTGAGATGACATTTATAATTATTATGTTGTTGCATTTATGAGTAATGATTTAATTGAGGAGATTTATTGTAATACTTGAGTTACGCTGAAGTATATGATGTTATGAATATGTGAATTGTTATGTGGTGGTTATCTAGAGAGGGGATTACTTGAGTTTTCAATGCATTTATGTTAGGATCAGAGAGTGGTCTTAACGCATTGATTTAATGACATGTTCATGTATTCATGCTGGGTTGTGTCACGAGGCAGGTTGCTAGTTCAAAGAGGGGACTAATGGCATGTCCCAAGCTTAGAGAAGGGGCTCATAGGTTTAGAGAGGGGGCCTTGTTCCTGAGTAAACCATTGTTGAGTTGGTACCACATGCATATAGTAACATAAAGTTGCATTTTGAGTATGAGATGCATAATGAGATAAATGCATATAATATTGGTATTGTATGTAATTGGTGTGTGATTGGCACGTGAATGAGTTGTGATTGATTATTTGGTATGAGAATGTACTTGATATACTTGTGATTGCCTTTTAATGTTCATTATTTTAATTACTAGTAAATCTACTCATTTTACTAACCACAAATGATATATCGGGTCTGGTACATTGCATTAAATACATAAGACACCATATTGCACTTGCATATTCTAATTGAGCCACTGCTCTTCCATTATTGTTATGAAGTTTTACGCCATGATCAAATGGAGTAGTTAATTCTTTAAAGCATAGGTGTTTGAACTTATCGAGCATTTTTTTCATTATAATGTGTTTGGCTAAGTTCATAACCCCCACTAATTCACTTTACTTTTATCCTTAAAATTGTGTCAACTACTCCAAGATCTTTCATCTTGATGTGGAAGTTAGAAACCTCTTTGCCTCTAAAATTCCATTCATATCATTGCTAATTATCAACATGTCATCGACATAGAGACAAAGGAACATTATAGTGTCCTTGTGCACTTTTGTGTATAAACATATGTCACAAGAATTGGGAATAAAGCCATTTGAAAGTATGACATAGTCAAATTTTTGATTCCATTGTTTCGGTTCTTATTTTAGTCCATATAAGGATTTGATAAGCTTACACACCTTTTGTTCATTTCCAGGGAGCACATAGCCTTCTAGTTGTTCCATGTAGCTTTATTCATCGAGATTTCCATTTAGGAATGTTGTTTTAACCTCCATTTGATGAACTATAAGTTCATTCAAAGAGGCTAAGGAAAACAATACTCTAATTGTTGTTGTCTTTGCCACTGGTGCATATGTGTCAAAGTAATCAACACCCTCCTTTTGTCTAAATCCCTTTGCTACTAATTTGGCCTTATAACTGTTTAGAGTACCATCAGTATTATACTTCTTTTTAAACACCCGCTTGCATCCAATAGGCCTTGATCCCTTTGTTAAATCAACAAGTTCCTAAGTGATATTTGAAATAATTGAATCCATTTCATCTTGGATGACGTCTTTCCAAAAAGGAGAGTCCATTGAAGCCACTGCTTCCTTGTAGGGTTTAGGATCATCCTCTACTTGAATAATAATAGGAATGCTCTAAACATAATTTTCACAATTTCCTTCAAATAGATAAAAGGAAATAAGTTGAGGATCAATTTTGTTCGGTCCTAGAGCCTTTATTTTTTGGGTTTCCTTGCTTATCCTAGGCTCGGGTTGTGTTTCAATAATCTGAGAAGTACTTTCAGGTTTTATCTCTACAATCCGAGAAGAATCTTTTTCACAAGATTCTTTATTTGCGGGAAACTCAAATTCCTTATCCTTAGTAACAAGATTTTCAAAAAATTCTACATCTCGGGATTTTACAATTACATTAGACTCTAAGTTTAAAACTCTATATGCTTTACTGTTTGGTGCATATCCTACAAATGCACATTTTATCCCTCGATGACCTAATTTAGTTCTTTTAGGATCCATGTTTTTATAGTAGGCCAAACATCCCACACTCTAAAATAGCCAATATTTGTGTCGCATCCTGCGAAAAAACAACCGGCGGGACTCAAATAAAAACACAACACAGAGCCGCCACTGCGCGTTATTTATCCCAAGATAGGGAAAGGAAACGCTCAGAGAAACCTGGAAAGGAAATGGTCTCGCGACCAAAGAGAAAGGGTAAGGGAGTCGGTTACGCGAGGGGAAGGTATTAGCACCCCTCACGTCCGTCGTACTCGACGGGATCCACGTTCTAAAATAAAGAAAAGGTTGCTAAACATCACACACACACACAGGGAACGCAGGCGGGGTTAAGAGAAGGGAGCTCGATAGGACATCGCATCCTATGCCTACATATCTTGTCTGGAACAAGAATCAGAGCCACTGTAGTTCGGCTTACGCACGCCAAACAACACAAAACGCACAAACAGATGGCAAACATGGAGCCCGACAACCACTCAATGGAATTACGTCGGCATCCGAACCAAAACACGTACAAAACGGCAAACGTGGAGCCCGACTGCCAATCACTGGACTTACGTCGGCATCCGAACCAAAACACGTACAAAACGGCAAACGTGGAGCCCGACTGCCAATCACTGGACTTACGTCGGCATCCGAACCAAAACACAATCAGATAACAAGTAAACACACACAAAAAAGAAAAAGGTTGCCCGGAGTGGTCTCGCACGACCACCTGCCTACATACCTCGTCTGGAACAAGGATCAGGGCGATGTAGTTCCCCTTAAAGGGAAAGAAAAACTAGCCAGAAACCGAGGGAAGACACACTACCAGGGAGCTGGACTCGAGCCTAGTGTTGTCATGCATCCTTACCCTAAGTTCAGGTTTCTACCTACTTGCATAAGCAAACTACTCCTATCCAGGAAAGAAGCAAGCATACAAAATAATTCAAGCATACATCAAATGAGAACAAGCATACATCAGATGGAGTAGAGGATGATTGAAGATCAATGCAAAAAGAATTTCGCAATTTGAGCAAGAATTGAGGAAATTCTTGTCAATTTTTGGTTTTGGTGTTCTTGAGAATTTGAGAGAATGTGATGAGTTTTTGGATTTGATTTGGTGAAATGTGAATTCTGTTATGATTTGATGATGATTAACAATATATACTCAAGCTTAATCCATGTTTAATCATGCTAATTAATCAATTAGAAATGATTAGTGAAAATGTCATTTTCACACCAAGGGCAAAAATGTAACTTCCTATGCCAGCTCATTGCCAGCTCATGGACAACTCACACACTCCCAAAATGACATGTGTGAGCTGTTGCAACTTGGCTTATGCTCATTGGATGTGTATTTTGGAAATTCCACATGTGATGGCTATGTATTCAATTATTCAAGTTCATTTCAAAAGCCATTTTCCAAACCATGAAGCCTTAGCATGTTATGAATATTCCAACAAGTTTCAAATGCCATTTATGAAGTGTTGCAAAAATCCCCACTCAAAAATTCCAAATATTTCACAAGTTGGACAATTTTGCCCCTGGTCCATTTAACTATCCAGTTGAAATTTGACTTTTTGTATTGACCACTTTTGAGAAAATCCAATTATGCACCATGAAAGTACATGTCAAATGGAGTTTGTGCATATAAAGAACTTCCAATTTGGACACTCCATGTGGAAGTTATGGCCCCCTGATTATGGGTCATTTCTGAAATTCACTGAGCCATAATTTTCCAACCATACATGGGATTCTCAAGTTCTTGGACATTTTGGAAAGGTGAGAACAAGATCTACAACTTTCATGTTGAACAAATTTTCATTTGAAGCTTCCTTGGACACGTGGTCTTGAGGTGAAAAACTTTCCATTTTTGGAAACTTCCATTACAAGTCACTTTCTATTTTTGGCAGTTTTTGTCCTGACTTGATTTTCTTCATTCTTAAGCTTTGAGATGTCATATAACACTTGTCCCAACATGAATGAAGTGTATCCAACTCATTTCCACCTCCAAATCCATCAAATCATGTACAGTTGACCACAGTTGACTTTTTCAACTGATAGATGAAGTTGGCAATGCATAGATCAAACTGAGCCCCAATCTCCTGATGAAATGGCTCAAGGGTGAAACCCTAGCCTCAATAAGCACAATATAATCATAGAATGAACTCCATAGCCATCATAACCCCATCTCCTGACTATGCCCTGGCTGGCCCAATGCAACTGATTAGGGTTGACCAGTGGTCAAAACCCTAATCTCAAGGAATCTGCCTCCAATCACTCGATGAAATCAAACCATGATGATGATGATGTATCACTTCAATCAAGATGAAGACCACTATCCATTGAGAATCATGAAACCCTAATTCATAGCCCCATCCTCAGATGGCCAATGATCAGTCAATAAAACCTTAGGCTTGCACTTTGACTTTCTCATCTCCTGATCAAGACTTGGGAGGATGACTTGCACAATGTAACCACATGATATGCAATATGCAACGCCTAATGACCTAAGAAATGATATGTAATATGTTAATGCTAGTCCCAGAAGAAGAGGGCAAATTTTGAGGTGTTACAATTTGGTGCTCTGCCTTTCCACACCTCATATCGAAAAATATTGGTTTTCTTCAAAGGAATTATGTTAATTATGTGGCAAGCGGAAAATAAAGTTTCACCCCACAAATTGAATGGTAATTCAGAATGCATTAACATGACAATCATCATTTCTTGATATGTTTGATTCTTTCTCTCAGTTATACCATTTTGTTATGGTATACGAGTGTTGTACCCTAAAATTTGCCCTCCATTTTTGCTTCTCAGCTGACTTATAATTTGAGACTCATTCATTCATATGCATCATTCATTCATGATTAACACTTGCTAACAGACATCATATATTCAGGGTTTATGGCTAATGAAAATCAGGGTTTTGGCTTGACGATTATGGTATTGCTCATCATGTGGAGAGAAACCCTAATTTCTGGATTCTTTGGGACCTTGACTCTCATGGCCTACATATTGACATTCATTTGTACATCCACACCCTAATTCTTGACTTTGTTCCTATGGGATTTTGTATTTGACCTTCTGTGTAATTAACCTGACTTCTGAACCCTAATTATGGGTCCATGGTTTGAGGAGTTTCCTGTGGAGCCTTGGGCTTTGTTTGAAACCCTAATCAGGGATAATTGGTATTCATGTGCTTTGCTGGTTTGGCTTTCTGATCTACGGACCATCAAAACCCCAATCATTGGCTTTGAGGTTTGTGAACCCTATGGTTTGCATTGAGGTAGTGGAAACCCTGGTTGTGGTTCATGGCATTGATACACCACTTGAGTTGGCTTCTCACCTGGCTCGAGATTCTTGTTTCATATATAGCTTTGAACTTTGACCTAGTAAACCCTAATGCATGGTGTTTTGTGATTGATTCAAGACATGTTTACATTCATGTTTCATTGACCTCATGGCCTCGTGATCCATTTGATTCGAGTTTTATTTCATTCCCTCTTAATCCATTACTTCCATGGTTTTCTTAAAATGGCAAGATTCATTCATGCTTTGATTTATAGTCCCATTGATACAAGTTCATTGTCCATTTGATCAAGTTATTCCATGACCCATTAATTCCATTTTATTCATTCATTCAAAGAAATCCAAGCCATTATGCCTCACACATGATCCCATGCATAAAAAACAAGCAAAAAAACCATTTTTTCATGATGGTAATTGATTACCATGTTTGGGTAATCGATTACCTTGCTCCCAGTAGCCAAAAAAATAACTTTTTCATGATGGTAATTGATTACCATGTTTGGGTAATCAATTACATTGCTTCCAGTAGCCTAAAAAACCCATTTTTTGATGGTAATCGATTACCATGTCTAGGGTAATCGATTACACCTGATGGCAGTAGAAAAAATACTGCATTTTTTAGCACTAATGCAGTATCCTTTGCACTCCAAACCAATCCCAATGCTTGCATCAATACACATTTTATGCAGCAACCAACCATATCATCCATGCATTGAACCAAGCTCTTAACATTTAAATTCACCAAAACTTCCCAAGCTAACTCCAAACCAATTCAAACTAACTCCCAACCTCTTCAAACTAATTCCAAACAATTTTAACTAACTCCAAGCCTCATTTAACTAATTCCAAGCCACATCAAAACTAACTCCTAAGCTCCATTTGATCAAAACCTATAATCTATATAAACTCATCACTCTCATCAAATCAAGGAGAATGACCAAAATCAGAATTCTCTCAAATTACTCATTGCAAGTTCAACATTTCTCCTCTCACTTCATCTTCTCCAATTCCTCTCCCTACACCAAAGCTCAAAACCACCATTGGAGCAAGCTTCAGATTGAAGTTTGTTATCAATTGAGCTAAACATTTTTCCTTCAACAATCATCCCTATATTCGTATAATCAACGTCAACAACAACAATTCAAGGCAAATAATTTTAGAGTTGATTCTTGAAGAGGAGGAGTTCATAGTAGAAGTAGAAGATTAAAGAGTCCAAGTAGAATACCTCTGGTTTTCACTTTATCTTATTCATATTCATCACCTTCAAATTTCAACAAGTTCGAAGACAATCCTCCGTCTTGCAGGTCGATGAATTTTCATCTTTGCTTGGTTGCTGAATTTTTGATACCACAATGTAGCTTATATAGTGGAGAATAAAAACCCCAACGTTTGGTGGTTTGGTTCTCCTCCATCTCCATTTAAATTTAGATTTTATGCTTAGGGTTCTTGTAAGACCCCAATTTTGACCCTAAGATCCCTCATGTAACTTCATCATAGGCATTAACATTGGGGTCATACCTTGACATTCTCCTTACCCCTCCTTCATTGGGTTCGTTCTGGGAGAGATCACCAAGCACTTTGTGATTGTATCATATTTCTATTTTATCATTTCACTAACCAAAATACCAAAAATATGTCTTTGCATTTGCCTAACTCTTTTGTAGGTAGGGCATGATCTCCATTGATCTATCAAGTTCACATCTAGGGTTTGAGACCCTCATGACAAAGAGCACAACCATGGATTGATTCAAGGATGGCCATAAACATCATATATGAGTCCCAATGATCTCTACATGTTATATTGATCAAGTTTTCTTCAAGAGTTTGAGGGTGATTTGCCTTGGAAACCCTAGTTTGACTAGGTATCTTGAGTAACTTCTCCAACAAGCTATCTCACCAATTGATCAAATTTCTCAAGGGACACTTCAAAATTCATCATCTTATGCATATATGATCTACCATGAACCAAGAAAGTTAAGAAAATTCATCATCTTATGCATATAGAGACATAAAACAAAAAGAATTTCCCGATAAGTTGAGTACCCCACCTTGGGGCAACTTATGCAAAAATTAGGGACTATGGCAAGTAACTGCGTTCTGCTGATCTTCAGTATTTTGAAGGCTTGTTTGAGCACAAGGGTTGACATCAGTTCATCCCCAGCAGCGGTCAAGAGCATAGTGGATATCAAGAGTTGGTAGAAGGATTAAGGATCATTTGTATTCAACGTACCCCTTTTTCCATGTAAATTACCATTTTCAACTTTGTAAAAATCCATGGAGTCTTGTCATTTACAGACTACCATTCCATTAAATAAAGTTGAACTTTTATCCAAATTGTTTCTACTCTTATTTACTTCAGCCAATAGTTTTTAATTTTATTATGATCATTTTGAAATTAAACTTTTAAATCAAAATCAAGTTTTTTCCTTAAATATATAAAAGCAAGAATTTTTCCAAAGCAAGTAAAAGGAATATCAACAACATTTCAATGGATAGCAAGTCCTTAAGTGTGAAACATCAGAGGTTCCCCAAGTAGTTAATCCTTCGGGTATCCCTAGACGTTGTGTTGATTCAGTTCTTCGGCAAAGTGTTTGATCCTCAGTGGAATTCCTTTCCTCGTCCCTAGCTGAGTTGGTTGATTCAGATACCATGCGGCGTGTTGTTTTCCCCGACAAAGTTTCTGCCTTCCCCAGTGGATTTTGTACATCCACAACGAAGTTCGTATTTCCTCAGCAGGGTTGATCGTCAGCAGAGATGGTTGATCTTCCCCAGTAGATTGCATTGGTTTCCCTGCCGATCGCCATTCAACTTGCTCCCAGTCAGAGTTTCCTCCTGGTTTCTGAGCAGCTTTTTGTGATTATTCTCTGTTGGGTTGTCTCCCATTTTTATGGTGTTGACCTAAAATTCCTCACAGATTGGATGTTCTGTCCTCAACAGATCTCCTCCTTCCCCGGCTAGGTTTGAACCTTTGGGATGTTGATCTCTTCGTTCTCCAACAGTTGTCATCATATTTTGTGGATTGACCGAGGATTATACCGATGGTTCAAATTCTTTGCGACACATTTGTATTCTTTATGATCATTTTGTCAGCATAATCATCATATATACATATACATATACAATCATATAATTTCATAGTTGCATACCCTATATCTTCATATTTGATTTGTTTGAGATTCTTATGGCGGTATTTTATCCCCATACCAAATCTGGTGTCTGTCCTCCTTCAATTGTAGAGTGTCAGCCCCTTAAGCAGAAAGACTTTAACCTTTCTCCTTTTCCCCACTAAGTTTGTTTCCTCGTGGATGGTTGTTATTTCAGTTTCCTCCCCAGTTGATTTTCTGGATGAAATTACCTCCCTTGAGTTATGTCCTCATTGGGTTGAGTCTTGATTGACCATTTTCTTTCTAGCTCTTACCTAGATAGATGCTTTGGTCCCTTGAGAGTCTATTACCCAGTAACTGGTAATATTCTTCTTAGTTTGCGGTTTGTTACTTCTTGCCCAATACCCGGCAAAAGTACCCTTTTTTTTCCTCAGTAGAGTCCCCAGTGGATCTATTCCCCAAGAAGTATATCCTTGATATGTTCATCCTAACCAGTGACGGATATCTTTCATTCCCCTACCTGAGTCTATCCTTGATATGTTCACTTTAATCGGTGACGAGTATTCTCATTCTTTTGGTATTTTACCCAGTAAAAAGGTAGTTGTAATCCCTATTTTGTTCACCAGAGTTAATCCTTGATATGTTCATCTTAATCAATGACGGGTTTTCTTCTCCTTGTTGGTGTTCTACCCAGTAATCGGTAGTTGTAAATCCTACTTTTCCCCTGTGCAGAGTCTATCCTTGATATGTTCATCCTAACCGGTGACATATTTTCTCTTCTATGGTATTCTATCTAGTAACTGATAGATATAATCCCTATTTTTGCTCCTCATCAAAGTCGATCCTTGATATGTTCATCCTAACCGATAACGGGTCTTCTCTTTGATTGGTTTTCTACCTAGTAACCGGTAGTTGTAAATCCTACTTTGTCTCCTCACAGAGTCTATCCTTGATATGTTCATCCTAACCGGTGACGAATTTTCTCCCTGACGGTATTCTATCCAGTATTCGATAGATGTAATTCCTACTTTTTGTCCAGTTGGTATATCCTTGATATGTTCATCTTAATCGATGATGGGTATCCTCCTTGACATTTCCCAGGCAAGTCTATCCTTGATATGTTCATCTTAATTGGTGACGGATTTTCTTCCCTGTCGAGTTTATCCTTGATGTTTTCATCTTAACCGATGACAGATACTCTCACCCTTGGTCTTCTACCCAGTAACTGGTAGTTGTAAATCCTATTTTCTGCAGTTTTCCCCAGCAAGGTTATTCTTACCCAGTAACCGGTAATGAATTTCCTCTCCTGGAATCCACAGCGAGTCATCCTTGATATGTTCAACCTAACCGATGACAGATGTTCTCTCTGTCAGATCTTTATTATCTCCTTACCCAGTAACCGGTAGTGGATAATAGATTTCTGCTCCCCCTGTATTGAAGTTTATCTTCCCCAGTTGAGTTGAGTGCATATTTCCTTAGTGAAATTGCTTTTTCCTTGCAGATGTTGTTATTCCCTGGCTGAGTCTTTCCATTTTATATGGAGTTCCTCGAGTCCCCCAGCAGTTTTTAAGTCATAGCCTGGCCTAGGCATAACCTCTTTTATCCCCCCAGAGTCTCGGCCTCCCCAGTAATTTTTCCTTACAAAATGCATTATACTCCTGCGGATTTTCGGTCTCTCTGATCCGTTTTTTCCTTTGTGGCAATATTTCCCTACAAAGCATTAACTTTTGCATTCATGTCATATGCATCATGAGGTCTCTCAGGGACCAAAATTTGTTTCTCTATGTTGTTATTTAAGCCCATTCTACTGAGTCGACATGAAGATTTTAACCTTCGCCTCCTCAGTTAGAATGTCCTTGAATAGGGGCAGCTGTAAGACCCCATTTTTGACCCTAAGATCCCACATGTAACTTCATCATATGCATTAACATTGGGATCATACCTTGGCATTATCCTTACCCCTCATTCATTGGGTTCGTTCTTGGAGAGATCACCAAGCACTTTGTGATTGTATCATACTTCTATTTTATCATTTTACTAACCAAAATACCAAAAACATGTCTTTGCATTTGCCTAACTCTTTTGTAGGTAGGGCATGATCTCCATTGATTTATCAAGTTCACATCTAGGGTTTCAGACCCTCATGACAAAGAGCACAACCATGGATTGATTCAAGGATGGTTATAAACATCATATATGAGTCCCAATGATCTCTACATGTTATATGGATCAAGTTTTCTTCAAGAGTTTGAGGGTGATTTACCTTGGAAACCCTAGTTTGACTGGGTATCTTGAGTAACTTCTCCAACAAGCTATCTCAGCAATTGATCAAATTTCTCAAGGGACACTTCAAAATTCATCATATTATGCATATATGATCTACCATGAACCAAGAAAGTCAATAGAATTTGAAGTTATCAAGTTGGTTGATGGTGGTTGGCCAGATGAATTCATCTGATCAAAACTGGGTCTCCCTAGACTCTATCTCCTACAATTTTCACTATATGAAAATGATTCCAAGAGAAAACTTACTCTAAATAACATTCCAAACAACTTTTAAGTTGATACCTAGAGCTAGTGTTGCTTGGAAAATCATTTTCTATGTTGAAACATTATAGGTCATTTTGTCTAAACCCTAGTTTGAAAGTCAACTTCCAAAGGCCATAACTTGCTCAATTTTTATGAGATGAAAGATTTCTAAGTTGAAAAATCAAATTCAATAGGTGTACTTCAACTTTTATGTTTGGAGTGGGAGCTAATTCAACTTTTTTGAGCATGTGATATGAGGTTACATTATAGGTCATTTTTGACGTATACCATTGATCAAGTGAGTTTTCCAAACTTCAAAAATGCATAACTCTATCATTTAAAATCCAAATGACATGAAATGTGTGACCATTTTGAAGGTCTTTGAAAGAGCTACAACTTTGATGAATACACTTTTCTCATTGGAATCTCATATAAAAAGTTAAGCAAGATGGAACATTGAGACATATGGCTTGACACTTAGAAACATTTTGATATGTCAAAATTTTCCAAACTTCCACCTCAAATTTCTTCAAGTTATAAACTCCAAATGGAAAAGTGTTGAACATGAAAGTTATTCCTCTCAATCTCACCTTTCAAAGAGCTCAAATTCGTCCATTTTGGACAAGGAATGCATAGGCTGCGCATGGCATGAACATGGTGTCATCACTTGGCAAGGATCAAACTTCAAATCTTCATGTACACTTGCCTTGCAATCCAATTTGAATTAAAATCATCTCACACTCATTTGTGGACTTAGGGCAATGATTTTATGGGCCTATGCGCGCCCATGCACCCATGCATCATCAATATCAAGTTTGGAAAGTGGATTTTAAGTGTGAAAAAAGCAATGGTTTCAGCTATAAATAGAGCCTCATATGCTCAGCATTTCACACACATTCGGGCCAGCTTTGATCCCCAATCTCTAACCCTCGCATTGCAAAGGATAATCCTGAAAAATTCACTTGAATTTGAGTTTGAATTTCCACTATTTTGAAATTTAAAACTCCAGGGATCCACAACCTTTTGAGCATTTAATCATTCTTCTACAAGCATTTGGAGTGAGATCAAGCACGAGCAAGAGCAAGATCAGTTGAATCCAGACCTCCATTGAAGGTATTTTTCAAAAATTTTGATCTCTTCGATTCTCTCTAATTCTTGCTCAATTCTATTGATTCTTTGGTTGTCTGAAGTCCTACCAATGTAGGCAAGAAGATTGAGTTTCTTAGAGGCCAAATCGAAGCAACTTAGTTCATGTACCTGAAATTTCAACTCCATGTATCTCTCAATATACTTGGAGTTAGAGTGAATTGAGTCTAGATTCGAACTCAGTGCCATTTTTACTTTAAAATCATGTCCTTGTTTTTAATTTTGGTGATGGTTATGACTGAACCAGTCCGGCGAGGTTCGCCGGAGAAGGCAACCGGTCCTTGGCCGCCGGTGGTGTGCTGGATGGTTTTGAGCCATAGGATCCTTTTAAAAGATCTAATCATGAGCGTTCCTTTTGAATACCAACTGTGTGGCGCGCTGACTCAAGTGCACGGTGAAACGCGTGTTTTGATCCACTTGATCTGCCACCTCAATTAATGAGGGAGATCAAGTGGTCCACGTTTTTTCTAATATTTTAATTTTCATTTTAATTGCTTTATTTTCAATAATTCATATTAAATTTAATATTGATCCAAAAAATATGGGTCTTTCACCAAAAAATTTCAAATATTTTCCTCTTTCATATTATGAATTAAAATCATTTTTTGGATCATTATTAAAAAAAATTTCATGAATTAATTGATTTCGAATTTGTTTTTAATTGTTCAAAAATATTTTTAAATGTCCAAAAATTATGAAATTTTTTCTCCAAGGTCCTTTGACCTTGTTTGACCTATGATAAATCTCATGGCCATTTCTTTGGTGTTTTGATGAGATTTTAGGAATTGGATAAACCATATTTAATTTAAATGCACTATTTTAGTATTTTTAATTTGAATAAATGTCAAATAAATTTGTTGACCAATTGTGATGACTTGTTTATGTTTGACTCTTGTTGTTGGGCCTTGGTCAAGGTTGATTTGACTTTGTCAAGTTAATATCATTGGATTTAGGGGATTGATGGAATGTACATTCCATCTCCCAAAATGAATGGATGATATTAATTTGGTAAAAGTCCTCCTTTGACCAATTTGTGTTTTGATCCATTTCCCTCCCACTTCATCTTATTTCCTTTCTTCATTCACTCATTCCATTTGACCTATGATATCTCAAAATCCTAAGGCTAGTTGATTGAAAAATTGACATGAGTATGGATGACATTAGGCCACCCCTTTTGCATATTTTTTTTGTGTGTGGTATGTTTCATGAGCATAGTCTACTATACTATGTCTCTAACATACATTAACACCAAAATTTCATTGCCCGACCTCAAATAGTTGTGACTTCTACATATGTCCAATTAAGTTTGCTTAACATAGCGCTAAATTTGTGACATAAATGGCATAAGCATTCTAGTTAGTGAGATTGTAAGTCTCCCCTCTTTCATGGTATTGTGTGGAAACTTGGCCTTTTTTCCTTCCTTTAGAAGATGTCTTGGTTCAAGGATCCATGCTTGTGATAAGTGGGTTGAGTGTTCTCCAAAGAATGACTTCAATTAAAAAGCAAAAGCAAAACAATACTAACTTCTAACCTACTAACTACTAACTTTTAATTTCAAGCCCTTTACTTTAATGTCATTTAATTTTTGCTTTTATTCATTTGCCATTGTTCATATCATCCAATTTGTTTATGTTAATGCAATTTTCACTTTGTCTATTTGGACCATATTGTGTGACATATTTTGTTTGTGTATACTTTTTTTGTTTGTGTGGTCCTTGACCATTAACCTACATAATAACAACAAAAAAACCCTAAAAACTTTTGTGTGGACTGTTGGCTTGATCTTGGACAAATGGAATTAGAAACTAGACAACCTTCCTATGCTAACGGACTTGGCCAATGCCAACTTATTGAGAAATCAAGTGCTTGTAATTTGAAACTCCATCTGACACATCATTCAAGATCCTTTTAAGTTCATCTACAACATGATCATTGTGAAGCTGTTATTTTGAACCTGTGACTTATGGAACTCATCTGTTACATGGACTATTTTGGAGAAGATCATGGAATGGATAAGCTTGGATGTGGATATATTTATTTGATGCCTTCCTCTTCAAGATAATATAATTGTGCATTGTGTTATTTGATTCCAAAAGTCCAAGGAAATTCTGGGTTTCTATCGACATTATTGTCTATTGGATTGCTACCCACTTGGTCAGATCCTTTCAACTCTAAACTTTTAAATTTTTTACATAGGGTAGTCTCTTCATCTTCTCCCCATTTCTTTAATTTCAAAATATCTCTCTCCATTTTTCAAAATCTTATTTGTGTGAACTACTTTTGTTCTAAACTTTGACCACTTTGCAAAAAGATAGAAACTTTGACCTTATGCCATTGCATTTTCAAACTTCTTTTCTTAAATCAAATTTGTAAATAAACTTAACTATACTTGACCTAAACTTTCAAAAAGCCAAAAATAACTAACTCATTCAAACCATTTTAGGCCTTTGTGCCTTTTAAACATAAATTTTGTTAAAAGTAATGCACCCACTTTGAAATTTGTATTACGAACTACGAGGTTTTGATCCCTCATTTTTATGTTGGTACGTAGGCACAAGACCGAAGGTCTTGTCAAACACAAAAATATAATAAATGAATTATTTTCTCATCCCCCCATTCTATTTGTTTGTAAACATCATTTTATACCAAGTACATATGCACACAAAAAGGGCTCCTTAGGAGTACCTAGGACACTTTAGGTGCTAACATCTTCCCTCTGTGTAACCAACCCCCTTATCTGTAATCTCTGACATTTTATTAGTTTTGATTTGAAAACTTCTTAATTTTGGGTTTTGTTCGTACTTTTTCCCTTTTCCTTTGGAAACAATAAAATCACGGTGGCGACTCTTGTTATTTGATCTCTAGCTTGTCAATAGCTTGATGATCATGAATTTACCGCTACAGTTCTCGACTTTAATGACTCAGTTTCTTGAATTTATCGACTTCTAGTTAGAATAGATGAGAGATTAGGATAAAAGAGGTTGAGAGGAGTAGGAAAATGATGTTTTTTCTTGATTCCGGCCAACACCACCGCCTCCGGCGTGGTGGTGCCGGAGTTCTGATGGTGGTTCATTTTTAACATGAGAATTGAATTTGATGTGTAGAGATGATGAATTATGGTTACTGAATTTTTCTCCCATTTCCTTTGCAAATTCTGTTGGGCTTAGCCATTAAGCCCAATATTTTTCTTTCTACACCCCAACTTTGCTTAGCAACATACTTGCTAAATCCAACTACACTTCTTAGTATTTGAGTTCATTCTGTTGGACCCCAAAACCCCTTTTTTTGCTGAATTTTTCACTATATTCGGGGCTTGCACCCCTTTGGCCCAACATTTTAATTGTCATTTTAATTATCTTTAATTTCATTTTATTTTGTGTTGATATTTTTGGTAATTGTTTTGTTAGCATTTTAATTAGGTTTAATTAGTCCTAAGATTTAAATTAGAATTTAGGAATTAATTGGAGTTTTGTATAGTTTTTTAATTAGATTTTAATATAGTTAGTTAGATTAGGAAATAAAAAATAGTTAGATTTTAGTTAATTTTAGAATTTAGCTAATTCTTGAACATTAGGCTAATTTTAGAATTTAGGACTTAATCAATTTGTAGTTTCTAATTAAATTTTAATTGGAATTAAGTTTGTGTTCATAATTGGATATCTTTACAAGTTGACCATTTTACCTCTTAGGGGTTATTTTGGTATCTTAACCACATAATTGCATGTTCTCTTAGGGATTTTTGACATAGATTTTTAATAAAACCATGACTAACTATAACATGCTCCCCTAGGATTTTAACATAGAATTTTAATCATTTATGGCATGATCCATTAGATTAGCTCGATTAATTCTAACCTTTAGATTAGGACTAACCTAGTTTCCTAAATCATTTCAAACCCTCTGATTTAAATTTATCAAAAGAAATTTTGATTAATTAAATCCTTTGAACTTGTATAATCCCACTGTCTAATTTGAGTGACCGAAAGACCCTTGGTCACTTAATAAGACGTTTCTTCTAAGCTTTGGAGCTCGAAGCCTCAAGTCTAGATCCTCAATCAAGGCATCCTCAATCACATCAAGCAGCAGATTATACAAGATAAATCAAAGGTTAACACTTGGTAAATACGATTCTAATTGTACCAAATGAGCCTTAAGTAATAGGGAATGATGAGACAATGTCTCTCCTATCCTTGTCTAGAGCGACTTTGCATATGGGACGTAGGCCCCAAATATTCAAAGTGTTCGCCCTTATTTATAGACTTTAGTACAATTCAAATACAATAAACTACTAAGTCTTCTTCATACAAAGACAACATCAACACAAGGATCAACAATGAAGATTCTTCACCAACAACTTGTCAGTTAAGAGAAGTATCATACGAAACGAGCCTTAAGTAGTAAGAAATGATGAGACGAAGTTTCTCTTATCCTTGTATAGAGAGACTTTGCGTATGGGGCATAGGCCCCAAATATTCAAAGCATTCAACTTTATTCATAGACTTTAGTATGATTCCTATCAATCGACTGTCAAGTCTCTTATTAATCCATCCCCCATTCTAATCATTTCAATTCAATCATTTAATCTATTCTTTTGCCTCCAATCACCTTGCTTTCAGCCCTAGTGGGCTGAACTACGAAAGCTCTGATTTCCTTATTGCACTATAAGGATACGTAGGCAGGAGAACCTAATTTCTTTGTGAGCTACCCTATTTATCAATCAATCATTCTTCATTCATTCAATCAATACCATCTTTTTGAGATCAACCATACTTCTCCTTGGACTCCTTGTCTATCCTTTTAAGACAATTTAACGATAGTCTACCTCATCAATTGAGAGTTGTTTGGATCATACCCAAACATTTAATTCATTCTTTTCGGATAAGACGCCACTTCGCTATTCGATTAAGAGTCTATCCCTTTCTTAAATCCAAGATACTATTCTTATTTGATCTCGAACTGTCTGTTCCCTATCCAATGATATACTGTTCCTTGTACACAACAATACTTTCTCTTGTGCCCCGCTTTTACCCCTTGAAGACGTTATAGCACCAATTCATCTTGTGAATCGAGAGTTGTTTGGCTCGTACCCATACATTCAATTCATTCCTTTGGTTGAGAGGCTTGTTTACTCTTTGATTCCAAGTTCCATCCAGTTGTGGGTTCCCTTGATACCATCCTGTTGGTACAAATTATACCTTTCATCACTGTATGTATCTCTCTTTCTCGTGGTTCCGAACTACGGTTGCTCTAACTTTATCATTGCACAATGAGAATACGTAGACATAAGGATGCGAATCCTTGGTGAGCATACTTCTAATTATTCCTCCTTCCGCCTTAAGGCATCATCCATCTCTTTCACTATTTATTACCTATTTTCGATCATAAATCATTCACCCAATGACATATTATTCCTTTGACATCGAAATATACTTCCTTTTGAATTCCATGTACACCCTTTTAGGACGCCTAACGTAAAGTCCATATTTCTATCTAGAGTTGTTTAGCTCGTTAGCCAGACATCCCTATGGTACAAATCCCATTTCTCTTATGGATTCCAATGCACTTTCACCTTTTGGTTTCAAACAATACTTCCTCAGTCACTTGTCACCAGATATTCATTTCTGTGACTTCGGTCACTTCACTCTGTTCATCTCCACGATGCACTCATATCTACCTTCATTCACTTCGTGTGATATACCTTGTTCTTAGAGCCAGATACACTACCTCTTTGTACTCCTTCTTGCGCCACCTTATGAACCATGAGATGTTTGGCTCGTATCCCAAACACTTAATTCTCCTTGTTTTCGGCTATACCATATAGTGGCAGACGCTTCCGGCTAGTCCACATATTGGCCAACACCAGTTTACTCTTAGGTTCATGTTTCACCCTTGTTGGAGTTCAAAAAACACTAGTCTTTGGTTCAGATCATACTTTGATCACACTTATTTTCATCTTCCGCCTCTAGTTCCTTGAACTACGAAGCTCTAAATTCCTCATTGCACTATGAGGATACGTAGGCATGAGGTCCTCAATCCTCACTAAGCACTTTATCTATTTCTCTTCCTTTTCCCATTCTTTTGCGAGTAATCTTTATATATAACACCCATTCGAGCGTGAACAATCGAAACGGTTCCCATGGAGTACCATGTATGTTTAGGGTGCGATACGTTCGGGTATATTTTCGCTAGCTTCAGCTGGCGACTCTGCTGGGGAGTTTGCTTGTAGTTGGGGGTCTCTTCTTAAGCATCCCAAGATTCTGTTGGTGACTCTACCAGGGATGCTTCGCTACTTGGAGTACTTCCTAGTCGCTAAAAGGAGTCGAGCCCAGTTTTGACTGTTTCTTCGTTCGTTTGGGTGTTTACCTTTATGCAGTTACTCGATTTACTTATCGCTTTTCTTATTGATTTATATTATGGATATTATCTATTATACTCTTTGTTGGTTTGGGTTATTAATACATGAGAGAGAAGCTCTATACCCGAGCTTGAGTACATACACAGGATATCAACGTGACTAGAGTCGTGTTTGACCATCGTGGAGTTATTCCACGATTATGGTTGACACGAGACGTCACACCTAGAGTAGATCCTTTAGGGAGCATCATTGTCCGACGAGTCATTCGTCTAAGGCAATGGTATCTCGAAATGGGTTGTTGACTCTAGGAACCTTGTAGGTTGCCTTTGAAGACTAGAACCTACCTGTGAGGGGGATATGGGATTTTTCTGCAGGAAACCACAACCTCTACATACCCTTGTTCTCATGGATGTCGGACCTTTGAACCTGCATCAGGCAGTATACACAGATTACCCAGACTATTGGTGTTGTTAACCTATGGTTTTGCATTGTTGTACATATGTAAGGGCTTGGAACTTGGGTTGCTATACCACCAGTCTTTTGAATATATGGATGTTGCATAATTATCCTCAACATATGCATTCATTCATTTTCATTTTATGCATGTTAACCAGAAAACTCACCCTATCCATTCCTCCATCAGAAAGACAACGATTTGTCGACACCAATCATCCGCGAATCATGGAAGAGATTAAGAGCATTGACAGAGCTGACATGGTTTTGGGGCTATTCTTGGATAGCATGACAACAAAATTCCCAAATCAGGTCATGATTAATGAGCAAGCTGAAGACATTCTGAAGGAAGATAACAAACATAAGGTTGTTGCAGGCTTTCTACCACTTCTTCCTCAAGAACAGTGTTTGCTACCACATTAGAGACCTGCTCAAAGCAACCAAAAACTGAAGCAGAAGCAAATCAGCAAAGGAAACAAAGATAAAGAAGGGAGACATCCTCTATATGATCCAATTTCTATGAGTCACGCACACCTGCTACCTATACTGGTTAATGTTTGGGCAATTGTGCCTAAACAGACCGAGCCTTCTAAGTTTCCCTACCGCCGTAAGCAAGAACCTCATGCCACATGTGGATACCATACTAGATACACGAGGCACTTTATAGAAGCTTGTCATGTTCTCAAGACCAAAGTTCAAGAACTCATCGATCAAAATTTGTTGTGCTTTATACCCGTGATTGCTAAGGTGCATATTGAGAAGAAGTTTGAATACAAGGGTCCTCCGATTCATGTGCAAGTTCCTCCACCTGTAGTTCAACCTGCTATGTAGTATCCGAATCAAGGATACCATCCTGGAAGGTTGTTGGCCTATCCTGGGGCATCAGCTTCTACTGTTGTTGCACCTCATCACGCCTATACTGGGGAACTCTATACCCCACTTGGAGTTCATTATGGTTAGACTTCTCATCGGATAGTCAATCCTGGATTGGCATATTCTGCTCAAATGTTCCAACCAATGGCTATTCCTCAGACTCATTATCAATCACATATATCTTTGATCCATATGCCATGGTACTTGGTCCCACCTGGTGTTACGTCCCAGTATCGACAACCTCCTCAAGCTCAAATTCTGAAAAGTCAACAAACTATGCCACGTAACCATCAAGGGAAAAGGCAAACCAGAGAGTTTGATAGAAAACTGAAGGTGAGAAAAACAAGAAAGGGGAGTTTGAATTGTTTTGGAAAATAAGCACTTTTGCAAAATAAAATCACACAGGATTTTATACTGGTTCGCTTATAACACAAAGTTACTCCAGTCCACCCGGCCAAGGTGATTTCGCCTTCAACAAGGACTTAATCCACTAATCTTGAAAGATTATTACAACCAACGTCTAAGAGAAAGATCTCTTAGTCCTCTCAAGTATACAGACTGCGCAGAGTCACTTGAGGAATGAAATCACTTTAGGTAAAGACAGAATTTGTAATCTAGAGTGCTTCTAGGATAAAGCAAATATTACAGAAATTTGAGCAAGTAAGAAGTTTCACGTTATGAGCAAAAGCTCGTGAAAGATTAAGAGAGAGAGTAGAGTGTTTCTATGCGTTCAGGTGTGTCTCTCAATGAGGTTCACCGTCCTTTATATAGAGGTGAAAAGACCGTTGTAGTGATGGCAGATATTTTGTCTTGATGAGAGTTTATGCCATAACTTCTGTTGTTTCTTGCCAGAACAGGTTTGTCTCCCTGAATAACTTCTTTCCAAATATAGTTTCTTTCCATTTGAAGTTGTAGTTGCCGTTACTCTTTCTGGATATGGAACTTCTTTGTCAGAGTCAGCGTTGCTCTGTTAGTCTGAGATCTTTGAGATGTGACTTCAGAGCTTCTGATAGTCCTGTTTATTTAGATTCTCAGTGTTGTCTTTAGATGACGTTGAGAGCTTCTGGTATTTTGATATGCCGTTGCTCAGAGTCAGAACTTCTAGAGCGCGTTTCCTCTTCAGATACTTCGGATCTTCTGATATGTTGTATCTGATAGAGCGATCAGATTCTTGTTCTTGTTCAGAGTCCCGCGCACTTAGAAACTTTTCGTTAGAGTGCCATTTTTGGTTTCATCCTTTGTTATCATCAAAATCCTGGAATCTGTTGTAGAACTATTTTTGTTCTTACAATCTCCCCCTTTTTGATGATGACAAAACAAACTCAAATGACAGATGAAACATTCAGATATAAGAGTTTATCAGATCAGATAGAAGTGAGCTCCCCCTGAGATAGGCTAGGGAGTTCAGAAGTTCTTACCAGAGCTTTCAAGCAATGAAGTTTCTAGATACCTTTCTGCAATTTTCTAAGTCAAGAGTGTTAGATAGATTTTTATTGAATTGTATGTTTGCAGAGTACTTTAAGGAATTAGACAATTTTTCATCAGAGCTGTTTGATTTCTCCCCCTTTTTGTCAGAATCAAAAAGACTTAAAAAAATAATAAGCAGGAAGAAAATATATATAGATATATTCAGATAAGAGCAAAAACATCAGAGACAAAAACAAGCAAAGCAACAAGCAAAAAAAATCCTAAGTGCCTAAGGGTTGGGAGGAGGAGGCATTCTCTGAAGCAGTTGAGTCATCAGATTCTGGATGTTGGCGTTGACTGTGTCCTGTTGATCCAATCTGGCTCGGACTTCCTTCTGCTCTTTCTGAAGCTCCTCAAGGGTCTTGAGAACCAGAGGGGCAAAAGTAGAGGACTCCCCCTGAGTCAGAGCATTTTGTTCTTCAGCGGCTTTAGCTTTAGCTTCAGCAGCAGCTTTTGCTTAAGCTTCAGCAGCCGTAGCATCAGCTAGAGCTTTGGCTTCAGCTTCCCTTACCCTTTGAAGTTCTTCTTGTCTTGCTCTTTCTTCTGCTTCCCTTCTGGCTTCTTCCTCAGCTTCTCTGGCTAAGCGCTCCTGTAGTCTTGCCTCAGCGTCTCTGATAAAGTCATTTCTGACTTGCTCAGAGATGTGCTTTAGCTTAAAGGCCTCAGATGTCATCCAGCCAATGACTCTGTTCCAGTGTGTCCTAACAGAGTCAGGATCATCACTGATGCCAGAGTTGATGGTTAAAGACTTGACCTTTTCAACTGATGCTCCTGCAAACAGCATAATTGCTTCCTCTAAGGTTGGCAGGGAGTTTTCTGGTTCAGATGGAGGAGGTGGAGAGTTTGGAGGGCTTAGGTTGAGAGTTTGAGGTTCAGCGGAAGTGTTTGGAGGGGTAATGTCAGAGGTAATGGGGTCAGAGGGTTGGACGTCAGAGGGAGTGATGGTTGGTTGTTCTGTGGGTGGTGAGGTTACTTCAGGTTCAGGTGGAGGTTGTTGTGGTTATTGTGAGGCGCGGTTTTGAGTCTGAAGTTGGGCTAGAGTAGGAGAAGCGGGGTCAGAGGGTTCTGTGTCAGAGGAAATGACAAAGTAGGGAGGTGATTCTGGGGCTGAGGATGAGGAAGTGGTTTGATTCATTTGTTCAGCTTCAGATATGGGTAAGGAGGTATTAGCAAGGTTGAATTTTTGTAGTGGTTGAGATGTTCTGGTCGTTGAAGGAGGGGTTTCAGATGTGGTGTAGAGGGGTGTTGGTAGAGGAATAGAAGAAGCAAGTTGCTGTACAGAAGGAGCAGGAGAGGCAGACTTACCAGAAGACTCATGCAGAGGTGCTGGAGGTCTTGATTCAGAGGATTCTCCTAGCTTCGCTTTCTTCGCCTTCGATGTCTTCTCAGATGGACCTCTTTTATACCTCACGAAGTCTGGAGCTGTATCTGGCAGTTCGCTCAACCTGAATTCTGAGATGTCCACTCCTTCATCCTTTAGACGTTGGAGATAGTGGAGAATTGCTTCTTTGGGTTCTTCCTTGTAGAACATAAATAGACCATATGGAATTTTCCTCTGATCTTTTAAGGCTTCCCAAGAGGTGTCCAGAGTAGGTCTAACGTTGACTTTCTCCAGAATCCCCATGCTCTTTTGATTCCTGGAGTTCAGAGGCCTTCCGGTTTCTATTGCCATGTCTTCCATGAGCCTGTGTTTTACCAAATGGTCCACGAGACCATTTTCTATCAGAACATCTGAGATTAGTCTTCCCAGAGGGATGTAAGTTCTTGGCTTCATGTGATTTCTGGTTTCTCGTACAGAATCTCTGAGGTATTTGAATAGAAGTGCAGGGAGGCATAACTTCAGACCTTTGTGAATGCAGTACAAAATGCATTTCTGATTTGTATTGATGTAATCTAATGAATTTGACGCTGGGCGATGATGGATTGTACCCAGAATGATTTTGAGCCAAACCCGGAGGTTCTGATGCAGTTCCTTGTTCTTTGAGGGGTTGCCTTATGCGTTGAGTTTGAAGATTGTTGGGTTGATTTCTTGAGATATGTATTTCGCCCTGGGATTGATGTTGTAAATTCTTCTTCCTCCATCTTTCTCCATGTTCAGCAAAGCAGCGATGGACTTTTCAGTTATCACAATCTTTACTCCCATAAACGTAGGAGACGATGAAATGATCGTCAGCATCAGCAAATCTCCAGAATTCCTTAATGAGATTTGGGTAAACTGGACCGTAGAGGCGTTGAAAGTAGTTTCCCCAACCTTGTTTGTGAAGTTCTTCAGTGAGGTCTACGCCATTTCTTCTCATGTTATTAAAATCCACTAGGGATTCACACAGCACATCCAGTTTTTCAAAAGGTGTTACAAGGTTAATATGGGGTTCACGGTCAAGAATGTGAGGTTCCTTGTAAATTGGTGTTGTGACTACGTCTGTAACCGTTGGAGTAGGGTTGCTGGTGCTTTGAGCTGGGTTGCTGGAATCTATTTGCTGAGAGTAGTTGAACACAAATTGTTGTTGAGTATCCATGGTGTTGATGAAGAACTGAGATGAAGATGAACTGTTTGCAGAAATGCCTTGAGAGAACTTGGGTTTAAAGAGTGAGTGAGAGTGAAATGTGTGCAAAGTGTGAAAAGAGTGTTTAAATACCCATAAGGGCGCATGCAAAACGACACAAAATTCAGAGTTTAGCACAAAAACCAAGTTAGCACGTTTAGAGGGAGAAATGATTATAGCTCATAAATGATGTCTAATCTCAACAGTTTGCACACTGCTCGAGGAGATCTCAAGAGTCTGTTCCTTGATTACTACTGGACAGCTGTCTAGAAGTTTCAAGGTTAGACCCAAGATGCTCCACGTGGTTTGATATATCTGATCTTCAGGAATACCAAACGATTGGTTCCTGGAGATTTCCAACTCAGATGACTTCTAACTGGGTAGAAGTATCAGAGTCAGAGACAGAATCCATTTGTTTATGTCAGAGTCTCATTTAACCACTTCAGAGGCACATTTTATTCATGGCAGTTTTGAATGTTCAGATTTTCTAAGATAAAGAGGAATCTATCTTCAGCTAAGGGTTTAGTGAAGATATCTGCCCATTGATGATTTGTATCAATGAACTTCAATGTGACTATCCCTTTCTGAACATAGTCTCTGATAAAATGATGTTTTATTTCAATGTGCTTAGCTCTGGAGTGCAAAATGGGATTCTTACTTAAACAAATGGCAGCAGTATTATCACAAAAGATAGGAATGTTACTCTCGAAGATTTGCAGATCTTCTAACTGATTCTTCATCCAGAGCATCTGAGTCGTGCACAGTGACGCTGAGATGTATTCTGCTTCTGCTGTGGACAGAGCGATAGTTGATTGCCTTTTGCTTGCTTAGGATATCAGATTGTTTCCCAGGAGCTGACAATTTCCAGATGTGCTTTTTCGTTCCAATCTATCTCCTGCGTAATCTGCATCACAGTAACCATAAAGTCTATACTCTGATGTTTTCTCATACACCAGGCCCAGGTTAGGAGTTCCTTTCAGATATTTGAGAATTCTCTTAACTGCAGTTAAGTGAGTTTCTCTAGGATCTGATTGGAATCTGGCACAGAGATAGACACTGAAGAGAATATCAGGTCGAGTAGCAGTCAGATAGAGAAGGGAGCCTATCATACCACGATAGAGCTTCTGACAAACCTTTTTACTGACTTCTTCCTTTTCAAGAATGCATGTTGGATGCATGGGAGTCTTTGCAGTGTTGCATTCAGCCATGTCGAATTTCTTCAAAACATCTTTTATGTATTTGCTTTGATGAACGTACGTGACTTCTGAAGTTTGGTTAATTTGAATTCCCAGAAAGAACTTTAGTTCTTGCATTAAGCTCATTTCAAATTCTGCCTGCATTAACTCAGAGAATTCTTGACAAACAGAGGCGTTAGCTGAACCAAAAATAATATCATCAACGTATATCTGGCATATCATGATATCATTGTTAAGGTTTTTCCAGAAGAGTGTGGAGTCAACTTTTCCTCTGATGAAATTATGTTCCAGAAGAAAGTTACTTAATCGTTCATACCAAGCTCTAGGAGCTTGTTTAAGTCCATATAAAGATTTTTTAAGTTTAAAAACATGTTCTGGATAATTTGGATTTTCAAAACCTGGAGGTTGGTTGACATATACTTCTTCTGATATATAACCATTAAGGAATGTGCTATTGATATCCATTTGATACAGTTTGATAGAATGATTTATAGCGAAGGATACAAGAAGACGAATAGATTCTAACCTGGCGACTGGAGCAAAGGTTTCATTGTAGTCAATACCTTCTTGTTGACTGTAACCTTGAGCTACCAGTCGAGCTTTGTTTCTGACGACTTCTCCTTTCTCATTCAGCTTGTTTCTGAATACCCATCTGGTTCCGATGACGTGAGTGCCTCTGGGCTTGGGAACAAGATCCCAGACATCGTTCTTTGTGAATTGATCTAACTCTTCTTGCATGGCTAGAACCCAGTCGTTATCTTGAAGTGCTTCATCACAGGACGTAGGCTCGATCAGAGATACTAGTCCCAGAGGAGTCTCTTCAGAGGTCTTGAAGGTAGATCTGGTTCTGAAAGGTTCGTCCTTGTTACCCAGAATCAGTTCTTCAGATATATTGAGGTGACTTTTAGCTTTCTTTGGGATTAATGGAAGATTAATTTCTTCAGGATTTTGAATGGCAGTTGCTTCTGGAGCTTTGTCAGATCCTGCAAGAGTGATTTCTAAATCTGCAAAATTCTCAACTAGCTTTGACTTTTCAGGGTCAAGCTTATCGTCAAATCTGACATGAATAGATTCTTCCACAATTTTGGTTTCTGTATTGTGTACTCTGTAGCCTTTAGAGCGTTCTGAGTATCCTAACATAATACCTTTCTGTGCTTTGGAATCAAACTTGTTCAGATGTTCTTTAGTGTTTAGAATAAAACAGGAGCATCCAAAAGGATGAAAATATGAAATGTTTGGTTTTCTTCCTTTACACAGTTCATAGGGAGTCTTTTCTAGAATGGGTCTTATGGAGATTCTATTCTGAATATAACACGCTGTATTTACAGCTTCGGCCCAAAAGTGCTTAGCCACGTTTGTTTCATTGATCATAGTTCTTGCCATCTCTTGGAGTGTCCTATTCTTCCTCTCTACAACTCCATTTTGTTGTGGAGTTCTAGGGCAGGAGAAATCATGGGATATTCCATTAGAGTCAAATAATTCCTCAAAAAATTTGTTTTCAAATTCCCCACCATGATCACTTCTGACTCTTACAACTTTAGAGTCAAATTCTATTTGCACTTTGGAACAGAAGCTAGTGAATACAGAGTGAGACCCGCTCTTATGCTTTAGGAATTTTACCCATGTCCAGCGACTGAAATCATCAACAATGACTAGTCCATATTTCTTTCCATTGACTGATGCTATTTTCACAGGACCAAACAAGTCAATGTGAAGAAGTTCCAGAGGCTTAGAGGTAGTAACAATAGTTTTCTTTTTGAAAGATGTTTTTGAAAATTTTCCCTTCTGACATGCTTCACATAGAGCATCTGAAGAGAACTTCAGTTTAGGCAGACCTCTGACTAACTCGAGTTTATTTAGCTAAGATAATTTCCTCATGCTAATGTGGCCCAAGCGTCTATGCCATACCCATTGCTCTTCGTGAACGGACATCAGACACTTCACATTTTGTTCTTTTAAATCAGACAGATTAATTTTATAAATATTGTTTTTCCTCTTGCCTGTGAATAGGACAGAACCATTGTTTTGATTTATGGCTTTACATGTTTTTTGATTAAAGATTACATCATAACCGTTATCACTTAATTGACTTATGGATAACAGGTTATGCATTAATCCTTCTACGTAAAGGACATCAGATATAGAGGGAAGAGTACCATTACCAATAGTTCCGGAGCCTCTGATCCTTCCTTTCTGATCTCCTCTGAAACCTACGAATCCAGCGTCTTTAAGTTCCAGGTTTTGGAACATAGACTTTCTTCCCGTCATGTGTCGCGAGCATCCAGAGTCCAGGTACCATGACTGGTGTTTGAACTTTGCTGCATAAGATATCTGCAACATAAACAATCTTATCTTTTGGTACCCAGAGTCTCTTGGGTCCTTTATGATTAGTTTTCCCAGAGTTTCTGATTACCTTGGGTTTTCTAGCATTATCAAACTTTTGTTCTTGTGTGTGTGTGTAGTGATATGAAAATGGGGATTTAGGTTGGTCACTGTAGCGGTGTATTCGTCACTTTATGACTTATTGATTAAATCAAAAGCAAAGCATACAAAGAATCGAGTCGCCACCGCACTTTTATTTATCCAAAGGAATGGCTAAAAAGCGACCAAAAGCCTAAGAAGTTTTACACATAGAAAACTAATGAAAAGATCAGAGATCTGGGTAAGGGGTTAATTACGCAATGGGAAGGTGTTAGGCACCCAAAACGTCCTAGTCCCAGGTACTCCTAGGGAGCCCTTTTCACACTTGTTGTACGAAATGTTATTTGTTTATGAAATATTTATTGTGCAAACATGATTTAAGGGATGAGAAAAGAATATACAAGTTTTATTATTTTTGTGTTTGAACGGATGAACCCGTTGCCTACGTACCTTTCCATGGAAGGTAAGGATCAAAATGCCGTAGTTCGGCTAAAAGATTTCAAAAAATATGAGTGGATTCATTTTAAAACAAAAGCCCTAAGGTCTTTCGTTATCCACGGGAGAAAACTCAACCTTATACAAACAACAAGTCCACCATGTGAGAAAAGCTTCAACTTGCTAGGGAGGGGTTAACCCTATAATAAGCAAGGAAGTCTTACAATTCAATCACTAAGGACAAAAGGTGAGATTAACATCAACCAACTAGGATAAATCAAACCTATGGCCAATGTATGAAAACTTATCAACAATGGACAAAGCCACAAAACAATTGAATGAGTGAAATTAACCAATTAGGATTTATTCACAAAAGATGGTCAAAGTATGATTAGAATTCAATTCAAAAGAAGTATTTATGAAAATGAAGTTTGAAAAATCAAAGGCCTAAAGCCTAGGTTTCTAATTTGAAAAGAAATGAAAATGTTTGCACAATGGTTTTCAAGTTTGAGATTAACATGCAAATGGAGGTTTAAAGAAACAAAAAGGTGGGAGGGTGAGGAAGTAAAACTTCTTAGATGTTCACCTCTTGAGATCATATGTAGATGATTCAAGTGATTCCTTTGGAATAGGCAACAATGCAAATAAGCCAATAAGCAAAGCAAAGGGATACCGAATGCCAATCAATGGACTTACACCAATCTCACAAAACAAAACTGGATACCGGAGGCCAATCAATGGACTTACACCAATCTCCCAAAACAAAGAAACAATGATACCAGATGCCAATCAATGGACTTATACTAATCTCACAAAACGAACATGGATACCGGATACCAATCAATGGATTTATACTAGTCTCCTAAAACAAAACAAACATGAATACCAGATGCCAATCAATGGACTTATACTAGTCTCACAAAACAAACAAAACAAGGATACCAGATGCCAATCAATGGACTTATACTAGTCTCCTACCATATCATAGGATACAACTGCCAATCAATGGTCTTATGCTTGCCTCCTCCATGGACAAAACAAGAAGCTATAAAGCAAAGTTTATGAAATGATATACAAATGATGATGATAAATGCACAAAGGCACACTCAAGCAAATATGCACAAATGAATCAAGTAAGCAACAAACATGTCAATTAGCACACACTATATACAATCAATTAGGCTCAAGCAAGGTTAGGCTTTACAGCCAACTGGAATGGGGTATTTTGTGCTCTTAACCCTAACATTGAGAGTTAGGGTGAAGCAGATGAAATGGAGATGAGGGGTGTGCCTCATAGCTCTTATCCCTGGTCAGGGAGAGCTTTGAATAATAGAAGGTGTGGGAGTTCAGAAAGTTGGAACTCTTCTTCACAAATGGACTCTATAAGATCTTGGGTTATTATCCACAATGCATCAACACATTGTGTGAGCAAAGTGGATGACACACTGAATAGTAGGAGATGGGTTAGACATCTCTTTTATCTACCAATTGCCTCATAAGAGGACTTTTCCTGCTTGGCACAAAGAGTAAACAATCACAAGCATTGCCTCTTAAGGAGGACTTCAGACAGGTGTCTACCAATAACAGTAGGTCTTCCAGACTACATGAAGATTAGAGATTATACCTAAGTGGTTAAGCAACCAAGCAAAAGCAAAGTTCAAATGAACTTAAAGTAACTCATGTACCTGTGGAAACATCAAACAAATCAGTACAATACTCAGACTGTAACACCCTTCTAAAATATCCCAAATATTTAATTAAAATAACAATATATCAATCAGAGTAAATATGCAATTAAGGGTGTCACACAAACACTTCACACCATTCACCATAATAACTGTCATGCTCTTTTATTAAAACAGAGTAAACACTTGCATAATACGCAGCGGATAGAAATCAAATCAATCATGCAAAACATGTAACACATTACATGTAAAATTATTCAACAAGGTAAAACATCCCGTCCCGATGTTACATCTATCAGAGCATGACCCACTAAGGAGACTACACTAGACTCCAAGCACTAGCTTCTACTCAATCACTGCTCGTTACCTGAAAAATAGTTGTAAGGGTGAGTTCCTCAATCGATATAAAAAGCATTATAGAATATCATGAAATGCTAAGTAAATAACACGTTAATCACCCTAATCATATCACACATTCAAGTAACGGCACATCAACTCAATTATCATACTCAATACCAACACAATTCATACTCATACTCAATGCCAACACAAACACACGTATAATATTGGAATACATCCATTCATATTATACGCCATACATACATTATGCAATGAGACTCCATGCATGCGGTACCGACTATTCGTGAACATATAGTTCAACCTCACCGATCAAATCCAGATACGGCTACCAAGCCCACTAGTCCCACTCATTTGAGACCTAGTGACTCACTCACTAATTCCTCACCATGGGAATTAGCTACCACCCCAAGGGCTATGCTATGCACGCTAATCACCTAGCATGCAAACATCAACAACAATCTACAATGATTTACTCACTAATTCCTCACCATGGGAATTAGCTACCACCATAAAGGCCACAATATGCATGCTAATTCACCTAGCAATGCAACATCATCAACAACAATCCACAATGGACATATGCTCACACTCTAAGCCATAAAACAGTCCATTCACCAACACATGCATAACATATACATTCACAGCATTATGCATACCATCATACATTCATCAACACATGTATCAAAACATCATATCATGTCAAATAATTAATCACAGTATTAGCACACTCCACTAATACCTATACTGCTCAAAACAGCGGGAATTAATCCCTATTACATCATACGCCCATATAGGCCAAACACCAATTATGCACACATTATTCAAATATTAATTTTTCACTTTTCCAACAGTGTTAACCGGTTAACGCCCTGGGTTAACCGGTTAACGCAACACAGAACACGCTTTCTGGCAAAACTCAACAGTGTTAACCGGTTAACGCCCTGGGTTAACCGGTTAACGCAAGCAAAACAGCAATATTTCATAATTCGCAACAGTGTTAACCGGTTAACACCCTGGGTTAACCGGTTAACGCAAAACAGAAAGCTGTTCCTGCGCTAACACAAAGCAGAATGCAGAATTCTCCGCATTTTCCGCCGTTGGAGGACTTCCAGACCTCCGATTCCAATTCCGTAAAAAGCTACGTTTTCGGAAAATCACTACCCATCCAATTACAGATTCAATTTCAGTTTTAACATAGTTTATTCATCATAATTTTTCAGCACTCATCATCCCAATTAGGGTCAATTCAACGGCTTATCACTACCCATTACATGTTAATCCATAATACCCATTAAACGACGATAAACCCCCCTTACCTGAGTTAATCCGACAATCCTTTAGCTTCAAGCTTTTCTCTTCTCCAACCTTCTTCCTCTTGCTCTGCCTCTTTGCCCTTTTCCTCTTTTTGAGCCGCTTCTCTGTTTTCACGTGAAAACTCTTTTTACCAAAAAATGGACTCTTTTTCCTTATTTCTAACTTATATATTTTCCAATAATTATTATTCCAATAATAATAATAATAATAATAATAATAATCCAAAAATTCCAATTATTTAATTAAATTAATAAATATAATATTAACTTAAATTAAATAATTATCTTATTTTTATCGGGGTGTTACACAGACAACCAAACAACAGTCAATAAGCAACAAACAATCCCAATGTACAAAATGTGTAAGCCAAAAAAGTCAAACTCAAATGAATCAACATCAACCTACAAAATACACAAAGATTAGTAATCAAAGGCAAACATCAATGCTCAAGTGATGAAGCATCATTAACCATGTAACTTGAATGCTCAACCTGAAATCAAAGCTCAAACATAAGCTACAAACCACTAGGTCAAAGCCTAGGGTCAAAGATGGAGAAAAAAATTCAAAACAGAAGCTGAAATTTAACATGAATCAACTTCAAACACATCTTGAAACATTCCAAAAGGTCTCACATCAATATCATTAACCAAAAGCATTTCATGATCAATTGAAGTTCAAGGCAATTTTAAAGCTCAAATGTGCTCAACCAGAATGAAAAATCTCAATTAAATCAGAAATGATTCAAATAATTCCAAGAAAATTCATGAACATTCACAACATTCATAATATGCATCACACGAAAAATCAGGACAATTGGAGATCATTTGGCATGGCAAACATATCATTCAAGTTGAACAAGCAAAGGTGTGACACAAATTGTCACACCAACTTAGAACAATCATAAAACAGAAATGATAAATGGTAAAAATACCAAATCAATACCAAAATGTCAAGCAAAGTGTCTAGTTTCATCATGCAAATTTTCAGAATCATTGGATTAAAGACCATCATTTCACAAATGTATAAGCAAGGCAAGGTACAAAATGGATACATGCTCACATACCCTAGCACAAAATGAAATCCAGCCAATCACAATTTTGGAATTAATGATCAAAAAATAATAGACAGAGCAAGGAGCAAGTAGGAAAAAATTGGGATGAATTTGGATGAGTTTTCTATTTTTTATGATTTTGTGAAGTGGAAGAAAAAATAAAAAAATGCATGTGAAACAAGCATATGGCAAAGGAAGGAAATGAGAGAAATCATGAGAGCAATTGAAATATTGCATTGGCCAAGGATCGAAGGCGGAGCAGATTCAAATATTTGGCGCGCTAGGGATTGAAACGCTGCGTTTCATTAATCCCAGTGGCAGGTCAACGCGCGGTCAAACAAATACCAACCAATGGATGTGCTGTGTGTGCGGTGATGTGGTCCAATACATGACCTGCCCTAAAATAACACATGCAGAGTGCAGAAAAGCGTGGCCTATGGATTAAAAATGTTGCCAAAACATGAACATCATCATCTTCATCGTGAATCTCATAAACAGTGGATGCATCAAGAACATTTTTTTCCAGAATTCACAATCAAGCATACTAACACGTAGATCCTTCATTCTAGGTCACGAATCCATGCATGGTTGTCCTAATTCCAATTATCATGAGCAGATCGAAGCAAATAATATTCATGCATGGAACTTTAAACAACCCTAACTCATTCAATATTGCACGAAATTTCATGGTTCAAAGCTCAGCATCACCAACAAACTTAGATCTACAACAATAGCATAATAAATTTGAGATTTAAGAGAATCAATTTGGAACCTCTTGAAGAGCAGAACTGGAATTCGTGTGGTTCAAGGCCTTGTGATGCTCAACAGTTCTTCTATAATGCTTGTATGAGTGATTGGAAGAGAAAACGCAGCTCAATTGTGCACGATTTTGCCAGAATTTGAAATCACCATTGTTGCTTCAAGCTCCAAGAATGCTGCAATCTTGCATTGTTTCCTCCAATTCCACGTGCAAATCTCCTGAATAACACTTCAGAAACAAGAATCAAGCAAGAGGAATGGATTGGATGTGAAGAAATTGCAAGAAAATTTGAGAGGAATTTTTTTGTGATTTTGATCTAGATCTGAAATAATGAATGCTAATATGAAAAACAGTTAGGGTTTTGGCTTATATATGCAATGCTAATCCAGTTCTAATCATGTTTAAGCCAATGCAAATGGTAATTAACCAAAAATGAGGTGTAAGTGCAAATTGCCTTTTTCACCTTATGCATGAAATGCATGTGAACAGTGCACGAAATTTTATTCAATTTCACTTAAAAAGCCATTTTGGAGCCAATGGTGATGGAAAGAAGATCAAGCCATGCACCAATTTTAAATTTCATGATTTCCCTCCAAAAATCCAATGAATTATCAAATGCTCATGTGAATATAATTCATGTAATGTGATGCATGGTTTGGAAACTAGAGGTCAAAAGGAGAATAATGCAACAAGAGCCATCCAATTTGGAGCTTTGGTTGAGAAGTTATGCCCATTTGAAGTTCCATACACACTTTGCCATGTTTTGATCATATCTCCTTAACCACACATGAGAAATCCATGATCTTGGACATTTTGGAAATGGGAGAGAAATATCTACAACTTTCATGTTCAACAAAATTTCATTTGAAGCCCTCTTGATGAAGTAATTTGAAGTAGAAGTTAGGCTAAAACCTTTCCATTTTTGGCAAAATCAAATTATAGGTCACTTTCTATTTTTGGAAAGTTTTGTCCTGACTTTAAATTCTTCAATGTTGATGTTTGAAATGTCAAATGAGACTTGTTTGAACATGAATGAAGTATTTCTAATCACTTCCCACCTCCAAATCCACAGTTGACTTGTCAGTTGACTTTCTAGGCCTTTAGATGACTGGAGAAATGTTCTGATGAAATTCAAGCCTCTACCACTTGGGATTTTGCTTCAAAATGAAATCATAGCTCATATAAACTCTTGATAATGATTATGGGGTCCAAATTCTCAAGAATGGCCACCATCTATTGCTCAATGACTGCCTTTGACTGTCTTGACTTGTGATTGCTTCATCTGCACGACAAAGGTTAGATGACATATTTTTGTACTTTTGGTTAGTGATAAAAAGTAAAGCAATGATGTACAAATGCAAACATGCTTGGTGATCAAGAATCACTCAAGAAAGATAACCAACCCACAGGGAAGGAGGCAAGGTGCATAATGATCCTTGAGGCAATGCAATGATATGGTATGATGCCATGAGGGATCTTAGGGACAAAATTGGGGTCTTACAGATGCCCCTATTTAAGGTCATTCTAGCCGGAGAAGTGAAGTTTAGAAATCTTCATCTCGACGCGGTAGAATGGGCTTAAATAACAGTAATGAGACAAATTTTGGTCCCTAAGAGACCTCATGATGCAAATGTATGCATGCAAAAGAAACAAACTCTGTGGGGAATATGGGTCCACAAAGGAAAGACGATCCATCGGAGTACTACACTCACCAGGAAAAGAGACTCTAACAGGACTCTCATGGGGATAAGAAAAAGAAAAAGAATGCGTGAGCAGGACACGACTCTGAATTAGGGGAAACAAGAATTAGACACAGCTTGAGCAAGACACGACTGGACTGGAGACCTCACCGGGGAGTGAAGGACTCAAACTGGAAAAAGAAGAATTCCAAAGGAAAACACATCCATTGGAAAGACTCAAACTGACTCAAAACTATCCACAAAGGATACTTCAGATAAAAATCCGTACTCGGACTGGGGAAAGATCCACATAGAATCTCCCTGCCGGGGAAAACTGCATATATTGGGGAAAACACCAATACAACAAAAGGGTAAAATCACAACAAGAACTCCACTGGAGAAGGTCTAACAAAAAGACTCTCTTGGGGAAGCAACAAAGAAATGAGGTGTTACCGGTATAAGGGTAACAAGCTCAGGAAGAATGAATATCTAAGACCGGTATAAGGGTGAGAGATATCAATCAACCAAACATCTGAGAAAGACCTGAAAAAGGTACATCAACTCAGGAAAATCTGACTCCATAGGGGACCAAGGTCATAATAGGGAGCAGAAAGGAAGGAACACCAGAGATACCGGTTACGGGGTATATAATAGGTGACCGACCAAAGCGTGAATTGGTATATATGCCAAGACACTCATCATCCAAAAGGAGGGCTTGAAAAAGCAAATCGACTTACAGGATGGACATTCGAATCCGCAACGGGAAAACGAATCTTACTCAGTTGGGGAAAAACCAAAGAGCGCATGAGATATAATATCCATTACCGTCAGAACGTGGATAGTATACTCGCATGAGATATATCATATATTACCGTCAGAACGTAGACAATATACTCGCATGGAAGGAACACCAGGGATACCGGTTACTGGGTATATAATAGGTGGCCAACCGAAAACGTGAATTGGTATATATGCCAAAACACTCATCATCCTGAAGAGAGCAAAACGCAAACTTATCAAAGGATGGATATTCGATTCTACAAAGAATACGAATCTTACTCCGCTGGGGAAAATCAACAAAGGATTCCAACCAACGAGTGAAAGAGATATATTATTCATTACCGTCAGAACGTGAATAATACACTCGCAAAGGAAAAGACACCAGAGATACCGGTTACTGGGTATATAATAGGTGACCAACCAAAAAATAGAGAGACAATCGATACCAACAACAACAGGGTAAACGAAAGATAACTCACAAGGGATAAATTGCAAGCAACCGGCAATTATCCAAGAGAACAACAAATATTCGATCCCACAAAGGAATACGAATCTTACTCGACTGGGGAAACACAATAGGCTTCGACTGAAGAGTGCATTAGATATATTATCCATTACCGTCAGAACGTGAATAACATATTCGCATGGAAGATTATCCACAACCGGTTACTGGGTTATGTAGCACCTCAAATTTGCACCTCCTTTTTGTACATTCATTTCATATTAAGTCATTAACATTACATTGTCCACTGCATAGCATTGCATTGTCCTTTGCCCAAGTGCAAGTCATCAGACAAGATTAGGTCAACTGGTCAGGAGATCTAGTCAAGCAAGCAAGCAAGTGCATATCCTATTGAAGCAAAGTCCTATGGTTGGTTCAACATGTTCATGTGACCTAGGGACTATTTTGAAGTGATTTGGCCAAAGGTTGGATGATCAAAGCTCAACAGTCAAGCTGAATTTCATCTGAAACCCTAGAAAGTCAACTGTGGTCAACTGTGCCTAAAATCATGGGTTTGAAGGTGGGAGATGGTTAGAGAGGCCTCATTCATGTCCATACAAGTCTCATTTGACATGTCAAAGATCAATATTGAAGAATTTGAGGTCAGAAGAAAAGTTTCCAAAAATAGTAAGTGACCTGTAATTTCAAACTGCCAAAAATAGAAAGGTCTTCTCCTCAAATTTACATCATCATACAAGCTTCAAATGAAATTTTGTCCAACATGAAAGTTGAAGATCTTGCTCTCACCTTTCCAAAAAGTCCAAGAACATCCATTTCTCATGTGTGGTTGACAAGTTATGATCAAATCATTGTCAAGAAATTTTGAACTTCAAACTTGGATAACTTTCACACCAATTGGCCAAATTGAGTGGGGTTTTTTGCTACAATCTCCATTTGACATGCTCTATCCAAATCATTCATTACATTTCACCAAAAATCATCACACAAAAATGGCATTTTTCATGTGGCTTGAATTTGAAAAAGGGAGGGAAAAAGTGATTTTCAAAAGTATGCATTTTCCACACATAATTTCACTTGCAATTGGTCTTAAATCACATTTGGAGGGTGTTTGGGCAATTTTTCGTGTACTGTAGCAGCTCATTCCATGCATGAGGACACTTTGGCCATTTCGCACAAAAAACTCATTTCACTAATTCACTTACATTTGGCTAATTAGGATTAAGGGAATGATTAATCCATGGTATATAAGGCTAATGCTAACAGAATTTTGGATTAACACTTCATTCAAACAGATCTAGATCAAAAAATCACCAATTCTCTCAACTTTTTCTCTTGATTTTTTCTGCAAATTTTCCAAAGAACTTGCATTGTTCTCCATTGATCTATCATCTACAAGCATCACTGGACTTTCTGCAAGCAAGGATTCCTCAATTTCGAGCCAAACCTAGCACTGTTGCATCAAGCACCTCACATGGCAGTTGGAGATTCCTTCGAGTTTGAGCATTGCTGAGCTAAATTCTTGCACTCATTCATCTACTGGAGCATCAAGGAACATCTGTTTTCACCTTTAAGACCTTGAAACTCACGATTCCAGCTCTGCATCTTCATAGAGGTTGGAATTCGATGCTCTCAATTCATGAAATTATGCTATGGTTCTTGTAGATCCTTGATTGTTGAGCATGATGAACTTTATATTTTTGATTTTCATTGAGAATTGAATGAGTTATCATGAATTTAATTTGAGATGTAAAACTTTCTTTGCTCGATTTGGTTGATGTGATTAGAATTAGGTTTAATTGTTGTTAGATTGTTAATGTATGTTGCAAGACGAGTTCAACGGTATGCTGTTTGTTAATTTTGGTGAGGAAGTGTTCTTGAGTGATGAAGAACGTATGAACATTGAAGAACCCTAGAAATCCATTTCCAGATTCGTATTTGATCCATGTTCCCGTGTGATTGCTGTAACACCCCTTCTAAAATACCCCAATAATTAATTAAAACAACAAAATATGAATCAGAGTAGATATGCAATTTCAGGGTGTCACACTTGACACTTCACACCAATCACCAAATAACTTGTCATGCTCATTTATTAATCAAAATAAAACATTGCACAATTCGCAGCGGATAGAAATCTAACAACATTCGAACCATGTAACACCTTACATGTAAAGTTGTTCAACAACCAAAATGAAAACAAAGTAAAACATCCCGTCCCGATGTTACATCTACCAGAGCATGACCCACTAAGGAACTACACTAGACTCCAAGCACTAGCTTCTACTCAATCACTGCTCGTTACCTGAAACATAGTTGTAAGGGTGAGTTCCTCAATCGATATAATAAGCATTATAAAATATCATGTAATGCTAAGTAAATTAACACATTCATCACCCTAATCAGATCACACATTCAGCAACGGCAACATCAACTCAAATCATACTCAACACAACACAAAACACACGTATAATATTGGAATACATCCATTCATATTATACGCCACACATACATTATGTAATGAGACTCCATGCATGCGGTACCGACTATTCGTGAACACATAGTTCAACCTCACCGATCAACCCAGATACGGCTACCAAGCTCACTAGTCCCACTCATTTGAGACCTAGTGACTCACTCACTAATTCCTCACCATGGGAATTAGCTACCACCCCAAGGGCTATGCTATGCACGCTAAATCACCTAGCATGCAAACATCAACAACAATCCACAATAACTCACTCACTAATTCCTCACCATGGGAATTAGCTACCACTATAAAGGCCATGCTATGCACGCTAAATCACCTAGCATGCAACCATCAACAACAATCCACAATGGACATATGCTCACACTCTAAGCCATAAACAGTCCATCATACATCATACATACATCACACTCCAATCCACAATAGATATATTCACAGCATTATGCATACCATCATACATCATCAGCATATTTATCACAGAAGCATATCATGTCATGCCAAATAATAAACCACAGTATTAGCACACTCTACTAATACCTATACTGCTCAAAACAACGGAAAATGATCCCTACTATATCATACACCAATATAGGCCAATCATCAAATATGTCCACCATATTTAAATATCAATTTTTCACTTTTCAAACAGTGTTAACCGGTTAACGCCCTGGGTTAACCGGTTAACGCAACACAGAACACGCTTTCTGGCAATTTTTAACAGTGTTAACCGGTTAACACCCTGGGTTAACCGGTTAACGCAGAACAGAATTTAATTTTTCTAAATCATAACAGTGTTAACCGGTTAACACCCTGGGTTAACCGGTTAACGCAGAACAGAAAGTTGTTCCTGCGCTAACACGAAAACAGAATGCAGATTTCCCGCATTTCTCGCCGTCGGAGGACTTCCGGACCTCCGATTTCGATTCCGTAAAAAAAGCTACACGTCCAGGAAATTACGACTCACCCACATATAGATTCAATTACAGTTTTAACATAACTTATTCATCACCATTTACAACATTCCTCATCCCAATTAGGGTCAATTCAATGGCTTATTACTACCCATTACATGTTAACCCATAATACCCATTAAACGATGATAAACCCCCTTACCTGAGTTAATCCGGCAAATCCTTTAGCTTCAAGCTTCTCCCTTCTTCAACCCTTGTTCTCTTGCTCTTCCTCTTTGCCCTTTTCTCACTTTCTGTCGCTTCTCTGGTTTTCACGTGAAAAACCCTTTTTACCAAATGGAACTCTTTATATATATTCCAACTTTATTATTCCAATAATAATAATCCAATAATATTCCAATTATTTAATTAAATTAATAAATATACTATTAACCTAAATTAAATAATTACCATATTTTATCGGGGTGTTACAACTCTCCCCCACTAAAAGAGTTTTCGTCCTCGAAAACATACCTCAAGCGAATAACTCTGGATAAGACTCCTCCATCTGACTCTCAAGTTCCCAAGTCACATTGCCACCTGCTGGTCCTCCCCAAGCTACCTTACCAAAGCAATCTCTTTACCCCGCAACTGCTTCAACTCTCGATCCTCGATCCTCATAGGTGATGTTTCAACAGTCAGGTTATCTCTCACCTATACATCATCTACTTGGACCACATGCGACGGATTAGGAATGTACCTCCTCAACTGAGACACATGAAAAACCTCATGCAAATTCGCAAGTGACGGAGGTAAAGCGATACGATAGGCTACTTCCCCTATCCTCTCCAAAATCTGATAAGGACCAATAAATCGAGGTGTCAACTTCTTCGACTTCAAAGCTCGACCAACCCCAGTTATCGGAGTAACACGAAGAAACACATGATCTCCCTCTTGAAACTCAAGTGACTTCCTCCTCTTGTCGTGATAACTATTCTGACAACTCTGAGCAATCCTCATCTTCTCCTGAATCATCTTAATCTTTTCCGTAGTTTGTTGAACAATCTCCGGTCCAACCACAGCACTCTCACCGGACTCATACCAACATAAAGGTGTCCGACATCTCCTACCATACCAAGCTTCAAACGGTGCCATACCAATGCTCGAATGAAAACTATTGTTGTAGGTAAACTCAATCAAAGGTAAATAACAATCCCAAGCACCTCCCTTTTCCAAAAAGCAAGCCCTCAAAAGATCCTCCAGTGACTGAATCGTCCTCTCAGTCTGACCATCAGTCTGCAGATGATATGCAGAACTCAATCTCAGCTTAGTTCCCAAAGCCCTCTGCAAACCTTCCCAGAACTTCGATGTAAATCTAGGATCTCTGTCCGAAACAATACTCGACGGAATACCATGCAAACTTACAATTTTCTCAATATACAACTCAGCTAATCTCTCTAACGGATAATCCATTCTGATCGGAATGAAATGAGCCGATTTTGTCAATCTGTCAACAATCACCCAAATAGCTTCAAAATTCTTATTTGTCCTTGGTAAACCAGAAACAAAATCCATACTGATACTATCCCACTTCCACCCTGGAATAGCCAACGGTTGCATTAGCCCGGACGGCTTCTGATGCTCAATCTTTGACTTCTGACAAGTCAAACAAGAATAAACAAAACTCGCAATTTCTCTTTTCATTCCCGGCCACCAAAATAACTTTTTCAAATCATGATACATCTTCGTAGCCCCAGGATGAATACTCAGGCCACTACGATGTCCTTCCTCAAGAATATTCTTCTTAAGTTCGGTAACATCCGGAATACACACCCGATTACCAAATTTCAAAACACCATTCTCATCAACTCTGAATTCACCACCTTGACCTTGATTCACTAGAGTCAACTTATCAACCAAAAGCACATCGGATTTCTGACCCTCTCTAATCTCATCCAGAATACCACTCGTTAACTTCAACATTCCCAATTTAACACTATTGTGAGTACTCTCACACACCAAACTCAAGTCTCTAAACTGCTCAATTAAATCCAATTCCTTAACCATTAACATAGACATATGCAATGATTTCCGACTCAATGAATCAGCCACTACGTTTGCTTTACCCGGATGGTAATTCAAACCAAAGTCATAATCCTTCAGAAACTCTAACCATCTCCTCTGTCTCATATTCAGTTCTTTCTGATCAAACAAATACTTTAAACTTTTATGGTCACTGAAAACCTCAAATCTTGACCCGTACAAGTAATGCCTCCATAACTTCAGAACAAATACCACAGCTGCCAACTCTAAATCGTGTGTCGGATAGTTCCTCTCATGAACCTTCAGTTGTCTCGAAGCATAAGCTACAACCTGCTTATTCTGCATCAAAACACCACCCAAACCCAACAATGAAGCATCACAGTAAACCTCAAATGGTTCTGACGGACTTGGTAATATCAGAATAGGAGCAGTAGTTAACCTTCTCTTTAACTCTTGGAAACCTTCTTCACATTTTGAGTCCCAAACAAACGCTTGCCCCTTTCTAGTCAACATCGTCAACGGTAACGCCAACTTAGAAAATCCCTCAATGAATTTCCTATAATAGCCTGCAAGTCCAAGAAAACTCCTTATCTCAGAAACTGACTTCGGAGCTTCCCACTTAGATACCGCTTCTATCTTAGAAGGATCAACAGCAACACCCCCTCTTGAAACCACATGACCAAGAAAACTAATCTCTTCTAACCAAAATTCACACTTGGACAGTTTAGCAAATAACTTCTTTTCTCGTAGAACTCCTAAAACCACTCTCAAATGTTCAGCATGCTCTTCTTCAGATTTCGAATACACCAAAATATCGTCAATAAACACCACAACAAACTTGTCTAGGTACGGATGGAAAATCCTATTCATATACTCCATAAATACCCCAGGCGCATTAGTCACACCAAAAGGCATTACAGAATACTCATAATGTCCATACCTTGTTCTGAAAGCAGTCTTCTGAATATCCTCAGTTCTCACACGTATCTGATGATACCCCGATCTCAAATCTATTTTGCTGAACACACTCGCACCAACCAACTGATCTATCAAATCATCAATCCCCGGCAAAGGATACCGATTCTTGATCGTCACTTTATTCAGTTGCCTGTAGTCCACACACAACCTCAAAGTACCTCCTTTCTTCTTAACCAATAACACTGGTGCGCCCCACGGTGACACACTCGGACGAATAAATTTCTTATCCAACAGATCTTCCAGCTGACTCTTCAATTCAGCTAACTCCACAGCAGACATACGATACGGAGCCATCGACACCGGCCTAGTACCAGGTACCAAATCAATTGAGAACTCAACTTCACGCTCTGGCGGTAATTCATTCACTTCTTCAGGAAACACATCAGAAAAATCACACACCACGGCTAGATCGCAAATCACCAGTTTATCTTTAGCCTCCAAAGTCGCTAACAGCATAAACAACTCTGCCCCATCTGCTACTGCCTCATCAAAGGGAGTGTAATACTTCGACAGCTCTGTGAACTTAGCAGCATACTTAGTAACAGACCGGTTGCCCTGCTTCAATTCTAAGAACTCTATCTCTTTCTTTCCTCTGACATCCTCTGGAAAGTACTTCCTCAGGAATCTCTCTCTGAACACCGCCCAAGTGATCTCAGCACTCCCAGCAACTTCCAACTCAGTGCGGGCAGCAACCAACCAATCATCTGCTTCCTCTGACAGCATATGCGTACCGAACCTGACCTTCTGGTTATCGGCACACTCAGTCACTCGGAAGATCCTCTCGATCTCCTTCAACCACTTCTGAGCACCATCTGGATCGTATGCTCCCTTGAACATTGGAGGATTGTTCTTCTGGAACTCACTCAGTTGACGAGCAGCTCCCAATCCCACAACATTCGGATTCCCTCCACGTACTCCAGCTAGCATACCCAGAGCCTCAGCAATCGCAGCATCGTCTCTACCTCTTCCAGCCATCTCTATTCTGAGAACCCAACAAGCTAAAACAACAAGTACTGATAGGGTTACACAACACCTATCACATACAGGGAAACAGAATAATTACGACTCGACTCGACCGACTATGCTCTGATACCACTAATGTAACACCCCTTCTAAAATACCCCAATAATTAATTAAAACAACAAAATATGAATCAGAGTAGATATGCAATTTCAGGGTGTCACACTTGACACTTCACACCAATCACCAAATAACTTGTCATGCTCATTTATTAATCAAAATAAAACATTGCACAATTCGCAGCGGATAGAAATCTAACAACATTCGAACCATGTAACATCTTACATGTAAAGTTGTTCAACAACCAAAATGAAAACAAAGTAAAACATCCCGTCCCGATGTTACATCTACCAGAGCATGACCCACTAAGGAACTACACTAGACTCCAAGCACTAGCTTCTACTCAATCACTGCTCGTTACCTGAAACATAGTTGTAAGGGTGAGTTCCTCAATCGATATAATAAGCATTATAAAATATCATGTAATGCTAAGTAAATTAACACATTCATCACCCTAATCAGATCACACATTCAGCAACGGCAACATCAACTCAAATCATACTCAACACAACACAAAACACACGTATAATATTGGAATACATCCATTCATATTATACGCCACACATACATTATGCAATGAGACTCCATGCATGCGGTACCGACTATTCGTGAACACATAGTTCAACCTCACCGATCAACCCAGATACGGCTACCAAGCTCACTAGTCCCACTCATTTGAGACCTAGTGACTCACTCACTAATTCCTCACCATGGGAATTAGCTACCACCCCAAGGGCTATGCTATGCACGCTAAATCACCTAGCATGCAAACATCAACAACAATCCACAATAACTCACTCACTAATTCCTCACCATGGGAATTAGCTACCACCATAAAGGCCATGCTATGCACGCTAAATCACCTAGCATGCAACCATCAACAACAATCCACAATGGACATATGCTCACACTCTAAGCCATAAACAGTCCATCATACATCATACATACATCACACTCCAATCCACAATAGATATATTCACAGCATTATGCATACCATCATACATCATCAGCATATTTATCACAGAAGCATATCATGTCATGCCAAATAATAAACCACAGTATTAGCACACTCTACTAATACCTATACTGCTCAAAACAACGGAAAATGATCCCTACTATATCATACACCAATATAGGCCAATCATCAAATATGTCCACCATATTTAAATATCAATTTTTCACTTTTCAAACAGTGTTAACCGGTTAACGCCCTGGGTTAACCGGTTAACGCAACACAGAACACGCTCTCTGGCAATTTTTAACAGTGTTAACCGGTTAACACCCTGGGTTAACCGGTTAACGCAGAACAGAATTTAATTTTTCTAAATCATAACAGTGTTAACCGGTTAACACCCTGGGTTAACCGGTTAACGCAGAACAGAAAGTTGTTCCTGCGCTAACACGAAAACAGAATGCAGATTTCCCGCATTTCTCGCCGTCGGAGGACTTCCGGACCTCCGATTTCGATTCCGTAAAAAAAGCTACACGTCCAGGAAATTACGACTCACCCACATATAGATTCAATTACAGTTTTAACATAACTTATTCATCACCATTTACAGCATTCCTCATCCCAATTAGGGTCAATTCAATGGCTTATTACTACCCATTACATGTTAACCCATAATACCCATTAAACGACGATAAACCCCCCTTACCTGAGTTAATCCGGCAAATCCTTTAGCTTCAAGCTTCTCCCTTCTTCAACCCTTGTTCTCTTGCTCTTCCTCTTTGCCCTTTTCTCACTTTCTGTCGCTTCTCTGGTTTTCACGTGAAAAACCCTTTTTACCAAATGGAACTCTTTATATATATTCCAACTTTATTATTCCAATAATAATAATCCAATAATATTCCAATTATTTAATTAAATTAATAAATATACTATTAACCTAAATTAAATAATTACCATATTTTATCGGGGTGTTACAATTGCATGATTTTTGTGTTTGTGTGCCATGCGTCCAATAGAGATGCGCCACCTGTATTAGTGAAACGCGGCGTTTCATCATAACGCGCGCGTATTTCAATTTGGATGAGGTTCGATCCTCCGCTCAAGACATTCTCACTTTGGCCTTTGTATTTTTCTTCATTATGTTTCCATGATTCACATGCTTCCTTCCACTTTTTTTTTTAAATTTTCTTCACACTTAAAAATTCATAACTCATGAAATAATAATCCCATTAACATGAGATTTTTTGTGCCATGTTCCTTGCCATGTCTACTATTTTATGGTGATTTTTATGAAAATTGTGCACGTGTGGATTTCTGTTTTGGCTAGGGTTTGCTCATACATGTCATTTGTTGCATATTGGTTACCATTTTGTTTGTGAAATAATGATGCTTAATTGGATGGAGCTGAAATTTTATATGTGTAAACTAGACACCTTGAGGAACATTTTGGTATAGAGTTCGTGACTTTTGCATTTCTGGATTGTGAGATATGCTCTGTTCATTGGAGATGTGACAATTTGTGTCACACCATTTCTTGTCCAGCTTCTGGATTTTTGTTACCATGCCATATGAACTCAAAATGATCTGAATTTTTGCATGTTGCATCTTCTGGATGTTAAGTTTGAATATGAATTTTTGTGGATTTTTTGAGTGCATTTCCAATTTGATTGAGATTTTCTCCCCTGTTTGACCAATTGTGGACTTTTTGTGAGTCATGATCTTATATGATTTGTGAAATCCTTGTTGTTTATTGGATGGACTTGAAATTTTGTGGAATGATGATAGACACCTTGAAGTTTGCCATGGCTTTGATTTGGTTCATTTATATTATGCCAATTCTGTTTTATGCTTGCTTGAAGTTGATGCATGATTTGGTGCCTTGTATGAGCTTGTTTGAACATACCTTGACTTGATGAATTTAATTGACTTGCTTCCCTTGGTCCAAATGACTTGAAATTTGGTGTGTATATCATGTTATGAATGCTGTTTGACCATGAATTTTTTGGGGATTTATTGAAATATTTTTGAGTTGATGTGGATTGAATCTTTATGTTTGGTTCTATGAGCTTCAAATTGCATGCTTTGCCTTCTTTGCCTCATGAAATGATATTGATTGATGATATGAACGTGAGACCACTTGGATTTGTTTCTTATTTGATTGATATTGATTTTTGATAAGTTTCATGTTCTGTTTTGGTTTATTGCTCCCATTTTGACCCTAGGCCTTGTCCTAGAGGTTTGCTTCTCACATTTGAGCTATGTTGCAGGTCAAAGAGCACAATTGCTTATACTTGATGATGTGCACTCAATTGGAGTTGGTTTATTGCCTGTTTATGACTAACCTTGAGTTTGTTTTGTAGGCTTTGAGACTTGAGCTTAGGCCTTGTGGCTTGCACCTTTGTGCATTGTTTTGCTTGATTGTTGTTTGACTGTGTACAGTTAACTGTTGACCATTGTCTGTTTGGCTTTTGTTTGAGCTGAGTACTGATCATGTTAGATTGTTTTCAAGTACCTTAGTTGCTATAGTTCCCTTGTGAACTTGCTTTTGCTTTGCTTGCTAGCTTGAGCATTGAGGTATAATGTCTCTAACTCCATGTAGACTGGAAGACCTGGCCTGTTACTTGGCCAGGCACCTGTCTGAAGTCCTCCTTAAGAGGCAATGTTTGTGCTTGTTTATTTTTGTCCCCAAGCAGGAAAAGACCTTTGATAAGGCAATTGGCAGATACAAGAGATGTGCAATCCATCTCCTGCTAGTCAGTTGAGTCATCCCTTGGCTCACATCACATGTTGATGCCTTGTGGACATTAACCCAAGATCAGTTGAGTCAGTCATAAGTGTAGAAGGGTTCCCACTTTCTGAACCCACACTTCATCTGTCATGAAGCTCTCCCAGGCCAGGGATAAGAGCTGTGAGGCACACCCCTCACTTCCTATTTCATCTGCTTCACCCTAACTTTCAATGTTAGGGTTAAGAGCTAACATCACCCTGATACAGTTGGCTTGCTCTTGCAGCCTAACCTTTGTTTGAGCCCCACTTTGTGTGTATATAGTGTGTGCTATTTGTGATTGTTTGCTTTTTCCTGTGTTTAGGATAGCTTGCTCCCTGTGCAAGTTAGATAGCAACCTTAACTTAGGGATGATTGTGCATGATAACATCTAGGCTCGAGTCGTAGTCTCCCTAGTTGTGTCTCCCTCTGTTATCTGGTTAGGCTAGTCCTTTGTCCCTGCGTAGGGGAACTACGTCGCCCTGATCCTCATACCAGATGAGGTATGTAGGCAGGAGATGAGTTGATCTCTCCGGGCGCCCTTTTTGTTTTGTCTTTGTGTGTGTTAGGAGATGGATGTAAGCCCAGCGATTGGCATTCCGTATCCTCTTGTTGTGTGCTTGGAGTCCGATGTAAGTCCAGCGATTGGCATTTGGTTTCCAGTGTGGGTGTGTTTGGTTCGGAGTTTGACGTAAGTCCAGCGATTGGCAGTCGATTTCCCGTGTTTGTTTGTCTTGTGTGCGTTAGCCGAGCTACGGATGCTCTGATTCTTCTTCGTCCAAGAAGATACGTATGCATAGGATACGACATCCTAGCGAGCATGTTTTTCCCCAGTCCGAACTACTTCGACTCTGATGTCTATGCTTGATAGACTAAGTAGGCCCAGGATGCGATATCCTGCCGAGTTAGTTTCTCTTGTTTTCTGTGTCTCTTTTCAGCCAGTGTTTGATGTTTGAGCAGCGTTTAGCAACCTTTATCTTTCCTTTTGTGCGTGGATCCCGTCGAGTATGACGGATGCGTAGGGGTGCTAATACCTTCCCTTCGCATAACCGACTCCCGATCCCATTCTCTTTGGTCGCGAGACCATGTTCTTTCCAGGTTTACTTCGAGCGTTTCCTTTCCCTCTTTTGGGATAAATAACGCACGGTGGCGGCTCTGTTGTCTTCGTTTCCCGCCGGTTTTTCACGTAATGCGACAGCTGGCGACTCTGCTGGGGATACGAGAAGTTGACCTCTTGCTGGTCCATCTTCCCTAAGCGAGTCAGTCCTAGCGCTCTCTAGGATAGGGTTTTGGTTGCTGTTTGCTGTTATATATTGCATTCATTGTTTATTGTTTGCATTTATTGTTTGCATTAATGTTTGCATTCATTCATATTCATCTGCTGGTTGTGCTGTGTTCTCTCTGTTTGGGGTGGGAGTTACTCGAGGTAAAAGGCCCAATACCCAGGCTATGAGTGAAATCTAGGAAACCTAGGAACAGAGTGATTCATGGGAAGCGGGTGGTATGCGCCACTTAGCGGAACATTGATATCACGTGCAGTTCAGACCCTGGTGGGATATTATCGTTACATACTTCGGGTGTGTATATGATGATATTCTGTGAAAGGTTATTTATGCTGCGTTTCTCTCGACCTTACCCTGGCCTAGATGACACCCGTGAGTGGGGAGGGAATGATCATTATTACAGGTACTGTAGCTGACTTGTTGGTGACTTGTTGGTGACTCTGAGTACTGATGGTGACTTTGGTTCAGATGAACTTGTGGGTACTTACTCCTGTCATGCCGGAATTCTGTCCGTGATGTATATCAGCGGGTTCCGTTTATTTCGGATCCCCGGGTTGAATTTGAGAGTACTTGTTCAGAGGATCTAGTTGTCGTCCTTTCAGTGGATGTTCCTGTGATGATAACATGTAATCTCCGGTTCCGTTTATTTCGGAACTCCCCAAGCTGGATTTATGGTGACTTAGTCCCTCAAATGACTGTGACTGGTTCAGAGACTTGATGGGTCTTCAGATGACTTGGTGGCACAGTGACTTGCATTCATGCATTTGCATCATTATCATTTCGCATTCACCTGCATTCAACTTATGTCTACCCGTACTCGGGGTCCATCTTTGATTAAGATTCTGGTTGAGAGACAGTCAGATGTCAGAATGTTGTTGATGAAAAATTATTTGTCTCAGTGACGCTAGAATCAAGGGACAGAATATTCCTGGTACGGATAGACATTGCATGTGTGAGTCATACTAACCCATTTGCTATTTTGTAGGTGTCGCATAGCTCTTCTGTTCAGGATGGATCCACCCAGCGCCGACCTTCTTGAGATGAAAGAGATGATAAGGGAGTTGGTCAGTGTGGTGCAAGGGCTTGCCCTGGGGCAGAAAGCAATGGCTGAGAGATTGGAAAGAATTGAAGGCTGGATGATCAAGGAGAAAGTTCAGGAAAAGGCTCTGTCAGCCGAAGCAAATAACCCCTCTGGTACTGTGGCAAAGAAACCCTCTGGCAGTGGTCCGCTCAAAAAGGAGGTTGAATCAGGAGGTGTGGAGACAAAGAAAGAACACGGTAAGGATCGTTATCACCCTTATGCTGCCGCTGTAATCACTCCTGTTGATAACCCAACTGTACCACAGCAACAACCACCACCTCAACAGAGAGCACTGAAAGCTAAGAGCCTAGTGAAGAAGGAGAAGGTTGATCGTCAGTTTGAGGAGCCACCTGTGACTTATACTCTCATGTTCAAAAGATTAAGGGATCTGGGGTTAGTCCGGCCAAGGATATTGATTCCCGTGGAACGGCAGCGAAGGCCTCCAAACTATGATGAGAATGCCAGGTGCGATTTCCATTCTGGGGCACCCGGGCACAACATTGAGGGTTGTAGAGCTTTCAAGCATGTCGTCCAGGACATGGTGGACTCTAAAGTTATCAGCTTGGCACAGATAATGAATGGAGATGTCAATCCCGTACCCAGGCAGGGTCCTGTAAAAGTGAAGATGGTGAAAAAGGCCAAGAGAAGAATGGAGGTGACTGAGGAGGATCAGTTAAAGGTTCCAATGTCTGTGGTCCCAAAACCTCTGATGAAGGATGGAGCTTTCCCTAGTGCTGATATTTGTTGTGCGGCCGTCGCCACAAAGGGGTGTGTAGTGATGAGAGACACTACCCAGAAGATGAAGGAAGTAGAAACGGATAGTGAAAAAGTTGAAACACCAAGTCAAGCAATTGAAACCGTCAAGGTGGAGAATGCCCTTGTTGTTGAGAAAGAGAAAAGGCTGTCCATTTCCTCTTATAAACAAGCCCTGGAAGTGGTGAAGAACCGATAGGCCCGAGGCTGGGGAAGGATCATTGATATTGTGATAAAAGCAGACATGTTTGGGGTCGGTTATCAGCCAGATCAAAAGTCGGCTAGACCAAGCAGAGGATGTCGTCCACCGTACACCTTTGTCAGTGAAGGAATGCTGGATCCTGATCATGCTCGTTCAGTGAGTGAAGAGATTGACCGTGACCGCGAGCTCGAGACGTGGATAAAGTCGTGCGTACCAGAGAATTGGAAGGCCTCCAAGATCGCCACTGTCACTTATCCAGAAGAATAGTATTTCTATGTTTCAATTCTGTTTGCATGAAAGCCATACGTTTTGCCCGAAACGTAATGGTCCATTGTAAGGGCCATCTCATGTGTTTCATTATGCAACATTTTGCATCAGTAATAAATGGATGTTTTTGTGATTAAAAGCGGTGTTCCCTGTTTTTCAATTATTTTTGCAGTTTTAAGAAATAAAAATGGCAATGTTTATTTTCATTTTTCTTTCCTTTTGATTCGTCTTGTTCCGACCTCAAAAGTGACTATCCTCCTGATCTCATTGATAACAATTCGGTTACACCTCTGTATGACTTCGACAATCCGATCTATCATGCCGAAGAATAAGGCGAAGAAGATTGTGATCTGCTGGAACTAGCCAGGTTGTTGAAACAGGAGGAGAAGGTGATTCAACCGCACGAGGAGCGATTCAAGATTGTTATTCCAAACACCGCCGAGGTCGGAAAGGAAGTGAAAGATGGAGCCGCTTCAGAGGCAAATGTCAAGAGCAGAATGGTAGCCCTGTTGAAAGAGCATGTGGATACCTTCGCCTGGCCGTGTCAGGATATGCCAGGGTCGGATACCGATGTCGTTGTGCACGAGCTACCATGGAGAGAAGACTGTCCTCTAGTGAAGCAGAACGCCAGTGCCACGTATCAGAGTGACTTTGTTTCATGGTACGACTCATCGTGGAATCAAATGCTATGTTGATGACATGATAGCAAAGTCCCAAGCAGAAGAAGGGCATCTGGTGAATCCGGGGCAAGACGTCTGACCGGGTCAAGACAACTCAGACTGAGGTTGAGTCCGAATCAGTGCACTTGTGGAGTGTTGTCCGGTAAGTTGCCGAGGCTTATTGTGAACGAAAGAGGAATCGAGGTCGATCCTGCAAAAAAAAAAAAAAAAAAAGAAGAAGAAGAAAAAGCAATGCAAGAAATGCCTGAACTGAACCGAACCGAAAAAAGAGATCAAACGGTCAGGTGGATAATGGTTGCCAAGGGGCATTGAAAAAATAAGTTGCAGGAACCTCTGATTCTGATGACTCTGGTAAAGAGACGGTCATCAATTCTGTAATTGACAGCCCTCGAGGGGTCTATGAGGTGCGTATTGGGTCAGCATGACGAGTCTAGTTGAAAAGAGCATGCAATTTACCTTAGCAAAAGGTTTATCGACTGTGAAACAGTACATTCACTGCTCGAGGAAACTTGTTGTACTTTGGCATAGGCTGCTCGCTGACTGAGACAGTATATGCTGGTTCATACCACTTTGTGGATTCCTAAGATGGATCCGATCAAGTATGTGCTTGAGAAGCTAGCATTGACCGGACGGGTTGCGAGAGGGCAAATGATGTTGATTGAATACGATAGTCAGTATACCTCTCGGAAAGCAATCAAGGGGGTTGTATTGTCTGTTTACATCGCCCGGCGACCCATTGAGGATTATCAACCAAGGAAGTTTGAGTTCCCTGATGAGGACATCTCGAGGTGCTCAAATCGAAAGATTGCGAGGGACCGATCCCGGAGGAGGGGCCTGACCCTGAATCCGAACGGATTCTGATGTCTGAAGGGGAGAGTAATATGGATGAGTTAGTGATGCTTTGGTTACGCCAAAGGGATCCCACGTTCTCTTCGTTGCCAGGATAACATGTGAATGCACCAACAATGATGGCTGAGCACGAAGCTTGTATTATGGGTATTGATTTTCGGTGCGTACGTCTACTGGGGCAACGCCTTCCTCGGAGGTGTATGAGAAGGAATCGGTGCTACCATTTGAGGTCCTAGCTAGAGAAGGCTGAGGTGATAAGGACTCGGTATGACACGTTGAGCCTGACTGAGAAAAAGGGCTGACAGTTACTTGTCATGGGGCAGTTGTACCCAGTGAATGAAGCGTGTTGTTAACCGAAAAGTGCGACCTCGTGCATCCCACGTGGGAGAGCCGGTATTGAAAAGGATCCTTCCTCCTCGACGATCGTAGGGGCAAGTGGACACCCAATCATGAATCCCCAGCATGGTCAAGAAGGTTTTCTCCAACAGAGCCTTGTTGCTGACGACCATGAGTGGCGAGGATTTTCCATCCCCTGCAGATGCGGATGCAGTTAAAAAATACTTCGCATAAATTGACCCGCTGGACAAAAAGAATAAAAGAGTCCAGGCAAAAAAGGGCATCCCGGCGAACCAAAAAACAGAAAGAAAAGGTTCGGGCAAAAATTAGGGATAAAAATGAAAAGAATTTGTACACCCGGCAAGTCGAAAACCCCACAAGGGCGACTTGGGCAAAAAAGGGTATCCCGGTGGACCGAAAACCTGAAAAGGCGGTCCAGGCAAAAGAGGGAATGAAACGAACAACTGCGTCCGACATGATCGTTTGTGCTTTGGATATACCCTGGGGTAATCCCTGACAGAGATCGATCGGAAGCGTCTTGTTCAGAAGACAGAAAGTGCGGGAAGTCTTGAGGACATATGAGGTGTAACTGAGTTGGAACCCGATGAGGTCACGGTTTCACATTGCCATTAGGATAGATTTTTCCTTTTATGTGCAATCACCTCTTTTCAGGGTTTGCTTCCTGTGTGTCGCTCGGTTTTGAGCCGTCTTTTTCAGTCAGTAAAATGCGTGTTCAGTCAAATAGTTTTGTTTTTGTTTTCATTACCGCTTTGATTACGAAAACATCCGTTTATTTTGATAAGAATATTTGCATTTTGAAACATGGAGATCCCTTCCGATGCATGCTTACAAGGTTGAAAGCGTGATCTTATTCTGAAGTTTGAGTGACCTAGGTGTTGAAATGTTGGCACGCCTGGGGCACGCTTTTATCTAACGATCTCTTGTGCGGGTGCTGTTAGATATCTTCATTCACTGGCAGGTTGTGATATAAAGCCTTTTGACAAAGGATCCCCACAGAGTCCAACCAGGGGCAAGGGATAGACGAACAATGAAAAGGCGATGAAAGAAGGACGACGATCCTGGAGGGTTAATCAAGAAGACTCTTCAAAGTCCGAGGGCTGGAAGATTTGTATGAACCCCAGAGGTTCGATCCCCGTAAAGGCATGAAGGAGTTGGGAATACAAGGTGATGAATCAGAAAAGTCCAGACGAGTCTGGGAATTCTCAAAAGTGGAAAGTCGACACTGTGGTTGGATGATGAATGCCAGTGTTCGACGAATCGAATGGTGTTTCGTGTTAAATAGGTCGTATCTCCCAAGTGGGTCTGAAAGTATTATTTCTCTAGCCGATTCGAGATCGGTGTCTCCTCGGAGAGCTTGAAGGTTGCCTTGTCCCCCAGTGGGAGTATCAGTGGGTAGTTTGTTTCTCAGGGTTGAGGACATATCCCCGGCGTGGTTGTGAACGCTTGTCCCCTGCAAGGTTGTGGATGTCTATCTCCAGTGTGGCCTAGCATATTATTTCCTTAGCAGAGTGGTGTAGGCCTTTCCCAACGGAGTTATGCATTTCCCCATCAGGGTGTGGAGTGTTTTCCCCTAGTGGATCTCTGTAGCAAAGGGTTTGTGTTGATGGTTTTCCCCCAGCAAGGTCCCCAAGCGGATTGAGTCCGGTGAAATCATCCCCAGTAGAGAAAAGCATTGGTTGCCTCTCATAGCAGGGTAATTCCCAAGTAGTTCGGGTTCGATAGAGGTCATCCCCAGTAAGGGTCGTCTTTCCCCATCTGGGTGGAAATTGACGGGGTATTGAAATCTTCAGCAGAGTTCCTGGAGCTCCCCGGTGTTGTCTCTGGAGGAGACGTGTGTTTTATGCATTCATCATTTAGATAAGCATAGCATATTGCATCATTAGTGCGTAGCATTTCCATGATCATGGGGCATTGCGCTAAAAAAAAACTCATGCATTAGCATTGCAAATATATCCATTAGCCCTAAGTCGTGGTGACCAAGAATGGATTGTTGGAAGGAGTTTAGCATCGCGCCATTGGATCGATTTCAGGATTGGGTTCCCCAGCAGGGTAGAAAGATGTTTTCCCAACAAGTGACTCCGCAAGTGAACGGGTATCCCCGGCAGTGCTACTCCCCAGAATTGGTAGCATTTGGCAAGCTTGGTTCGTTCCCCTGGCAGATGTGGGTGTGTTTAATCTCTCCATATAGAGTCGACCCCTTAAGCAGAAAGTGTCTGTCATTTCCTTCTGCGCTCCCCACGAGTTGTATCCTCGTGGATGACGGTTGTTTCCGTTCCCTCCCCACATATAATGGGATGGGTTTCCCTATTGAATTCTTTCCTCATTAGGATGAGTCTTGATTCAGTCTGCCTTTTTGGATCGATCCTAAATTGACTTCCTTGGGCTGTCTCTTGTGCTTCCCTGCGGTATCAGTGAATAGTTGCTCACTAACCGACACTCATTCATCTTATCCTCAGCAGATTTTGGTGGCCTCTTCCTACAAACCAGCAGTTGTAAGTCCTATCTTTGTGGTCTTCTACCTACTATCCGGTAGATATGAATCCTCTTTTCTCCCCTTTGTGGAGTCTACCCTTGTGCTCATCCTAGTGATGACGGTTACTATTCCGTGGTTTTCTACCTACTAACCGGTAGATGTAATCCCCTCTTTGTGGTTATCATTATCCAGTCGGTATTGATATTCCTTTCCCCTTTCGGATATTTGCTTTGATTAAGCAATCTTATCCCCCAGCGGGTTTTCACCTTTCGGATATTTGCTTTGATTAAGCAATCTTATCCCCCAGCGGGTTTTCACCTTTTGGATATTTGCTCCGAGTCAGCAACCTTATCCCCAGTGGGTCCTCTTTCATTCACCGTTCGCTGGTAATGTTTGTGGTTTCCCCTTTTGATTGGTCATCTTTGCATACCTAGTCCTGGTACCTCGATGCCTTTCTGTTTCGGTCGATTTATCCTTTAACAACCTACAACCCGGTTGGGATAATCTTCCATGCGAGGGTATTATCTACGTTTTGACGGCTATAGATAATATACCTCATGCGCTCTTTGGTCAATCTTTTGATTGTTTTCACCATCAGAGTAAGATTCGTATTCCTTTGTTCGGAATCGAATGTCCATCCTTTAACAAGTTTGCTTCCGCTCTCGTCAGGATGATGTCGGTCGATCTATCCTTTAACAACCTACAACCCGATTAGGATAATCCTCCATGCGAGTATATTGTCTACGTTTTGACGTCTATAGATGATATATCTCATGCGCTCTTTGGTTGAACCCTTTGTTTGCTTCCCTAACTGAGTAAGATTCGTATTCCTTTATTCGGAATCGAATGCCCATCCTTTAACAAGACTGCTTTTCTAGCCCTCTTCAGGATGATGAGTGTTTTGGAACACAAACCAATTCACGCTTTGGTCGATCACCTTTTTCATGCCTACAACCCGGCGTCCTTGGTGTTCCTTCCTGTCTGCTCCCTGTCGTGACCTTGATCCCCAGTGAGCTACCTCTCCGTTGGTTTTGGTAAACGTCGAGTTTTTCCCAATCGTCCGTTGACGTTTGGTTGAGTCTTGTTCTCTCTCCCCAGTAGGGTCACCTCTCCGTTGGTTTTGGTAAACGTCGAGTTTTTCCCGATCATCCGTTGATGATTTGGTTGTGTTCATTATCCCCAGTAGGGTTACCTCTCCGTTGGTTTCGGTAAACGTTGAGTTTTTCCTATGCGTCCGATGACGTATAGTCGCTTATTCCCCACAGATCATTAGTAAATGGCTGTTGGTTCCCCCCAGAGTTACCTCTCCGTTGGTTTCGATAAACGTCGAGTTTTTCCCGATCGTCCGTTGACGGTTGTTGGTGATGTATTTCCCCATGCAGAGTTACCTCTCCGTTGGTCTCGGTAAACGTTGAGTTTTTCTCATTCGCCCGTTGACGTCTGATTGTGTATCCTATTCCCCAGTCATTCGTTGATGTCTGGTTGCTTCCCAGCCAGAATCCCTAGTAGAGTCGTCGGTGGACGTCCTATTCAGTTTCCGGTTGTCATCCCCTTTCCTTAGTGAAGTGGCTTCTCCTCTCCGTTGGTGTCGATAAACGTCGAGTTTTTCCTAGTTATCCGTTGATATCTAGTTGTATTTTCCCCGCAGGTCATCCGTTGATGTCTGTTCACCTCTCCGTTGGTTTTGGTAAACGTCGAGTTTTTTCCAATCGTCCGTTGACGTTTGGTTGTGATTAGCTTTTCCCTAGTAAGTCTCCTTCTCCGTTGGTGTCGATAAACGTCGAGCTTCTCCCGTTCGTCCGTTGACGTCTGGTCGAGTTTTCTCCTTCTCCGTTGGTGTCGATAAACGTCGAGCTTCTCCCGTTCGTCCGTTGACGTCTGCTCGAGTTTTCTCCTTCTCCGTTGGTGTCGATAAACGTCGAGCTTCTCCCTTTCGTCCGTTGACGTCTGGTCGAGTCTTCCCAGTTCATCCTTCGTCCGTTGATGTCTGGTCTCCTTCTCCGTTGGTTTCGATAAACGTCGAGCTTCTCCCGTTCGTCCGTTGACGTCTGGTCGAGTCTTTCCATTCATCCGTTGATGTCTGGTTACCTCTCTGTTGGTCTTGGTAAACTTCGAGTTTTTCCTGGTCGTCCCCAGTTGAGTTACCTCTCTGTTGGTTTCGGTAAACGTCGAGTTTTTCCCACTATGTCCGCTGACATGTGGTTGTAACTCTTCCAGTCATCCATTGATGTCTGTTACCTCTCCGTTGGTTTCGATAAACGTTGAGTTTTTCCTAGTTGTCCGTTGACGTCTAGTTGTGATTTCTGTTCCCATTCATCGTCTTGAGATGTCTGGAGGTGGTTGTACCCTTGAGAGAAAAACCAGGAAAAATTCAAAATCCCCAGTAATAAATATCAGATCCCAGTGGACGTTTCCATTGGTGGATCCCCGCATTGTGCAAATTTTCCGGTTCTTTCGGTATTCAATCCCTGTTTACCCTGAAAGTCTGACAGCCGTTGCTCTCATCCATTCGGGTTCCCAGTTGATTGAATAGGGGCAGCTGTAGCACCTCAAATTTGCACCTCCTTTTTGTACATTCATTTCATATTAAGTCATTAACATTACATTGTCCACTGCATAGCATTGCATTGTCCTTTGCCCAAGTGCAAGTCATCAGACAAGATTAGGTCAACTGGTCAGGAGATCTAGTCAAGCAAGCAAGCAAGTGCATATCCTATTGAAGCAAAGTCCTATGGTTGGTTTAACATGTTCATGTGACCTAGGGACTATTTTGAAGTGATTTGGCCAAAGGTTGGATGATCAAAGCTCAACAGTCAAGCTGAATTTCATCTGAAACCCTAGAAAGTCAACTGTGGTCAACTGTGCCTAAAATCATGGATTTGAAAGTGGGAGATGGTTAGAGATGCCTCATTCATGTCCATACAAGTCTCATTTGACATGTCAAAGATCAATATTGAAGAATTTGAGGTCAGAAGAAAAGTTTCCAAAAATAGTAAGTGACCTGTAATTTCAAACTACCAAAAATAGAAAGGTCTTCTCCTCAAATTTACATCATCATACAAGCTTCAAATGAAATTTTGTCCAACATGAAAGTTGAAGATCTTGCTCTCACCTTTCCAAAAAGTCCAAGAACATCCATTTCTCATGTGTGGTTGACAAGTTATGATCAAATCATTGTCAAGAAATTTTGAACTTCAAACTTGGATAACTTTCACACCAATTGGCCAAATTGAGTGGGGTTTTTTGCTACAATCTCCATTTGACATGCTCTATCCAAATCATTCATTACATTTCACCAAAAATCATCACACAAAAATGGCATTTTTCATGTGGCTTGAATTTGAAAAAGGGAGGGAAAAAGTGATTTTCAAAAGTATGCATTTTCCACACATAATTTCACTTGCAATTGGTCTTAAATCACATTTGGAGGGTGTTTGGGCAATTTTTCGTGTACTGTAGCAGCTCATTCCATGCATGAGGACACTTTGGCCATTTCGCACAAAAAACTCATTTCACTAATTCACTTACATTTGGCTAATTAGGATTAAGGGAATGATTAATCCATGGTATATAAGGCTAATGCTAACAGAATTTTGGATTAACACTTCATTCAAACAGATCTAGATCAAAAAATCACCAATTCTCTCAACTTTTTCTCTTGATTTTTTCTGCAAATTTTCCAAAGAACTTGCATTGTTCTCCATTGATCTATCATCTACAAGCATCACTGGACTTTCTGCAAGCAAGGATTCCTCAATTTCGAGCCAAACCTAGCACTGTTGCATCAAGCACCTCACATGGCAGTTGGAGATTCCTTCGAGTTTGAGCATTGCTGAGCTAAATTCTTGCACTCATTCATCTACTGGAGCATCAAGGAACATCTGTTTTCACCTTTAAGACCTTGAAACTCACGATTCCAGCTCTGCATCTTCATAGAGGTTGGAATTCGATGCTCTCAATTCATGAAATTATGCTATGGTTCTTGTAGATCCTTGATTGTTGAGCATGATGAACTTTATATTTTTGATTTTCATTGAGAATTGAATGAGTTATCATGAATTTAAGTTTGAGATGTAAAACTTTCTTTGCTCGATTTGGTTGATGTGATTAGAATTAGGTTTAATTGTTGTTAGATTGTTAATGTATGTTGCAAGACGAGTTCAACGGTATGCTGTTTGTTAATTTTGGTGAGGAAGTGTTCTTGAGTGATGAAGAACGTATGAACATTGAAGAACCCTAGAAATCCATTTCCAGATTCGTATTTGATCCATGTTCCCGTGTGATTGGATGATTTTTGTGTTTGTGTGCCATGCGTCCAATAGAGCTGCGCCACCTGTATTAGTGAAACGCGGCGTTTCATCATAACGCGCGCGTATTTGAATTTGGATGAGGTTCGATCCTCCGCTCAAGACATTCTCACTTTGGCCTTTGTATTTTTCTTCATTATGTTTCCATGATTCACATGCTTCCTTCCACTTTTTTTTTAATTTTTCTTCACACTTAAAAATTCATAACTCATGAAATAATAATCCCATTAACATGAGATTTTTTGTGCCATGTTCCTTGCCATGTCTACTATTTTATGGTGATTTTTATGAAAATTGTGCACGTGTGGATTTCTGTTTTGGCTAGGGTTTGCTCATACATGTCATTTGTTGCATATTGGTTACCATTTTGTTTGTGAAATAATGATGCTTAATTGGATGGAGCTGAAATTTTATATGTGTAAACTAGACACCTTGAGGAGCATTTTGGTATAGAGTTCGTGACTTTTGCATTTCTGGATTGTGAGATATGCTCTGTTCATTGGAGGTGTGACAATTTGTGTCACACCATTTCTTGTCCAGCTTGTGGATTTTTGTTACCATGCCATATGAACTTAAAATGATCTGAATTTTTGCATGTTGCATCTTCTGGATGTTAAGTTTGAATATGAATTTTTGTGGATTTTTTGAGTGCATTTCCAATTTGATTGAGATTTTCTCCCCTGTTTGACCAATTGTGGACTTTTTGTGAGTCATGATCTTATATGATTTGTGAAATCCTTGTTGTTTATTGGATGGACTTGAAATTTTGTGGAATGATGATAGACACCTTGAAGTTTTCCATGGCTTTGATTTGGTTCATTTATATTATGCCAATTCTGTTTTATGCTTGCTTGAAGTTGATGCATGATTTGGTGCCTTGTATGAGCTTGTTTGAACATACCTTGACTTGATGAATTTAATTGACTTGCTTCCCTTGGTCCAAATGACTTGAAATTTGGTGTGTATATCATGTTATGAATGCTGTTTGACCATGAATTTTTTGGGGATTTATTGAAATATTTTTGAGTTGATGTGGATTGAATCTTTATGTTTGGTTCTATGAGCTTCAAATTGCATGCTTTGCCTTCTTTGCCTCATGAAATGATATTGATTGATGATATGAATGTGAGACCACTTGGATTTGTTTCTTATTTGATTGATATTGATTTTTGATAAGTTTCATGTTCTGTTTTGGTTTATTGCTCCCATTTTGACCCTAGGCCTTGTCCTAGAGGTTTGCTTCTCACATTTGAGCTATGTTGTAGGTCAAAGAGCACAATTGCTTATACTTGATGATGTGTGTCGCATCGCGCGAAAAACCGGCGGGAAAACAAGAACAACAGAGCCGCCACCGTGCGTTATTTATCCCAAAAGAGGGAAAGGAAACGCTCAGAGTAAACCTGGAAAGAACATGGTCTCGCGACCAAAGAGTATGGGTTCGGGAGTCGGTTATGCGAAGGGAAGGTATTAGCACCCCTACGCATCCGTAGTACTCTACGGGATCCACGCACAAAAGGAAGGAAAATTGGTTGCTAAACACTGCTCACACACTCATCTACACAGGCTGAAAGAGACAAAAGAAACTGACTGAAACTGACTCGGCAGGATGTCGCATCCTGGGCATACTTAGTCTATCAGGCATAGACATCAGAGTCGAAGTAGTTCGGACTGGGGAGACGACACATGCTCGCTAGGATGTCGCATCCTATGCATACGTATCTTCTCGGACGAGAGAAGAATCAGAGCATTCGTAGCTCGGCTAACACGCACACAAACAAACACAGGCAAAGGCAAACGTGGAGCCTGAATGCCAATCACTGGACTTACATCAGCATCCGAACCAAAACGCACACAAGAAGGCAAACATGGAGCCTGACTGCCAATCACTGGACTTACATCAGCATCCGAACCAACAAACCCACACTGGAACCCAAATGCCACTCGATGGACTTACATCAGCTTCCAAGCACACAACAACACAACAAGTTAATAGGGAGTCGGGGACTCGAGCCTATAACTGTCAAGCACACACTCAAACAGACAGACAACAAATTGCTAAGGAGTCAGGCACTCGAGCCTAGCAACTGTCAGACAACACACACAAAAAGAAAAAAGGGCGCCCGGAGAGATCAGCTCAATCTCCTGCCTACATACTTCATCTGGTATGAAGATCAGGGCGATGTAGTTCCCCTACGCAGGGATAAAGGACTAGCCTAACCAGATAACAGAGGGAGACACAACTCTAGGGAGACTACGACTCGAGCCTAGATGTTGTCATGCAAAATCAACCCTAAGTTAAGGTTTCTAGCTAAATGGCACAAGGGCCAACCTATCCTAAGTATGGCTCACACAGGAAGCAAGCCACACACACTTAACTTGCACAGGAAGCAAGCCAAGCAAAACCTAACTTGCACAGGAAGCAAGTCTAAACTAATCCTAACTTGCACAGGAAGCAAGTCAAACTATCCTAACTTGCACAGGAAGCAAGTCAAACTATCCTAACTTGCACAGGAAGCAAGTCAAACTATCCTAACTTGCACAGGAAGCAAGTCAAACAATCCTACAAGCACAGATAGCACACGCTATACACAAACAAGTGGCTCAAACAAGGGTTAGGTTTTAGTCAAGGGGTCATATCAACCTCAACAAACAAACCTCTGGAACTGGGTGAATGTTGCTCTTAACCTTGCCATTGAGGGGCTAAGGTGAAGCAGATGAAAGGATGAAGTGAGGATGAGACCTCACAGCTCTTATCCCTGGCCTGGGAGAGCTCAAGACAAGAATGTGTGGGTTCAGAAAGTGGGAACCCTTCTACACATTAAAATTGACTCAACTGTACAATTGTACAAGATCTTGGGTTTGTATCTGCAATGCATCAACACAGTGGTGTGAGCAAAGCGGATGACACACTGGATAGTGGGGAATAGATTGCATATCCCTTACCTTCCACCAATTGCCTCTTCACTTAGGAGGTCTTTGACTCTATGCAAGGACAAAAGTAAACAGTCACAAACATTGCCTCTTAAGGAGGACTTCAGACAGTTGCCTGGCCAAGTAACAGGCCAGGTCTTCCAGACTACATGAAGTAGAAGAGACATACCTCAATGCAAATTGCTTATACAAGCAAAGCAAAGCAAAAAGTTCACAAGGAACTAAGCAACTAAAGCACCTGAAACAGTCAAGCAGATGTTAGTATACAACTTCAAACAAAGTAAACAGAAACAGAGGTCAACAGTTAATTGGAGGCAAATGAATGTGCAAGGCCCAAGGCTTAGGGCATGTGAGCCAAGCCACCTACAAAACAAAGAGGTTAGACAATGATACTCAAGCAAGCTCAGTCAAAAGAATTGGTCTCAATGGTCATTTGATGGTCAACCTGAAAACACAAACTCAAAGGTGAGTAGCAGGACCACTAGGGCAAGCCTAGGGTCAAAAATGAATGAGAAAGTCAAAACAGCAAAGGGCAAGCATCCAAAATCATGTTCAAACCATTAGGAAACAAAACCAATTGGGTTCACATTCATATCAATCACTATCATCATTTCATGAACAAAATAGGTCAAAGTGTGACAAACAGAAGCTCATAGAAGTCAACAGCAAGACTTGCATCAAAAGCAATCTAAACATTTTCCAAAAATCACCAAATAAATCATGATCAATCCTAACACATAGCATGGTGAGCATGTCAAATTTCATCTCATTTGGACAAGTGGAAGGCAGTCAATGAAAATCAGAAAGTCAAAGCAATTTTGAACATGCACAAAGAAAGTCAACAAGCATGGGTCAACTTCAAAAAATCATATCAAATTGAAAACAGATGAGAAATGAATGAGATTAACACCAATGCCAAGCTTGAGATGTCTAGTTATCACATATCAAATTTCATGTCCATCTAATAAAGTATGAGAATTTCACAAATAAAATGGGAACATGTGTCACACAAAGTCAACATTTGACTAGGCAGGGAAGAAAAATCTCAAACAAATAGAAAATAGTTCAATTAAATCCAGGAAAATTCACATGTAAACTAGACATACAAGAGTAGGCTCATGCAAAATTTGGGGTCATTTGGATGTAAGGAAGCATGGTAATGAAAATCATGAAGTTGGACATCAATGGTGTGACACAAATTGTCACACCCTAATTCAAAAAATCATAACTCACAAACCACAGATGATAAATTCACAAACTCTACACCAAAATCACCATGAATGTGTCTAGTTTAAGCACAAAAAATTTGGGAGCCATTGGATACAGTATCATCATTTCACAAATGTTTTGGCAAGATGTACAAAATTTGGTCACATGTCACAAACCCCAGCACCATTTAAAAACCACTCATCCAAAAATCTGGAAAAATAATGATAAAAAACTAGAGATTGTGATGATCATTATGCAAAAATTCCCATGAAATTTGGGTTTAAAATGAATGATCTATGAATTTTGTAAGATTGGCATGGTAAATGAAATAATTATTGAAATTAACATTGAAAGAGTGGCATTTTGGTAATATTTTGATTCACTTATCTAAACACTGCCGTTTTGGCCCTGAAAATAAAATGTTTTCATTGGCCAGTGGGGAATGGCACAGTACACGTGAGGAAAGAAGAAAAACTGGAAAATGGCTTTGGGGTTTACTGTAGCAGCATCATCTTCTCAAATTCGACCCAACCAATTTTTCTCCAAAAAAAGCAATTGCATATACCAACATGATCAGCAAACAACAAGCAATATGAATCCAACCATGGTTTCCACTAAATCGAGCTAGGCAAAAAGAAACAAGCAAAACAAGTTTGGATCATCAACACTCATTTCAGCATAACTTGCTACATACTAAACCATTTTCTATGATCTAAAGCTCATTGTGTTCAGCATTGCAAGATCTATACAAACCACCACATGATTTAGAGAAAAATGCAAATCGAAAAACTAACCAAAATGATGAGCAGTGATGATTCAGCCACCTTTTGCTGGTGAGTGCTTGAAACAGATGAAGAATGTGCTCCTACAAGATGAATGGGGAAGTAAACTTGGCTCAATGAAGCTTGTTCGTGCTTGCATCCAAATCTGCCATGGCTAAGCTTCCAATGGGACAGTGGTTTTGAGCTGCTTGCAGATGGGGTAATGTGATGAAAACAAGCTCAAAAGGTTGTTTGAGTGAGGGAACAATGTTAACCAGGTCAAGTTTTGGAGGTTTGACTGTTTGTTGGAAATGGCCAAAGGTGAGTTTTGGACAAATGAATGAAGGAGGTTGTTTCCTTGCTGTCAAGTGGCCTATGTAATGTTCATTCAAGATGATGTGGATGTTGTCAAGCCAGGCCAGGTTAGGTTTTGGAGGGTGTATGCTGCTAGCAGTTGGTTGTGTTGGCAGATTTTTAGTGAATGCCAAGGTGAGTGTAAGGTGATTGTGTGATGTAGGCTAAGTCATGTTATGTTGGTGATCACAGTGCAATGCTTCAAGTTTGGTTCATGCAGGGTTTAGGCAACTTTGGTTTTGGACAGGTTTTGGAGTTTGGCCAAAGCAAGGTGAATGGTTGGTCTTGGTTGATCTGCTATGTGATGCTTTTATGCCATTGTCTTTTGGACAGACCAAAACAAATGCCAAATAGCAAGGTGAGTTAGGTCTTGTTAGAATGAATGAAGAGTGCTTGGTTTGCTATATGATGTTTGAAACCATTGTGTTTTGGACATGGGAGATCAAATGCAAAACAGCAGGGTTGCTGTTGAATGGACCATGCCAAAGTGAGTGAGTTTTTTTGTGAATGAGGTTTGCTCTATCCATTTGCCTTGGCCAGAAATCTTGTCATGCCCTTGCTGTTCCTTCTGCTGTTGGCTATTAGCAGGGTTCAGTTTTTGGAAGTTTTGACAGCCAGTTTGAAAGTTAAGTAAGGTCAGAAATGAGGGAGTAAGTGAAGGGGGTTGGAATGGGTGAGGTTTGTTGGTTGCAAAGCAAGGTTGGATGGATGCTTGTTCTGCTGTGTTGATGACAGGAAAAAAAATGCAAATGGCCAAGTGAGTTGATGCAGTCTTAGGGTGAGGGAGTGTATGCATTTGGTTGCATTGGCAAGGCTAGGTCAAGTTGGTTGGGGTAGGCTGCCATGACAGAAAATGTTGGAGGGTATGGTTTGAGCATTTGCCAAGGGTTGTTCTTGCTGCAGACAGGTTTTTTAGAAGAGCAAAATGCCAAAGGTGCAATTTCAATGAATGAACTTCTATGTCATGTGTGCCATTGCTGTGTTGTTTTGTGGCAGAGAACTGATGCAGTACGTTCAAGCCAGCCTTAGTTTGTTGGTTTAGGACTTGACAGGTTTTGTAGGATGCAGGGCAAAGGTTTAGGTATGGTCTGTTACTGGTTTCCTATGGCAGGGTTGTTTTTGACAGCAAAATGAAATGCATAGCCAGGGTGAGGTTTGAGTGGAGTGTATTTAGAGGATTTTGTTCTTTTGTTTGGACAGACAAAGCTAAGTGCCAAGGCCAGGTTAAGAGATGAGGGAGTAGGTGAAGGTGATTTGGTCTGCTGCTGTGGGTTGGCAAGGCAGGATTGTTCTTTGGTGGTTTGTTGACAGGTTCAGTAAATGCAAGGCAAGGTGTTTTTGAGCCAACGAGGGGACCAAGGTTTGTAGGCTAGATGGATGCAATTGTTACTGCAGCTGTTGGTTTCATTTTTTTTGATGGAAAATGTTGAGGAAAATGCTGTTTTAAAGTTGCTAATGTGGTTTTAATTGTGTTTCAAAAATGACAGCAAAAAGATGAAAAAAAAACCCTGCTGTTTTGTTGCTGGTTCTGCAATGTGTTTGGTTCTTTTGAGTTTGACAGGTTTTTTGCAAGAATGCCAAAGCCAAGTGGATGAGTCAAGTCTGCAGTGTGTTGTTTTGGTTAGGTTGGCCAAGTTTTGTAATGATGGACAAGGCTGCTGTTAGAAGTTCTTCTGGTTTTACTTTCTGTTTTTTTGACAGCCCTCCTGAAGTGCAAGTAAGATGATCCTTTTTGAAAATCAATCAAGTTCTCTCCTTTTGCTGTCAAAATATGGCTGCTTATGACAGAAAAATGATGGTGCCCTACTGTTTTTCTGAGTGCCAAGCATGGTTCTTGGATTTGTGAGATGGATTTCATGAAATCAAGTACTTGTTTCTCCACCCTTCAAGCAGCTAAGGCATGGCTCTTCTGTGGTTTTATGCTGCTAAATGAGGTTCAAAATGACAGCAAATGATGGTTTAGATTTCTGTTTCCATGGTACAAAGCAAGGCATGGTGGATAGCATGGTGAAGTATGATGAAATTGTACTTTTCTTACAATTCAAGCAACCAAGCAATGGCCTTATGCACTGCACAAAATGAGTTTGCAAACACATTCTAAATGACATTTATGAGCTGTTACAATTGGCCAAATGTTGAAAAAATGTTTAAATCAAAAAGTCAACTCTTGGTCAAACTTACATTTAAATAAGAAAAGTCAAAAAATGCCATTTTGATTGGTGAAGTTTTGGCTCATGAAATTTATATTTTTGGAAAGAGGGGATCAAATGTGACTTGTAGGAAAAAACCCCACCAAAATTGGCCAAACGGTTTGGGAGATATGGCCCTTTGAAGTTCAAGATTTTCTGAAATCGATTCGATCATAACTTGCCAACCATACATGGGAATTGAGAGTTCTAGGACTTTTTGGAAATGGGAGAACAAGATCTTCAACTTCCATGTTGGGCAAAAATTCATTTGAGGCTTGTATCATGATGTAAGTTTGAGGATCAAAACTTTCCATTTTTGGTAAGTTTCAGTCACAGGCCCAGTTTCCGTTTTGGGAAATTTATGATCTGGCTTCAAATTCTTCCATGATGGTGTTTGGCATGATATATGATGACTATTTGGACATGAATGAACTCTCACAAACCAATTCCAATCATCCAATCACTGATTAAATGGACAGTTGACCAACAGTTGACTTTTAGGGTTTCTGACTGATTATGCATTGACTGATGACTTCCAAACCCTAATTCCTTGAGGACTTGACTTCAAATGATGTCCCAAGTTGTTTGAACTCTTGTTTATTGACCATGGTGCCCAAATTCCACAAGAATGACCACCATCCACTGCTTTGACTGACAGTTGACTTTCTTTGACTTTTGACTGTCTGTGTATGAACTGCTGACCTCTGCGCCTTCATCCCTTGACTTGAACACTTCAAATAGACCTCCAAGCCATGTGAACTTGTTGGACAAACCCTAAGGCCTTGATTCAATGAGAAATTCCTTTGCTTGCTTGGTTGACTGATCAGGAGATTAGTTTGACCTAATTCTTGATTGCTTGCTCTTGAGGCAACTGAGGGACAATGCAAATGCTATGCAATGGATCATGATATGCTATGACCTAATATGAAAATGTATGTACAATGATAGGTGCAAATTTGAGGTGCTACAGCTGCCCCTATTCAATCAGCTGGGAACCCGAATGGATGAGAGCAACGGCTGTCAGACTTTCAGGGTAAACAGGGATTGAATACCAAAGAACCGTAGAATTTGCACAATACAGGGATCCACCAATGGAAACGTCCACTGGGATTTGATATTTATTACTGGGTATATATTTTTTTGTTTTTTGGTTTTCAAAGGGTATGGCCACATCCAGACATCACAACGATGACGAATGGGAATAGAAATCACAACTAGATGCCAACGGACAACTAGGAAAAACTCGACGTTTACCAAGACCAACGGAGAGGTAACCAGACGCTATTGAATAACTGGGAGGGATACAACCATACGTCAACGGACGAAATGGGAAAAACTCAACGTTTACCAAGACCAACGGAGAGGTAACCAACTGGGGACGACCAGGAAAAACTCGACGTTTATCGAAACCAACGGAGAGGTAACCAGACATTGATGAATGACTGGGGGAACTCGACCAGACATCAACGGATGAACGGGAGAAAACTCGACGTTTACAGACATCGGGAGATGATGTTTACAGACACCAAAAGGATCGACCAGACATTTACAGATGAATGGGAATACTCGACGTTTACAGACATCGAAAGATGATGTTTACAGACACCAAAAAGATCGACCAGACATTTACAGATGAATGGGAATACTCGACGTTTACAGACATCGAAAGATGATGTTTACAGACACCAAAAAGATCGACCAGACATTTACAAATGAATGGGAATACTCGACGTTTACAGACATCGGAAGATGATGTTTACAGACACCAAAAAGATCGACCAGACATTTACAGATGAATGGGAATACTCGACGTTTACAGACATCGAAAGATGATGTTTACAGACACCAAAAAGATCGACCAGACATTTACAGATGAATGGGAATACTCGACGTTTACAGACATCGAAAGATGATGTTTACAGACACCAAAAAGATCGACCAGACATTTACAAATGAATGGGAATACTCGACGTTTACAGACATCGAAAGATGATGTTTACAGACACCAAAAAGATCGACCAGACATTTACAAATGAATGGGAATACTCGACGTTTACAGACATCGAAAGATGATGTTTACAGACACCAAAAAGATCGACCAGACATTTACAGATGAATGGGAATAAGAGAAACACAACCAGACGTCGACGGACGACTGGGAAAAACTCGTCGTTTATCGAAACCAACGGAGAGGTAAGTCCACATGGGGAGGGTACAACTAGACATCACCGGATAACCAGGAAAAACTCGACGTTTATCGACACCAACGGAGAGGAGTAATGGAGATAATGAACACAACCAAATCATCAACGGATGATCGGGAAAAACTCAACGTTTATCGACACCAACGGAGAGGAGTAATCTCCACTAGGGAAGGAATAACGATGTTACGAACATCGAAAGATGATGTTTACAGACATCAAAGAAAAACCAGACACTTACGCTTGACTGGGAATCACCGAAAGATGGTGTTTACCGACACCAAAGAAGACCAGACACTGGTGCTGACAGGGTATACTGACATTCTCAAGATGACAAGGCTAGGCTGAACACTTGCAGGGGGCCTCACTAGGGAGAAACAAACTTTCTGTCACCAACAGGTGAGGAAATAAACCTCTGTGGGGATTATAAACACCAAATGTTGACTGGAGTAACTGTAGCCAATGCGTTGTACAGGTTGAACAAAAATCCGTTTCTGCAGGGAATACGGTTTGATGGGGTTTCGAACACATGAATGCATATGTTTGAATTTTTCTATGGCGTAATGCTCCATTTAGGAATGGAAATGCTACGCGATTTTTGAAGATGCGATGATTACTACATGCAAAATGCAAATGCACCCTGGCTAGGGAGCCAAAATAATCAGATACTCTGACTCCGTGGGGAGACTCCTCTTGGGGAAATATTCTGCGGGGAGCTCTGCTTGAGGAATGGTAAAGCAACTTCACACTCATGTTGAAGAATAGCACTGCTGCTGGGAAAAGGTAAACTCCGCTGGGGATACAGATATCAGTCTACTACAGAAACCCGTCCAATCCATTGGTAGGATGAACTCTGTTGGAGAAATAAATGCTATTCCACTAGGGACGACCCAACCAATCCATATGTAGGAGAATCACTGCTTGGAGATGTATTTCATGAGACCCGCTCCACGCGGGGAACTTGCTGAGGAAAAACCACACCATTCTGCTGAGGAGAACGATCCTAGTGGAGAGAACAACAACCGTAGCAGTGAGAGTAACAACTCTGTCGAGGATGATAGCACGTCATATCATACTGGAGATGAATTCCCCAAACCTGCTTGGGATAAGCACTCACGGCCACACTGGAGATGATGGCATCACAAAACCATTTGTTGGGGAACACACCAACGGTCTACAGATAAACTCCACTGGGGGACTCCCGGGGAAAATAACTGCCAGGCGCTCAGCGGGGATTCTCAACTGGGGAAATCTGCAAGCACAGGCCTGCTGGGGAGAAGCAATCCTTAACTCTGTTGGGGAAAGAAGGTACTGTCCACAGGTATCTCTGCAGGGGAAATAACTCTGACAGCTTCAATACCGGTTTGGGCCGGGACGTGATAACCTTCAGGCTTGCTGAGGAGACAACGATCTCGAATCTGCCAGGGAGATCACACTCTCAATCCTCCGGGGAAATACAGCTTGTTTGACAGGGATGTCGGTCGACTTGTTGAACACTGGTATCCATCATCCATCCATAGTGTCGACTTTCCACTTTTAAGAACTCACAGACTCATCTGGACTTTTCTGCTCCATCATCTTGTATTCCCAACTCGGCCATACTTCACGGAGGTTGAACTCTTGGGATTCATACATACTTTCCAATCATCAGACTTTGAAGAGTCTTCTTGATTAACCTTCCAGGATCGTGGTCGTAATCCTTCACCGTCTTTTCACGATTCATCTATCCCTTGCCCCTGGTTGGACTCTGAGGGGATCTCTTTGTCAAAAAGGTTCATATTACCACCGGCAAGTGAATGAAGATGTCTAACAGCACCCGCACAAGAGATCGTCAGATAAAAACGTGCCCCAGGTATGCCCCAGGTGTTCTGATATTTCAACACTTAGGTCACTCAGACTTCCAAGTAAGATTTCCAGATTTCAATCTCACAAGCATGCATCAGAAGGGACCTCTATGTTTCAAAATGCAAATATTCTTATCAAAATGAATAGATGTTTTCGTGATCAAAACAGTAATGACACAAAAACAAAATTTACTTGATCGAACACACGCTTTATTTGACTGGAATAAAAGATGGCTCACAATTGAGCAACACACAGGAAGCAAACCCTGGAAAGAGGTGATTGCACATAAACGAAAAATCTATCCTAATGGCAACGTGAAACTGCGATCTCATCGGGTTCCAACTCAGTTACACCCCATATGTCCTTAAGACTTTCCGGACCTTCTGTCTTCTGAACAAGACGCTTCCAATCGGTCTCTGTCGGAGATTATCCAAGTCAACATGAGCACAAATGATCATGCTGGACGCAGTTGTTCGTTTCATTCCCTCTTTTGCCTGGACCGCCCTTTCGGGTTTCAGTCCATCGGGATACCCTTTTTTGCCCAAGTCGCCCTTGCGGGTTTTCAACTTGCCGGGTGTACAGTTCTTTTCTTTTATTTTTATCCCTAACTTTTGCCCGAACCTTTCTCTTTTTCTTGGTTCGCCGGGATGTCCATTTTTTGCCTGGACTCTTTATTCTCTTTTTTTTTTGTCCAGCGGGTTTCTTTCGCGAAGTATTTTCTAACTGCGTCCGCATTCACAGGGAATGGAAAATCGTCGTCGTCCGTGGTCGTCATTAACAAGGTTCTGTCAGAGGAAAATCGTCTTGACCACGAATGAGACACTCATAACTGCTTTATCCATCTGCCCCACAATCGTCTTGAGGAGGAAGGATCCTTTTCAACCAATTCTTCCACGTGGTACGCGCGAGGTCACACTTTTTGGTTAACAACATGCTTCGTTCACTGGGTACAACTGTCCCAGGACAAGTAATTGTCAGCCCTCTTCCTCAGTTGGACTCAACGTGTCATTCTGAGTCCTTATCCATTCAGGCTTCTCTGATTTCTCATATTTCTCGAGGAAAATACTGCCCCAGGTAGATACACATCCCTAGGTTCAATATCCAGGATACAGACTTTATGTTCAGCCACCATTGTTGGTGCAACCAACTGTGACCCGGGAAGCACTAACTTACTCACCTCGTCTCTTTCCCCCTCAGACATCGGAATCCGTTCGTATTCGGGGTCAGACCCCTCCTCCGGGATCGGTCACTCTCAATCTTTCGATTTGAGTACCTCGAGATGTCCTCATCAGGGATCTCAAACTTCCTTGGCGGATACCCTTTCTATGGGTTGTTACTAGCTTCTTAAACACATATTTGATCAGATCCGTTTTGGACATCCACAAAGTGGCATGAATCAGCATACACTGTCTCAGTCGGCGAGCAGCCTATGCCAAAGTACATCAAGTTTTTTCGAACAGTGAGTGTATTGTTTCACAGTCGATAAACTTTTTGCTTAGGTAAATTGCATACTCTTTTCGACAAGACTAGTCATGCTGACTCAATACGCACCTCGTAGACCCCTCGAGGGTTATCAAGTACCGGATTAACAGCTATTTCTTTCACTGAGGTATCGGAATCAGAGGTTCCTACAACTTACCCTCTTTTTTTTTGTTTTTTTTTTTTTTTTTTTTTTTTTTTTTTTTTTTTTTTTTTTTTTAGCAGGATTGACCTCGATTCCTCTGATTTGCTCACAACAAGCCTCGGTAGCTTGATGGACAACACTCCATAAGTGCACTGCTTCAGACTCAACAGTATGAGTTATCTAAAACGGTCAAACAAACTTGCCTCAAGTCTACCGGATGCCCCTGTTCTGCTTGGGACTTTGCCATCATGTCATCAACATGGCATTTGCTTTCACGATGAATCATCTCATGAAACAAAGTCACCGTAGACCTCTGATACGTGGCACCGACCTCATGTGACAGAACGACATTAACTTAGAACAAGCAGGTGCCCCTTGTGTGGTGGACCTGGTTTACTTTATATCATCTGGCAACAATTCAATCTGGTCTTGGCCAAGAAGCCATCCATGAAGATAAACACTGAGACCTGAGCCACATAATCAACCAATACCTCATTGTGATGTACCGGGAATCCATCTTTCTGATTAGCTCTGCTCGCATCTTGATAGTCTATTCACACCTTCTCTTCTTCTCATCCTTTATCGGCCTCAGCTTTTGCTTTCTAACCTCGGTGGAGCTTGGAGCAACAATCTTGAATCGTTCCTCGTGCGGTTGAATCACCTTCTCCTCTTGTTTCAATGACCTGGCTAATTCCAACAAATCACAATTTTCTTCGCCCTTTTTTTTTTTTTTTCTGGCATGATAGGTCGAATTGTCGAAGTCATACAGAGGTGTAACCAAATCGTTATCGGTGAGATCAGGAGGGTGATCACTTTGGAACGAGACAAAATCAAAAGGAAAGAGAATGAAAAAAAACGTTGCCATTTTTATTTGTTTTTTTTTTTTTTTTTTTTTTTTTTTTTTTAAATTGCAAAATTAAATGAAAAACAGGGAACACCGCTTTTAACTACAAAAACATCCATTCATTACTGACGCGAAATGTCGCATAATGAAACACATGAGATGGCCCTTACAATGGACCATTACGTTTCGGGCAAAACGTATGGCTTTCATGCAAACAAGAATTGAAAAACAGAAATACTACTCTTCAGAACGAGTGACAGTGATGCTTTTGGAGGCCTTCCAGTTGCCTGGTACGCATGACTTTATCCACGCCTCAAGCTCGCGGTCGCTGTCAACATCTTCACCCACTGAACGGGCATGACTGGGACCCAACATTCCTGCACTGACGAAGGCGTACAGTGGATGACATCCTCTGTCTGGTCTAGACGACTCTAAATCCGGATGATAACCGACTCCAAACATGTCTGCTTTTGCCACGATGTCAATGATCCTTCCCCAGCCTTGGGCCTCTTGGTTCTTCACCACCTCCAGAGCTTGTTTATAAGAAGAAATGGACAGCTTCTTCTTTTTCTCAGCGACAAAGGCATTCTCCACCTGGACGATTTCAACTGCCAGACTGGGTGCTTTACATCTTTCATTGTCCATTTCTACTTTCTTCATCTTCTGGGTCGGGTCCTTCATCAATACACACCCTTCTGTAATGACAGTCGCACAAGCATTATCAACAGCAGGGAAAGCTCCATCCTGCATCAGAGATTTTGGAACCATAGCCATTGGAACCTTTAGCTGATCCTCTTCAATCATTTCTACTCCTTTCTTGGCCTTCTTCACCATCTTGACTTTTGCTGGTCTCTGCCTGAGTGCGGGGTCGACATCCTCATTCATTATCTGAGCCAAGCTAATAGCCTTGGAGTCCACCAGATCTTGGACGATATGCTTAAAAGCTCTGCAACCTTCAATGCTGTGTCCGGGTGCCCCAGAGTGAAACTCGCACTTGGCACTCTCATCATAGTTGGCAGGCCTCCGCTGCTGTTCTATAGGAATCAAAATCCTCGGCCGAACTAAAGCAAGATCCATCAACCTTTGGAACAGATGGGCGTAAGTCACGGGTGGTTCCTCAAACTGACGATCCTCATTCTTCTTCTTCACCTGGCTCTTAGCTCCTGGTGTCTTCTGTTGAGGTGGCAGTTGTTGCTGTTGAACAGGTGATTTGCTGACAGGAGTGGATACGGTGGCAGCGTAAGGATGATAACGATCTTTGCTACGTTCTTTCTTTGCGGGCACACCGACTGGCTCAACCTTCTTCTTGAATGGACCACTGTCGGAGGGTTTCTCTACTACAGTACCGGAAGGTTTGTTCACTTCGGAGGACGGAGCCTTCCCCTGGAATTTCTCCACTATCAGCCATTTCTCGATCCTTTCCAATCTTTCAGACATGGCCTTCTGTCCCAAGGCAAGCCCTTGCACAACACTGAACAAGTCCCTCATCATCCCTTTCAGTTCAAAGATATCGGCGTTGAGAAGATCCATCAGCTTGGATTTGTTGACCCCAGCAGGCTATCTGAACAGACAAGCTATGCACACCGGTTGAATTACTGGAACCTACAAAACAGCAAATGGGTTAGTATGACTCACACATGCAATGTCTGTCCGTACTAGGAATATTCAGTTCTCTCTCTTTTTGTTTTTCTGGTTTCATTGAGACAGATAAAATTTAATCAACAACATTTTGCCATCTGGATGTCTCTCAACCTGAGTCTTAGTTAAAAAAAATAATGGACCCTGAGTACGGACAGACATGAGTTGAATGCAGATGAATGCGAGATGATATGATGCAAATGCATGAATGCAGGCCCTTGTGCCACCAAGTCAACTGTAGACCCTCTGCTTTTCTGAACCAGTCAATTTGCGGGACCAAGTCACCATAAATCCAACTTGGGGGGTTCCGAAATAAACGGAACCGGAGATTACATCACCATCTTCACAGGAACAAACACTGAACGGGTGACAAACGGATCCTCTGAACAAGTACTCTCAACTCAGCCCGGGGGTCCGAAATAAACGGAACCCGCTGATAAACCACGGACAGAACTCTGGCATCCCAGAAATAAATGTCCATAATTCACAGTCACCATCTGTACCGAGAGTCACCAACTGTACCTGTTAAAATGATCAATCCCCCCCACTCACGGGTGTCATCTAGGCCAGGGTAAGGTCGAGAGAAACGCAGCATAAATAACCTTTCGCAGAATATCATCCTGTGCACACCCGATGTATGCACCGATAATATCCCACCAGGGTCTGAACTGCTCGTGATATCAATGTTCCGCTAAGTGGCGCCATACCACCCGCTTCCCATGAATCACTCTATTCCTAGGTTTCCTAGATTTCACTCATAGCCTGGGTATTGGGCCTTTTACCTCGAGTAACTCCCACCCCAAACAGAGAAACACAGCACAACCAGCAGATGAATATGAATAAATGCAAACATTAATGCAAACAATAAATGCAAACAGTAAATGCAAATATATACAAATGAATGCAATAAATAAACACAGCACAAAGCAACCAAACCCTAACCTAGAGAGCGCTAGGAGAGACTCGCTCAGGGAAGATGGACCAGCACAGGTCAACTTCTCGGATATCCCCAGCAGAGTCGCCAGCTGTCGCATCGCGCGAAAAACCGGCGGGAAAACAAGAACAACAGAGCCGCCACCGTGCGTTATTTATCCCAAAAGAGGGAAAGGAAACGCTCAGAGTAAACCTGGAAAGAACATGGTCTCGCGACCAAAGAGTATGGGTTCGGGAGTCGGTTATGCGAAGGGAAGGTATTAGCACCCCTACGCATCCGTAGTACTCTACGGGATCCACGCACAAAAGGAAGGAAAATTGGTTGCTAAACACTGCTCACACACTCATCTACACAGGCTGAAAGAGACAAAAGAAACTGACTGAAACTGACTCGGCAGGATGTCGCATCCTGGGCATACTTAGTCTATCAGGCATAGACATCAGAGTCGAAGTAGTTCGGACTGGGGAGACGACACATGCTCGCTAGGATGTCGCATCCTATGCATACGTATCTTCTCGGACGAGAGAAGAATCAGAGCATTCGTAGCTCGGCTAACACGCACACAAACAAACACAGGCAAAGGCAAACGTGGAGCCTGAATGCCAATCACTGGACTTACATCAGCATCCGAACCAAAACGCACACAAGAAGGCAAACATGGAGCCTGACTGCCAATCACTGGACTTACATCAGCATCCGAACCAACAAACCCACACTGGAACCCAAATGCCACTCGATGGACTTACATCAGCTTCCAAGCACACAACAACACAACAAGTTAATAGGGAGTCGGGGACTCGAGCCTATAACTGTCAAGCACACACTCAAACAGACAGACAACAAATTGCTAAGGAGTCAGGCACTCGAGCCTAGCAACTGTCAGACAACACACACAAAAAGAAAAAAGGGCGCCCGGAGAGATCAGCTCAATCTCCTGCCTACATACTTCATCTGGTATGAAGATCAGGGCGATGTAGTTCCCCTACGCAGGGATAAAGGACTAGCCTAACCAGATAACAGAGGGAGACACAACTCTAGGGAGACTACGACTCGAGCCTAGATGTTGTCATGCAAAATCAACCCTAAGTTAAGGTTTCTAGCTAAATGGCACAAGGGCCAACCTATCCTAAGTATGGCTCACACAGGAAGCAAGCCACACACACTTAACTTGCACAGGAAGCAAGCCAAGCAAAACCTAACTTGCACAGGAAGCAAGTCTAAACTAATCCTAACTTGCACAGGAAGCAAGTCAAACTATCCTAACTTGCACAGGAAGCAAGTCAAACTATCCTAACTTGCACAGGAAGCAAGTCAAACTATCCTAACTTGCACAGGAAGCAAGTCAAACAATCCTACAAGCACAGATAGCACACGCTATACACAAACAAGTGGCTCAAACAAGGGTTAGGTTTTAGTCAAGGGGTCATATCAACCTCAACAAACAAACCTCTGGAACTGGGTGGATGTTGCTCTTAACCTTGCCATTGAGGGGCTAAGGTGAAGCAGATGAAAGGATGAAGTGAGGATGAGACCTCACAGCTCTTATCCCTGGCCTGGGAGAGCTCAAGACAAGAATGTGTGGGTTCAGAAAGTGGGAACCCTTCTACACATTAAAATTGACTCAACTGTACAATTGTACAAGATCTTGGGTTTGTATCTGCAATGCATCAACACAGTGGTGTGAGCAAAGCGGATGACACACTGGATAGTGGGGAATAGATTGCATATCCCTTACCTTCCACCAATTGCCTCTTCACTTAGGAGGTCTTTGACTCTATGCAAGGACAAAAGTAAACAGTCACAAACATTGCCTCTTAAGGAGGACTTCAGACAGTTGCCTGGCCAAGTAACAGGCCAGGTCTTCCAGACTACATGAAGTAGAAGAGACATACCTCAATGCAAATTGCTTATACAAGCAAAGCAAAGCAAAAAGTTCACAAGGAACTAAGCAACTAAAGCACCTGAAACAGTCAAGCAGATGTTAGTATACAACTTCAAACAAAGTAAACAGAAACAGAGGTCAACAGTTAATTGGAGGCAAATGAATGTGCAAGGCCCAAGGCTTAGGGCATGTGAGCCAAGCCACCTACAAAACAAAGAGGTTAGACAATGATACTCAAGCAAGCTCAGTCAAAAGAATTGGTCTCAATGGTCATTTGATGGTCAACCTGAAAACACAAACTCAAAGGTGAGTAGCAGGACCACTAGGGCAAGCCTAGGGTCAAAAATGAATGAGAAAGTCAAAACAGCAAAGGGCAAGCATCCAAAATCATGTTCAAACCATTAGGAAACAAAACCAATTGGGTTCACATTCATATCAATCACTATCATCATTTCATGAACAAAATAGGTCAAAGTGTGACAAACAGAAGCTCATAGAAGTCAACAGCAAGACTTGCATCAAAAGCAATCTAAACATTTTCCAAAAATCACCAAATAAATCATGATCAATCCTAACACATAGCATGGTGAGCATGTCAAATTTCATCTCATTTGGACAAGTGGAAGGCAGTCAATGAAAATCAGAAAGTCAAAGCAATTTTGAACATGCACAAAGAAAGTCAACAAGCATGGGTCAACTTCAAAAAATCATATCAAATTGAAAACAGATGAGAAATGAATGAGATTAACACCAATGCCAAGCTTGAGATGTCTAGTTATCACATATCAAATTTCATGTCCATCTAATAAAGTATGAGAATTTCACAAATAAAATGGGAACATGTGTCACACAAAGTCAACATTTGACTAGGCAGGGAAGAAAAATCTCAAACAAATAGAAAATAGTTCAATTAAATCCAGGAAAATTCACATGTAAACTAGACATACAAGAGTAGGCTCATGCAAAATTTGGGGTCATTTGGATGTAAGGAAGCATGGTAATGAAAATCATGAAGTTGGACATCAATGGTGTGACACAAATTGTCACACCCTAATTCAAAAAATCATAACTCACAAACCACAGATGATAAATTCACAAACTCTACACCAAAATCACCATGAATGTGTCTAGTTTAAGCACAAAAAATTTGGGAGCCATTGGATACAGTATCATCATTTCACAAATGTTTTGGCAAGATGTACAAAATTTGGTCACATGTCACAAACCCCAGCACCATTTAAAAACCACTCATCCAAAAATCTGGAAAAATAATGATAAAAAACTAGAGATTGTGATGATCATTATGCAAAAATTCCCATGAAATTTGGGTTTAAAATGAATGATCTATGAATTTTGTAAGATTGGCATGGTAAATGAAATAATTATTGAAATTAACATTGAAAGAGTGGCATTTTGGTAATATTTTGATTCACTTATCTAAACACTGCCGTTTTGGCCCTGAAAATAAAATGTTTTCATTGGCCAGTGGGGAATGGCACAGTACACGTGAGGAAAGAAGAAAAACTGGAAAATGGCTTTGGGGTTTACTGTAGCAGCATCATCTTCTCAAATTCGACCCAACCAATTTTTCTCCAAAAAAAGCAATTGCATATACCAACATGATCAGCAAACAACAAGCAATATGAATCCAACCATGGTTTCCACTAAATCGAGCTAGGCAAAAAGAAACAAGCAAAACAAGTTTGGATCATCAACACTCATTTCAGCATAACTTGCTACATACTAAACCATTTTCTATGATCTAAAGCTCATTGTGTTCAGCATTGCAAGATCTATACAAACCACCACATGATTTAGAGAAAAATGCAAATCGAAAAACTAACCAAAATGATGAGCAGTGATGATTCAGCCACCTTTTGCTGGTGAGTGCTTGAAACAGATGAAGAATGTGCTCCTACAAGATGAATGGGGAAGTAAACTTGGCTCAATGAAGCTTGTTCGTGCTTGCATCCAAATCTGCCATGGCTAAGCTTCCAATGGGACAGTGGTTTTGAGCTGCTTGCAGATGGGGTAATGTGATGAAAACAAGCTCAAAAGGTTGTTTGAGTGAGGGAACAATGTTAACCAGGTCAAGTTTTGGAGGTTTGACTGTTTGTTGGAAATGGCCAAAGGTGAGTTTTGGACAAATGAATGAAGGAGGTTGTTTCCTTGCTGTCAAGTGGCCTATGTAATGTTCATTCAAGATGATGTGGATGTTGTCAAGCCAGGCCAGGTTAGGTTTTGGAGGGTGTATGCTGCTAGCAGTTGGTTGTGTTGGCAGATTTTTAGTGAATGCCAAGGTGAGTGTAAGGTGATTGTGTGATGTAGGCTAAGTCATGTTATGTTGGTGATCACAGTGCAATGCTTCAAGTTTGGTTCATGCAGGGTTTAGGCAACTTTGGTTTTGGACAGGTTTTGGAGTTTGGCCAAAGCAAGGTGAATGGTTGGTCTTGGTTGATCTGCTATGTGATGCTTTTATGCCATTGTCTTTTGGACAGACCAAAACAAATGCCAAATAGCAAGGTGAGTTAGGTCTTGTTAGAATGAATGAAGAGTGCTTGGTTTGCTATATGATGTTTGAAACCATTGTGTTTTGGACATGGGAGATCAAATGCAAAACAGCAGGGTTGCTGTTGAATGGACCATGCCAAAGTGAGTGAGTTTTTTTGTGAATGAGGTTTGCTCTATCCATTTGCCTTGGCCAGAAATCTTGTCATGCCCTTGCTGTTCCTTCTGCTGTTGGCTATTAGCAGGGTTCAGTTTTTGGAAGTTTTGACAGCCAGTTTGAAAGTTAAGTAAGGTCAGAAATGAGGGAGTAAGTGAAGGGGGTTGGAATGGGTGAGGTTTGTTGGTTGCAAAGCAAGGTTGGATGGATGCTTGTTCTGCTGTGTTGATGACAGGAAAAAAAATGCAAATGGCCAAGTGAGTTGATGCAGTCTTAGGGTGAGGGAGTGTATGCATTTGGTTGCATTGGCAAGGCTAGGTCAAGTTGGTTGGGGTAGGCTGCCATGACAGAAAATGTTGGAGGGTATGGTTTGAGCATTTGCCAAGGGTTGTTCTTGCTGCAGACAGGTTTTTTAGAAGAGCAAAATGCCAAAGGTGCAATTTCAATGAATGAACTTCTATGTCATGTGTGCCATTGCTGTGTTGTTTTGTGGCAGAGAACTGATGCAGTACGTTCAAGCCAGCCTTAGTTTGTTGGTTTAGGACTTGACAGGTTTTGTAGGATGCAGGGCAAAGGTTTAGGTATGGTCTGTTACTGGTTTCCTATGGCAGGGTTGTTTTTGACAGCAAAATGAAATGCATAGCCAGGGTGAGGTTTGAGTGGAGTGTATTTAGAGGATTTTGTTCTTTTGTTTGGACAGACAAAGCTAAGTGCCAAGGCCAGGTTAAGAGATGAGGGAGTAGGTGAAGGTGATTTGGTCTGCTGCTGTGGGTTGGCAAGGCAGGATTGTTCTTTGGTGGTTTGTTGACAGGTTCAGTAAATGCAAGGCAAGGTGTTTTTGAGCCAACGAGGGGACCAAGGTTTGTAGGCTAGATGGATGCAATTGTTACTGCAGCTGTTGGTTTCATTTTTTTTGATGGAAAATGTTGAGGAAAATGCTGTTTTAAAGTTGCTAATGTGGTTTTAATTGTGTTTCAAAAATGACAGCAAAAAGATGAAAAAAAAACCCTGCTGTTTTGTTGCTGGTTCTGCAATGTGTTTGGTTCTTTTGAGTTTGACAGGTTTTTTGCAAGAATGCCAAAGCCAAGTGGATGAGTCAAGTCTGCAGTGTGTTGTTTTGGTTAGGTTGGCCAAGTTTTGTAATGATGGACAAGGCTGCTGTTAGAAGTTCTTCTGGTTTTACTTTCTGTTTTTTTGACAGCCCTCCTGAAGTGCAAGTAAGATGATCCTTTTTGAAAATCAATCAAGTTCTCTCCTTTTGCTGTCAAAATATGGCTGCTTATGACAGAAAAATGATGGTGCCCTACTGTTTTTCTGAGTGCCAAGCATGGTTCTTGGATTTGTGAGATGGATTTCATGAAATCAAGTACTTGTTTCTCCACCCTTCAAGCAGCTAAGGCATGGCTCTTCTGTGGTTTTATGCTGCTAAATGAGGTTCAAAATGACAGCAAATGATGGTTTAGATTTCTGTTTCCATGGTACAAAGCAAGGCATGGTGGATAGCATGGTGAAGTATGATGAAATTGTACTTTTCTTACAATTCAAGCAACCAAGCAATGGCCTTATGCACTGCACAAAATGAGTTTGCAAACACATTCTAAATGACATTTATGAGCTGTTACAATTGGCCAAATGTTGAAAAAATGTTTAAATCAAAAAGTCAACTCTTGGTCAAACTTACATTTAAATAAGAAAAGTCAAAAAATGCCATTTTGATTGGTGAAGTTTTGGCTCATGAAATTTATATTTTTGGAAAGAGGGGATCAAATGTGACTTGTAGGAAAAAACCCCACCAAAATTGGCCAAACGGTTTGGGAGATATGGCCCTTTGAAGTTCAAGATTTTCTGAAATCGATTCGATCATAACTTGCCAACCATACATGGGAATTGAGAGTTCTAGGACTTTTTGGAAATGGGAGAACAAGATCTTCAACTTCCATGTTGGGCAAAAATTCATTTGAGGCTTGTATCATGATGTAAGTTTGAGGATCAAAACTTTCCATTTTTGGTAAGTTTCAGTCACAGGCCCAGTTTCCGTTTTGGGAAATTTATGATCTGGCTTCAAATTCTTCCATGATGGTGTTTGGCATGATATATGATGACTATTTGGACATGAATGAACTCTCACAAACCAATTCCAATCATCCAATCACTGATTAAATGGACAGTTGACCAACAGTTGACTTTTAGGGTTTCTGACTGATTATGCATTGACTGATGACTTCCAAACCCTAATTCCTTGAGGACTTGACTTCAAATGATGTCCCAAGTTGTTTGAACTCTTGTTTATTGACCATGGTGCCCAAATTCCACAAGAATGACCACCATCCACTGCTTTGACTGACAGTTGACTTTCTTTGACTTTTGACTGTCTGTGTATGAACTGCTGACCTCTGCGCCTTCATCCCTTGACTTGAACACTTCAAATAGACCTCCAAGCCATGTGAACTTGTTGGACAAACCCTAAGGCCTTGATTCAATGAGAAATTCCTTTGCTTGCTTGGTTGACTGATCAGGAGATTAGTTTGACCTAATTCTTGATTGCTTGCTCTTGAGGCAACTGAGGGACAATGCAAATGCTATGCAATGGATCATGATATGCTATGACCTAATATGAAAATGTATGTACAATGATAGGTGCAAATTTGAGGTGCTACAATGTGCAGTCAATTGGAGTTGGTTTATTGCCTGTTTATGACTAACCTTGAGTTTGTTTTGTAGGCTTTGAGACTTGAGCTTAGGCCTTGTGGCTTGCACCTTTGTGCATTGTTTTGCTTGATTGTTGTTTGACTGTGTACAGTTAACTGTTGACCATTGTCTGTTTGGCTTTTGTTTGAGCTGAGTACTGATCATGTTAGATTGTTTTCAGGTACCTTAGTTGCTATAGTTCCCTTGTGAACTTGCTTTTGCTTTGCTTGCTAGCTTGAGCATTGAGGTATAATGTCTCTAACTCCATGTAGACTGGAAGACCTGGCCTGTTACTTGGCCAGGCACCTGTCTGAAGTCCTCCTTAAGAGGCAATGTTTGTGCTTGTTTATTTTTGTCCCCAAGCAGGAAAAGACCTTTGATAAGGCAATTGGCAGATACAAGAGATGTGCAATCCATCTCCTGCTAGTCAGTTGAGTCATCCCTTGGCTCACATCACATGTTGATGCCTTGTGGACATTAACCCAAGATCAGTTGAGTCAGTCATAAGTGTAGAAGGGTTCCCACTTTCTGAACCCACACTTCATCTGTCATGAAGCTCTCCCAGGCCAGGGATAAGAGCTGTGAGGCACACCCCTCACTTCCTATTTCATCTGCTTCACCCTAACTCTCAATGTTAGGGTTAAGAGCTAACATCACCCTGATACAGTTGGCTTGCTCTTGCAGCCTAACCTTTGTTTGAGCCCCACTTTGTGTGTATATAGTGTGTGCTATTTGTGATTGTTTGCTTTTGCCTGTGTTTAGGATAGCTTGCTCCCTGTGCAAGTTAGATAGCAACCTTAACTTAGGGATGATTGTGCATGATAACATCTAGGCTCGAGTCGTAGTCTCCCTAGTTATGTCTCCCTCTGTTATCTGGTTAGGCTAGTCCTTTGTCCCTGCGTAGGGGAACTACGTCGCCCTGATCCTCATACCAGATGAGGTACGTAGGCAGGAGATGAGCTGATCTCTCCGGGCGCCCTTTTTGTTTTGTCTTTGTGTGTGTTAGGAGATGGATGTAAGCCCAGCGATTGGCATTCCGTATCCTCTTGTTGTGTGCTTGGAGTCCGATGTAAGTCCAGCGATTGGCATTTGGTTTCCAGTGTGGGTGTGTTTGGTTTGGAGTTTGACGTAAGTCCAGCGATTGGCAGTCGATTTCCCGTGTTTGTTTGTCTTGCGTGCGTTAGCCGAGCTACGGATGCTCTGATTCTTCTTCGTCCAAGAAGATACGTATGCATAGGATACGACATCCTAGCGAGCATGTTTTTCCCCAGTCCGAACTACTTCGACTCTGATGTATATGCTTGATAGATTAAGTAGGCCCAGGATGCGATATCCTGCCGAGTTAGTTTCTCTTGTTTTCTGTGTCTCTTTTCAGCCAGTGTTTGATGTTTGAGCAGCGTTTAGCAACCTTTATCTTTCCTTTTGTGCGTGGATCTCGTTGAGTACGACGGATGTGTAGGGGTGCTAATACCTTCCCTTCGCATAACCGACTCCCGATCCCATTCTCTTTGGTCGCGAGACCATGTTCTTTCCAGGTTTACTTCGAGCGTTTCCTTTGCCTCTTTTGGGATAAATAACGCACGGTGGCGGCTCTGTTGTCTTCGTTTCCCGCCGGTTTTTCGCGTAATGCGACAGGTTAATAAAGGATAAATCGACCGAAAAGAAAGGCATCGGGATACCAAACTAGGTATATAAAGATGACCGATCAAAGGGAGCAACATCATTACCAACAAAAGGGTAAATGAAAGAAGACTCACCGGGGATGCATTGATAAACAAATCAATGATCCGGGGAACAAATCACTGGCAAACGGTGAAAGGACCCACTGAGGATAAAATTGCTAGCATCCGGCAATTATCCACAAGAAGACTTGCTGGGAATACAATTGCTAGAAAACGGCAATTACCCAGAAGCAAGGAGAGAATATCAACATTGAATATTGAATGAAGATAAACACAAAGAGTAACCATCATCGGTTAGGATGAACAACAAGGTTAACTCTGCAAAGGGGAGAAATTAGGGTTTACAACTACCGAATACGGGGTAGAAGACCAAAAACTCTGGCTGGGGATAAAATTGCTATCAACCGGCAATTATCCACAAGAAAGCACAGACTCCGTTGGGGATAAAAACCACAACAACATAGGATTTACAACTACCGAATACTGGGTAGAAGACCACAAAATCCACCATCAACCAGAATGAACCACAACGGTTACCTCTGCTAGGGGATAAAAGATAGGACTTACAACCACCAAATATTGGGTAGTAGCCAACAACTCTGATGAGGATAAAAAGTAGGGTTTACATCTACCGAATACGGGGTAGAAAACCAAAACGTCCGCGTGGGAATGAAAGAATCACAATTCCGCACGGGAAACAGAAATAGGGTTTATAACAAACCACCAACTGCTGAAGAGCAAGCAAAACTAGGATTTACAACTACCGACTACTGGGTAGAAAACCAACGACTCTTGCTGAGGAATAAAAGGTATATAACCATAAATTCCACCAAGAAGAGGGAACATAGGACTTACAACTACCGGTATAAGGGTAGAGGCCCAAAAGATTCCGCTGGGGGATAAAATGAACTATTTCCGGTTACTGGGCAATTCATTCATTTATTCCACAGGGAAGCACAAAAAGACAGTTGAAAAATGCCAATTCAGGATCAAACCAAAAAGGCAAACTGAAACAAGACTCATCCTAATGAGGATATAACTCAATAGGAAGATCCATCCCAATATATGTGTTGGGAGGAAACGGAAAAAACCGTCATCCACGAGGATATATCTCAGTGGGGAATTGCAGAAGGAAAGACAGACACTTTCTGCTTATGGGGCTGACTCTATATTGAGAGATTAGACACCCGACATCTGCTTGGGAAGATCTATTGGAGAGATCTATATCACCATTAGCAGGAGACAACAAACAAAAGATATATGGCAAAAAATGCAATCATCAATATCTGAATGTTGCAAATATGCATGAATATGCGTGATTTATGTTTGATGAATGCTGACAAAACAGACATATCTAACACAAACAGGCCCAGGAATCAAACGCCCGGTACCACACTTCCAGAGGAAAATCCAAGGAAACAGCTGGAAAGCCAATCTGCTAGAGATCTACATGCTGCAACGCAAAGATCTGCGGGAAGCAAAAGATCAGAGATATCAAAGAAATCACAAAATCTCTGAGTGATGGGTCACTAATCAACCCAACTGGGGAACAGAAGTTCACAACAGGCAGAAACTGCCACAAAAACAAATCTGTTGGGGAAAATGGAGAAATCCCGAAATTTCTGCAGGGGATCCCCAGTATCACTGGGAAAAAAGAGTTCACTGCGCAAGCAAGAACCTGAAGAAAACAGAACACACCAGTAGAACCCAGCTGCACAAGCAATTCTACTGGGGATACTGTCAGCCACTCCATTAGGGATAAACCCACTAAGGAAAAATAGATCACAAAAGTAGATTCTGCAACAAGCCACTCTACTAGGGATCAAAAGCATCAGGAAATCAACCAAATCTATGGATGATAGATCACCAACCGACCCAACTGGGGAAACAGAGATTTTGAACAGGCAGAAACTGCCATAAAAAGCAACTCTGTTGAGGATACCAACTCTGTTGGGGAATACCAACTCTGGCGGGGATTCCGTAGGGAAATATCACCGATACAGTCCATCATACCACAAATCTACTGGTGGCTCCACTAGGGAATGAGGAGGAGAGCTGGGGATCAACCACCAAATGCTGCTCTGCTGAAGGAATAAGAGGTGAAAACCTCAACAAGCACTCTGATGGGGAGATATAGCATAAACGAAGTGTATCATACCAACAACTCCGCCAGCGACTGTGCTAAGAAAAATGATGAAGTACCGGGATGTCAACCCAACCATCACTGAATCTTCCAAAAGGAAAACACCCATGCTGAGGAGAGAATATTGTTGGAGAGGACCATGAAGTCCTACCGAACACTCTTCTTAGGGAACAAAATCTCCACAGAAGCTCTGCTTGGGGAACAACCCTAACAACAATCTGGAGAAAGAGGATACAACCATGCCAGGAATATGAACAAATGTCTTACCCTGTTGGAAATCATGCCACCCTTGGGAGAGCACTGAGAAATTCTTAAGTATCCTTTTATCATTCTGAATGTTCACTTTGTTTAAAACAACAAATTTTGAAAAATTTTATTTGTTTAAACAATGACATTTTATCAATTAAAACATGCAAAACATTTGTTGAATTGAAACAAATAAGAGGGCAAATAATTGGATAAAAGCTCAAATTGATTTGATGGAATGGTAGCCTGCAAATGGCAAGACTCCATAGATCTGTACAAATTTGAAATCAGTGATATATATTGGAAGAGGGCTATATTGAACATAATGATCCTTTCTTTACCAATTTGAATCTCGATGTATTCGAAGCTTCAGTCGACGACGAATCAAGAATCTCTGACGAAAAGACAGCTGTGGAACAGAAAGTCTTGTCAGGATGCAGTTACTTGCCAAATCCCTAATTTTTGCTACATTTCCCCAGGGTGAGGTACTCAATCTAGCGGGATGCAAAATCATTCTTTTTTCAAGTCTCTAACTTTTGCCTGGATCACCCTTTCGGGTTTTCCACCGAGACGCTCATTTTTGCCCAAGCCGCCCTTTCGGGTTTTCAACTTAGCGAGCTATTCTGTTTTTCTATTGCATATATATATTTTTTTAGGCAAAGTATTTCTTGACTGCATCTGAATTCACAGGACGAGTGAAATCCTCCCCATCCATTGTTGTAAGCATCAAAGCTCCGCCTGAAAAGGCTCTCTTAACAACATATGGACCTTCATAGTTTGGAGTCCACTTGCCCCTGGAATCGGGCGCGAAAGACAAAACTTTATTGAGCACGAGGTCACCTTCTCGGAACACACGAGGCTTAACCTTCTTATCGAATGCTTTCTTCATTCTCTGCTGATATAACTGACCATGGCACATGGAAGTCAATCGCTTCTCTTCAATCAAATTCAGCTAGTCATAACGACTCTGAATCCATTCAGCATCAGTCAACTTGGCTTCCATCAAGACTCTCATTGATGGGATCTCCACCTCTACTGGGAGCACAACCTCCATGCTATAAACAAGAGAGAAAGGGGTTGCCCCTGTCGAAGTGCGGACAGATGTACGATAACCAGGCAAAGCAAATGGCAGCATCTCATGCCAATCTTTGTACGTAACTGTCATCTTCTGGATAATGTTCTTGATATTCTTGTTAGCAGCTTCAACAGCCCCATTCATCTTCGGTCTATAAGGAGAGGAGCTATGGTGTGCAATCTTGAATTCAGCGCACAACTCTTCCATCATCTTATTATTCAGATTAGATCCATTATCAGTGATGATCTTATCTGGCACACCATAACGGCAAATCAGCTGGTTCTTGATGAACTTCACGACCACTTGCCTGGTCACATTCGCATACGAAGCGGCTTCAACCCATTTGGTGAAGTAATCAATTGCTACGAGAATAAACCTGTGTCCGTTGGACGCCTTCGGTTCAATCATGCCGATCATGTCGATTCCCCACATAGAGAAAGGCCATGGTGATGAAATCACATTCAGAAGTGTCAGAGGAATATGAATCTTATCTGCATAAATCTGACACTTGTGGCATTTCTTCACATATTTGCAGCAGTCAGACTCCATTGTCAGCCAATAGTAGCCTGCTCTCAGCATCTTTCTAGCCATGGCATGTCCATTGGAATGAGTACCAAATGAACCCTCATGGACCTCAGTCATCAACAGGTTTGCTTCGTGTCTATCCACGCATCTAAGCAAAACCATATCAAAATTTCTCTTATAAAGCACTTCACCACTGAGGTAGAAACTGCCTGACAACCTTCTTAAAGTTTTCCTATCTTTCACGGATGCCCCAGGCGGGTAGACCTGGTTCTAGAGGAAATTCTTGATATCAAAATACCAAGGCTTGTCATCATTCACTTCTTCAACTGCAAATACGTGAGCTGGTCTATCCAAGCGCATCACGGTGATATTGGGAACTTCATTCCAATAATTGACTACAATCATTGAAGCAAGCGTAGCAAGAGCATCTGCCATCCGATTATCCTCTCGAGGAATATGATGAAAGTCAACTTCAGTAAAGAACGTTGAAATCCTCCTCGCATAATCTCTATACGGAATGAGACCAGGTTGATTCGTCTCCCATTCACCCTTGATCTGATTGACAACTAGGGCCGAATCACCGTGCACATCAAGATGTTTGATTCTCAAATCAATACATTCTTCCAGTCCCATAATACAAGCTTCATACTCAGCCATATTATTCGTGCATTTGAAAGTTAGCCTTGCTGTAAACGGAATATGCGTGCCATGAGGAGTAATGATTATTGCCCCAATTCCATTTCCATACTGATTTACAGTGCCATCAAACACCATCGTCCATCTGGAACCAGGTTCCGGACCTTCATCAAGTGTAGGCTCGTCACAATCTTTCATTTTCAAATAAAGAATTTCCTCATCTGGAAAGTCGTACTGAACAGACTGATGATCTTCAATCGGCTAGTGTGCTAAATGGTCAGCCAAGATGCTACCTTTGATAACTTTCTGAGCTCGATACTCGATATCATACTCAGATAACAACATCTGCCAACGGGAAATCCTCCTAGTTAAAGCAGGCTTCTCGAAAATATACTTGATCGGATCCATTCTGGATATCAACCAAGTTGTATGATTTATCATGTACTGGCGCAAACGCTTAGCAGCCCAAGCCAAAGCACAACACGTCTTCTCAAGCATAGAGTATCGAGACTCGCAATCAGTAAACTTCTTACTGAGGTAGTAGATAGCGGATTCTTTCTTCCCTGATTCATCTTGTTGATCGAGTACACAACCCATCGAGTCTTCAAGAACAGTCAGGTACATGATCAGAGGTCTTCCTTCTACAGGCGGAGACAAGATCGGAGGTTCAGACAGATACTCCTTGATATTGTCGAAAGCTTTCTGGCAATCCTCGGTCCAATCATGAGACTGATCTTTCCGGAGGAGCTTGAATATCGGCGCACATGTGGCAGTCATGTGGGATATAAATCTGGAAATATAATTCAAGCAGCCAAGAAAACCTCGGACTTGCTTCTCAGTTTTGGGCGCAGGCATCTCTTGTATTGCTTTGAGCTTTGCAGGATCAACCTCAATACCTCTCTCGCTGACAACAAACCCAACAACTTGCCGGAACGGACTCCAAATGTACATTTGTTCGGATTCAGACGAAGCCTAAACTTCCTCAAACGCTGAAAAAGCTTCAACAAATGCTCGACATGTTCAACTTCCGTTCGGGACTTAGCAATCATATCATCAACATAGACCTATATCTCCTTGTGCATCATATCATGAAACAAGGTAGTCATAACACGTTGATACGTGGCTCCGGCGTTCTTCAAACCGAAGGGCATCACTCGATAACAGATTGTTCCCCAAGGTGTGATGAATGTTCTCTTCTCCATATCCTCGGGTGCCATCTTGATTTGATTATAACCGGAAAATCCGTCCATAAACGAAAAGACTTTGAATTTAGCTGTATTGTCTACCAACATATCAATGTGTGGTAGAGGGAAATCATCTTTCGGACTAGCTTTATTCAAATCTCTGTAATCAACACACATATAGACTTTTTCGTCTTTCTTAGGCACAAGCACAATATTGGCCACCCATTGAGGATATGTAGAAGTCACCAGAAACCCCGCATCAATTTGCTTCTGAACCTCCTCTTTGATCTTTACTGCCATATCTGGATGAGTTCTTCTGAGCTTCTGCTTCACAGGCACACACTCAGGCTTCAAAGGCAGGAAATGTTGCACAATATCTGTATCTAGACCTAGCATGTCTTCATACGACCAAGCGAAGATATCGGAATATTCTCGTAGCAAACTGATCAACCCCTTCTTGACAGACTCTTCAAGGAGTGCCCCAATCTTCACCATACAAACACAATCTTCAGACCCCAAGTTGACTGTTTCCAGATCTTCAAGATGCGGCTGAATGATCTTCTTCTCGTGCTCAAGGAGACGGGTAATCTCATCAGGAATCCCTTCAACATCATCTTCCTCTGTCTCAAATACAGGGAATTCAAAATTGGGAGATGGCGTTGGATCATTATGTTCAATGGGTTTTAGAATCAACCTGCATAATGATTTTGGATAATAAAACTTTAGAATTTAAACAAGCAAATCATTATGCAGATGAAAAAAATTGCTTTTATTCTTGTTTTTAGGGTTTTTTGTGATCACTGATTTCATGCAAAAGCAAAAAGTGAAAACAAATGGAAAAATAAATGTTTAACAATGCATTAATTGAATGAAATATCATTGTATAAATGCTGCCAACAATGTCATCACTTCTCCTTTTGGCATAGGAGAAGGGTTTTGAACAAAGTGAACAAATTACGCTGACTTATGAATGAGCGTAGGAACATCCACAGTGACCCAATTATGGTAGATCCTGCCAGGGATAACAAAGTTGCTCAAGTCTTCTGCATCCTCTTCCAAGATAGCAGCAGCTTCTTCAGCTTGATCAGCATGGATGAATCCTCCACTCTTGAACAGTCCTTTCTCATTGAATGCCCCAGAAGAATAGCCAATGCCAGCCCGGGATTTATTATCTTCAAGCTCGATCATCTTTCCTAAACCAGCAACTGCACCACATTCAATGGCCAGTTTCGCATCACGATAGGAAGCAAATGAAGGAGACTTCTTCTCAATTGGCTCAACAACAGATAAAGCTTGGAAAGGCGTTCCAACTTCATCCTCAGCATCAATGTATGAGAAAGAAGACAAGTGGCTAACCAGGAGATCCTTTTCTCCCCCTACCACAACCAGTTTCTTATTCTTGACGAATTTCAGCTTCTAGTGTAGGGTGGATGTCACGGCGCCAGCCTTGTGAATCCATGGTCTACCAAGGAGACAACTATAAGATGGGTGGATATCCATAACCTGAAAGGTAACATGGAAATCGCTTGGTCCAATCTTGATTGGGAGATCAACTTCCCCAATCACGGTCTTGCGCGACCCATCAAAAGCTTTCACAACAACACCACTCTGCCTCATGGGAGGCCCTTGATATGACAATCTCGAAAGAGTGGTCTTCGACAATACATTCAAAGATGACCCAGTGTCCACCAACACGTTGGACATGGCATCGGTCTTGCAATTCATGGAAATATGTAAAGCCATGTTGTGGTCTCTTCCCTCCTTAGGGAGATCAGCGTCATAGAAACTCAAAGTGTTGCAAGCAGTAATGTTTGCAACTATACTATCAAACTGTTCAATAGTGACATCATGATCAACATAAGCCACTTCCAATACTTTCTGCAGAGCCTCCCTATGGGGTTCTGAATTCAGAAGCAAATATAGCACGGAGATCTTGGATGGCGTTTGTAGAAGCTGGTCTACAACGTTGTACTCACTCTTCTTGATGAGCCTTAGCATCTCATCACATTCTTCATTCACAATGCCACTCGGGCCAACAGAATAAACAAGAGTCTTTTGTACAGAGGAGGGTTTGGCAACAGGTGCCGGATTCGGAACATTCACCGCAGTCCCAACCGGACGCTCAGCAGAATCAGAAGCAACAGCTGTAGCTTGAGGCTTAGATGCTGAAAACACGCGACCACTATGGGTCAATCCGCTCACATCAGCAATATTAACAACGGAGGTTGAAGGCAAAGGCACTTCCTTCCCACCTTCGACGGCAAAGCACTGTAACAAAAGGGGATCGCTCTATCTGAAGCATAAGGCACAGGGCCTGCAGGCTTAATCACCAAAGAAGGAGAAACCTTCGGCTTGCTACCATCATAACGGATGACAACAGGCTCAGGAATCTTGAACACAGGAGAAATCACATTTACTTCTGGTTCGTCTTCATCAACATTTCTGTTTTGAAGAATCTCAATGGTACCCTCATCTAGCAGCTCTTGAAGCTCTCTTCGCACTTGGCGGCAACCCAATCTATTAACAGAACAGATATGGCATCTGTCATGGTCGTGCTCCATATGACTGTACTGACACAACAGACGATGCAACTCAACCAATGACTGTCGAATATGACTTACATATTTGACCTTATATTTGCCAGGGCAACCCTGGACCATGTTAACCGACTTCCCATGCTCGGGAAATGGGTTCTTCGTAACATTGGGGCCTGAGTCCTCAAAGCTCAGAATGCCGCATCGCATAAGGTCTTGCACCTTAGTCTTCAATGGATAGCAGTTCTCGATATTGTGACCCGGAGCACCGGAATGATAAACACAATGCTGATCGGGCTTGTACCACCACTACGGGTTAGCAGGTACAGCCGGAGGCTCTCTCGGGGTAATCAATTTCCACTCTATCAAAGAGGGATAAAGCTCAACGTATGACATAGGAATAGGATCGAAAGTGATCTTCTTCCTATCATAACTCAAATTGGCCTGATTACTACTGCTGCCACGAGGCTGGTAAGCCTGTTGCTGTGGGCGATGTTGCTGTTGATACTGAGGTTGTTGCTGATGCTGATTGTTGTCTCTGAAGACAGGTGCTACACTAGCCACCTATCTTTCTTCTAGGTTTAGCATGGGATTACACAGCATGTGCCTCCCCATCTTTCTTCTTAAACGCCCCATATCGTTTAGAAGAGCCTTCATCTTTAGACAACCGTCCTTCACGGACACCTTCCTCCAAACGCATCCCCATGTTCACCATCTCGGTGAAATCAGAGGGAGCACTCGCAACCATCCGCTCATAATAAAATGAACTAAGAGTCTTCAAAAAGATCTTAGTCATCTCCTTCTCTTCCAGCGGAAGAGTAATCTGAGCTGCCAGCTCTCGCCACCTCTGGGCGTACTCCTTGAATGTCTCTTTATCCTTCTGGGACATGGCTCTGAGTTGATCACGGTCAGGAGCCATATCAACATTATATTTATATTGCTTGACGAAGGCTTCGCCAAGATCGTTGAAGGAACGGATGTTTGCACTATCGAGGCTCATATACCAACGAAGAGCTGCATCAGACAAACTATCCTGAAAATAATGAATCAGCAACTGATCATTATCTGTTTGAGTAGACATTTTCCTGGCATACATAACCAGGTGACTGAGAGGGCAGGTGTTCCCCTTATACTTCTCAAAGTCAGGGACTTTGAATTTGACGGGTATTTTCACACCGGGAACCAAACATAACTCGACAGCAGACTTGCCGAATAGATCTTTCCCTCGGAGGGTCTTCAATTCCTTTCGAAGCTCGAGGAATTGGTCATTCATAGCTTCCATATTTTCATTAACATCTGGGCCCTCAGACGGCTCAGAATGATAGATGGTGTCGTCTACCCTGGGAATGGTATGCACGACAGGAGGAGGCATTGCAAGGACCGGGCTAGATGCCGACATAGAAGCAAATGTAGGCGCTGGAATATCTGGCATAAAACCTGGAGGCATACCCCACGGAAACCCGGCTGGCATGGCATTTGGCATGAAATGGGCACTAGCAGCTGGCACTGTCGAGGAGACAATCTCTGATATAACAGTCCTCTGGGGAGGAGTTGCAGGAGGTGGAGAAGGTTGATTCTGAGCAGCTAAGAACTGCTCCATCATAGCGCTCAATCTAGCGACTTCTTCTTTCAGCTCTCGGTTCTCTTGTTCTAACTGATCCATCACTCTTGCAGAATTGGCTCGGGTGTAGTACCGATGAGTCAGCTTGTCTTCAAAATAAATAAAGAGCACAGAGTTAGGCCGCAGACAAGAAGACCAGAACAACACCTGCTTATGCAAATGATGCATGCAATGCTTGTGCATATGCTTTGTTTTTATTTCAAGGAACTTTTAGGGTTCTATTTGCAATTTTTTTGAAATTTAAAGCATTTAATTGCATATGGAAAAATATCTCATCAAATATATTCGAGACAAAGAAGTACAGCATTGTTGATTATTACAAGAGAAAAGGAAAATAAACATCCTATGGATCCCTAGAAGCTCGAGATGCCGGAAGACGAGATGCACAAAGCTTCTTGATCTCTCTCTCATATGCCGCTTCCATATCCACTTTCTCTTTAGCAAGTCGATCATACTTCCTCTTCCAGAACTTGGAAGACTGAGGAAGCAGAGAAGTCCAGGTATCATTCGGATCATCTATCACTTGATGCTCGAGGAACTCAATCAGAGCGTCTTTCTCCCATATTTGCTGAAGCAACTCTTCTCTTTCACGGATCCAGGCACGTGAAAGGTCTTCGTCTCTCAACTCCTCTACGCCTTGGTTAGGGAGGGTTGAAGGCCCAGCCACAACCAACGGTGTAGGTCTCGGATAATCATATGGCATAAGATACTTAAATGCTCTCTGTCTGACCCAAGAAGTATACGGCTCCAAAGCAATGCAGTTCTTCGGACCCAACTCATTCCTACCCTTCTTGTGAATCTTGCGCCAAGCGCGGACCATCCTGGCTTTCAAGCCTTGAGGATCTTTACCCTCCTGAAAGAACACACCTTCTAACAGAATGTTATGAGGTTTATCCTTTAGGGGGAACCCAAGCTGACGACGTGCTAATATAGGACTGTAGCTGATCCCACCACATGTACCAAGAAGAGGCACATTAGGGAATTCACCACAATAATCAATAATCTGAACTGTATCATACACGCGATCATACCAAGAGATATCATCATTAGTGAGAGACATAAGCCTCGTAGACCACCGTAGACATCCCTTGTTCTCCTTAAAAGCAACCGTCTGCGGTAAGTGAGAAATAAACCACTTATACAACAGAGGCAAACAGCACACAATAACTCCTCCATCCTTTGCATTCCTCAGATGCAAAGAGAAATAGGCATCACCCAACAGAGTAGGAACGGGATTAAGAACAGAAAAGATCCTAATGGCGTTCACATCCACAAATTTGTCGATGTTGGGGAACAATACCAATCCATAGATGAGCAGCACGAATATGGCCTCAAAGGCATCCTCGCTCATGGCCTTCCCATAAACGGTAGCTTGAGCAATGAGGAAATCAAAAGGAAGACCCTGAATTCCACCTTTGGTGGTCATATGCGCTTTAATCAGGGATTCATCTATGTGCAACAAGTCTGCGATCTCTTGAGAAGTCGGAATACTCTCCAAGCCACTGAACGGCACCTGATCCAGAATAGGAATACCCACAAGATGAGCATACTCCTCGAGCGTAGGCAACAACTGAAAGTCTGGAAAAGAGAAGCAGTGATACAGAGGATCATAGAACTGAGCCAAAGTACTCATCAATCCCTCGTCAACCTGAGTAGTCAACAGAGGCAGAAGCTTCCCATAGCGAGCTTTGAAACCCAAGGGATCTAATACATAAGATGTCAGATTCCTTAACTCTTTCACATCGGGTTGTCTAAAGCTATACTTCTTTGTATGCCTTTTTTGTCTTTCCATGTCTGAAAATTTTGCAAATAAACCCTTTAAGTTCCTTGAAAATTTTCTGATTTTTCTGATGACATGAATGCAGATGAATGCATGAATGCATGAATGCAACAATCACACTCAAGGATCAAGCAAATCACACCAGACAAAGGTCATGGGAAAGCTCACAACATCCTTAATATCAATCATCCATTTTGGTGGATTATGGTTTACACCTTATCGACACCCAAGTTCCATTGATATTAACAATACATGAACCGGCTCAATCATCCTTAATATCAATCATCCATTTTGGTGGATTATGGTTTACACCTTATCGACACCCAAGTTCCATTGATATTAAGGATGTCTGAACGACTCAACCACGAATCGCGGGTTTGTTGAGAATCACGAGCATGGAGTCTCGGTTAAGAACCACCCAAAGGGAGTGTACTAGGGTTTAAACCTGCCGAACATGTTCTACAAGAGGTTCCCATAGTCATCATCCCATCTTTCGAATATTATCGGAGGAACGAATACTCGTATTCCAAAAATATTCTCAAGAGAGACTCTTATGAGTGTAGTATTGCGTAACAACCGCATCAGATCTTACATCTGAATGACCTCCGCACTACGTCCTAAAAATAGGCCAAGATGGGCTTGGTAAACTAAGGTCCTTGGCTTCTAAGGCACATGATTGAAAGAATAATGCCTAACCACAAATGACTTGTGTGACATTATTAATCCAACATGACCTCCACCAAGTGAACGGACTCGCAAGTCAACTTGTTAAGGAATACTCCACACAAGTCGACAAGACTATGCCATTCTCCTATCCTAAAGTGCACTCGAGTTCGGATATAGAACTCATCTAACAGAGACCACCAAGCAAACAAGCAATTGTATATCAAGCAATTCAATCATTACAATCAATACAGTTATCCCAAATTGTACAAAAATATGTCATATAACAGATAAACAATATCATACAACAAGGGTGAAAAGTATCAAAACCACCAAGGATAGAATGGTCATCCCCAGCAGAGTCGCCACTTTTCTGTAGCGGTGTATTCGTCACTTTATGACTTATTGATTAAATCAAAAGCAAAGCATACAAAGAATCGAGTCGCCACCGCACTTTTATTTATCCAAAGGAATGGCTAAAAAGCGAACAAAAGCCTAAGAAGTTTTACACATAGAAAACTAATGAAAAGATCAGAGATCTGGGTAAGGGGTTAATTACGCAATGGGAAGGTGTTAGGCACCCAAAACGTCCTAGGTACTCCTAGGGAGCCCTTTTCACACTTGTTGTACGAAATGTTATTTGTTTATGAAATATTTATTGTGCAAACATGGATTGAAAGGATGAGAAAAGAATATACAATTTATTATTTTTGTGTTTGAACGGATGAACCCGTTGCCTACGTACCTTTCCATGGAAGGTAAGGATCAAAACGCCGTAGTTCGGCTAAAAGATTTCAAAAAATATGAGTGGATTCATTTTAAAACAAAAGCCCTAAGGTCTTTCGTTATCCACGGGAGAAAACTCAACCTTATACAAACAACAAGTCCACCATGTGAGAAAAGCTTCAACTTGCTAGTGAGGGGTTAACCCTATAATAAGCAAGGAAGTCTTACAATTCAATCACTAAGGACAAAAGGTGAGATTAACATCAACCAACTAGGATAAATCAAACCTATGGCCAATGTATGAAAACTTATCAAGAATGGACAAAGCCACAAAACAATTGAATGAGTGAAATTAACCAATTAGGATTTATTCACAAAAGATGGTCAAAGTATGATTAGAATTCAATTCAAAAGAAGTATTTATGAAAATGAAGTTTGAAAAATCAAAGGCCTAAAGCCTAGGTTTCTAATTTGAAAAGAAATGAAAATGTTTGCACAATGGTTTTCAAGTTTGAGATTAACATGCAAATGGAGGTTTAAAGAAACAAAAAGGTGGGAGGGTGAGGAAGTAAAACTTCTTAGATGTTCACCTCTTGAGATCATACGTATATGATTCAAGTGATTCCTTTGGAATAGGCAACAATGCAAATAAGCCAATAAGCAAAGCAAAGGGATATCGGATGCCAATCAATGGACTTACACCAATCTCACAAAACAAAACTGGATACCGGAGGCCAATCAATGGACTTACATCAATCTCCCAAAACAAAGAAACAATGATACCAGATGCCAATCAATGGACTTATACTAATCTCACAAAACGAACATGGATACCGGATACCAATCAATGAATTTATAGTAGTCTCCTAAAACAAAACAAACATGGATACCAGATGCCAATCAATGGACTTATACTAGTCTCACAAAACAAACAAAACAAGGATACCAGATGCCAATCAATGGACTTATACTAGTCTCCTACCATATCATAGGATACAACTGCCAATCAATGGTCTTATGCTTGCCTCCTCCATGGAAAAAACAAGAAGCTATAAAGCAAAGTTTATGAAATGATATACAAATGATGATGATAAATGCACAAAGGCACACTCAAGCAAATATGCACAAATGAATCAAGTAAGCAACAAACATGTCAATTAGCACACACTATATACAATCAATTAGGCTCAAGCAAGGTTAGGCTTTACAGCCAACTGGAATGGGGTATTTTGTGCTCTTAACCCTAACATGGAGAGTTAGGGTGAAGCAGATGAAATGGAGATGAGGGGCGTGCCTCATAGCTCTTATCCCTGGTCAGGGAGAGCTTTGAATAATAGAAGGTGTGGGAGTTCAGAAAGTTGGAACTCTTCTCCACAAATGGACTCTATAAGATCTTGGGTTATTATCCACAATGCATCAACACATTGAGTGAGCAAAGTGGATGACACACTGAATAGTAGGAGATGGGTTACACATCTCTTTTATCTACCAATTGCCTCATAAGAGGACTTTTCCTGCTTGGCACAAAGAGTAAACAATCACAAGCATTGCCTCTTAAGGAGGACTTCAGACAGGTGCCTACCAATAACAGTAGGTCTTCCAGACTACATGAAGATTAGAGATTATACCTAAGTGGTTAAGCAACCAAGCAAAAGCAAAGTTCAAATGAACTTAAAGCAACTTATGTACCTGTGGAAACATCAAACAAATCAGTACAATACTCAGACAACCAAACAACAGTCAATAAGCAACAAACAATCCCAATGTACAAAATGTGTAAGCCAAAAAAGTCAAACTCAAATGAATCAACATCAACCTACAAAACACACAAAGATTAGTAATCAAAGGCAAACATCAATTCTCAAGTGATGAAGCATCATTAACCATGTAACTTGAATGCTCAACCTGAAATCAAAGCTCAAACATAAGCTACAAACCACTAGGTCAAAGCCTAGGGTCAAAGATGGAGAAAAAAATTCAAAACAGAAGCTGAAATTTAACATGAATCAACTTCAAACAAATTTTGAAACATTCCAAAAGGTCTCACGTCAATATCATTAACCAAAAGCATTTCATGATCAATTGAAGTTCAAGGAAATTTTAAAGCTCAAATGTGCTCAACCAGAATGAAAAATCTAAATTAAATCAGAAATGATTCAAATAATTCCAAGCAAATTCATGAACATTCACAACATTCATAGTATGCATCACACAAAAAATCAGGACAATTGGAGATCATTTGGCATGGCAAACATATCATTCAAGTTGAATAAGTAAAGGTGTGACACAAATTGTCACACCAACTTAGAACAATCATAAAACAGAAATGATAAATGGTAAAAATACCAAATCAACACCAAAATGTCAAGCAAAGTGTCTAGTTTCATCATGCAAATTTTCAGAATCATTGGATTAAAGACCAGCATTTCACAAATGTATAAGCAAGGAAAGGTACAAAATGGATACATGCTCACATACCCTAGCACAAAATGAAATCCAGCCAAACACAATTTTGGAATTAATGATCAAAAAATAATAGACAGAGCAAGGAGCAAGTAGGAAAAAATTGGGATGAATTTGGATGAGTTTTCTATTTTTTATGATTTTGTGAAGTGGAAGAAAAAATAAAAAAATGCATGTGAAACAAGCATATGGCAAACGAAGGAAATGAGAGAAATCATGAGAGCAATTGAAATATTGCATTGGCCAAGGATCGAAGGCGGAGCAAATTCAAATATTTGGTGCGCCAGGGATTGAAACACTGCGTTTCATTAATCCCAGTGGCAGGTCAACGCGCGGTCAAACAAATACCAACTAATGGATGTGCTGTGTGTGCGGTGACGTGGTCCAATACATGACCTGCCCTAAAATAACACATGCAGAGTGCAGAAAAGCGTGGCCTATGGATTAAAAACGTTGCCAAAACATGAACAACATCATCTTCATCGTGAATCTCATGAACAGTGGATGCATCAAGAACATTTTTTCCAGAATTCACAATCAAGCATACTAACACGTAGATCCTTCATTCTAGGTCACGAATCCATGCATGGTTTGTCCTAATTCCAATTATCATGAGCAGATCGAAGCAAATAATATTCATGCATGGATCTTTAAACAACCCTAACTCATTCAATATTGCACGAAATTTCATGGTTCAAAGCTCAGCATCACCAGCAAACTTAGATCTACAACAATAGCATAATAAATTTGAGATTTAAGAGAATCAATTTGGAACCTCTTGAAGAGCAGAACTGGAATTCATGTGGTTCAAGGCCTTGTGATGCTCAACAGTTCTTCTATAATGCTTGTATGAGTTATTGGAAGAGAAAACGCAGCTCAATTGTGCACGATTTTGCCAGAATTTGAAATCACCATTGTTGCTTCAAGCTCCAAGAATGCTGCAATCTTGCACTCTTTCCTCCAATTCCACGTGCAAATCTCCTTAATAACACTTCAGAAACAAGAATCAAGCAAGAGGAATGGATTGGATGTGAAGAAATTACAAGAAAATTTGAGAGGAAAATTTTTGTGATTTTGATCTAGATCTGAAATAATGAATGCTAATCTGAAAAACAGTTAGGGTTTTGGCTTATATATGCAATGCTAATCCAGTTCTAATCATGTTTAAGCCAATGCAAATGGTAATTAACCAAAAATGAGGTGTAAGTGCAAATTGCCTTTTTCACCTTATGCATGAAATGCATGTGAACAGTGCACGAAATTTTATTCAATTTCACTTAAAAATCCATTTTGGAGCCAATGGTGATGGAAAGAAGATCAAGCCATGCACCAATTTTAAATTTCATGATTTCCCTCCAAAAATCCAATGAATTATCAAATGCTCATGTGAATATAATTCCTGTAATGTGATGCATGGTTTGGAAACTAGAGGTCAAAAGGAGAAGAATGCAACAAGAGCCATCCAATTTGGAGCTTTGGTTGAGAAGTTATGCCCATTTGAAGTTCCATACACACTTTGCCATGTGTTGATCATATCTCCTTAACCACACATGAGAAATCCATGATCTTGGACATTTTGGAAATGGGAGAGAAAGATCTACAACTTTCATGTTCAACAAAATTTCATTTGAAGTCTTCTTGATGAAGTAATTTGAAGTAGAAGTTAGGCTAAAACCTTTCCATTTTTGGCAAAATCAAATTATAGGTCACTTTCTATTTTTGGAAAGTTTTGTCCTGACTTTAAATTCTTCAATGTTGATGTTTGAAATGTCAAATGAGACTTGTTTGAACATGAATGAAGTTTTTCTAATCACTTCCCACCTCCAAATCCACAGTTGACTTGGCAGTTGACTTTCTAGGCCTTCAGATGACTGGAGAAATGTTCTGATGAAATTCAAGCCTCTACCACTTGGGATTTTGCTTCAAAATGACATCATAGCTCATATGAACTCTTGATAATTATTATGGGGTCCAAATTCTCAAGAATGGCCACCATCTATTGCTCAATGACTGCCTTTGACTGTCTTGACTTGTGATTGCTTCATCTGCACGACAAAGGTTAAATGACATATTTTTGTACTTTTGGTTAGTGATAAAAAGTAAAGCAATGATATACAAATGCAAACATGCTTGGTGATCAAGAATCACTCAAGAAAGATAACCAACCCACAGGGAAGGAGGCAAGGTGCACAATGATCCTTGAGGCAATGCAATGATATGGTATGATGCCATGGGGGATCTTAGGGACAAAATTGGGGTCTTACAGTCACTAGTAGAAGTTTTATCTTCCTTAGGATCATACCCAATTCCTCTTCTATTGTTCTGACTGACTCCATAAATCTTGGATGCCATTACACTCCTTCCTATCCCATTTTTCAGAAATTTTTGAAAGGCTTTTTCGTACTTATAAATTATCGTATTTGAAGTTTGTGGAGCTTGAGATAATGCTTCTTCTAGTTTTAAACAATTTTTCTTTGCTACATCTCTTAGTGATGTTAAAACTTTGTTTTCATCTTTTAGTTCTAGATTTGTCATCTCAAGTTTGCCACATTCTTCAAATTTTTCTTCAAGACAGCCTTTTATTGCTTTAAATTTTTGTTTTAGTTTCTGATATGAGCTAAGAGTTTCAGACAAGCATGATTCTAGGTCAGATCGAGAGAGTTCAGAAAATACCTCTTCTGATTCAGATTCTTCATCTGAAGTGCTCCTGGATGTGGTAGCCATGAATGCCACATTTGCCTGTTCATCAGAGTCAGATTCTGATGAGTCAGATTCGCTGTCATCCCAGGTGGCCATTAATCCCTTCTTGGTTCTAAGGGAGTTTTTCTTGAAGCTATCTTTTCTGGAGCTGTCTTTCTTTAATTTTGGGCATTCGTTCCTGTAGTGACCTGTTTCTTTACATTCATAACAAGTAACATCTTTGTTAGTTTTACCTTTTGAGGTTGATTCTGATCGATCCCCTCTGGGTCTTGCTCTCCTGAAGTTATTGTTCCTCTTTTTCCAAAGTTGTTTAACTCTTCTAGTTAGGAGGGACAATTCTTTTTCATCATCAGAATCTTCCTGTTCAGAGTTATCAGCATCTTCTATTTCGGCCTGGAAGGCTTTGTTCCTATCAGGCTTGCATCTTTCAGATCTGGATTTTAATGCTACAGATTTGTTCTTCTTCTGAGGCTCATCTTCCTCCAGTTCTATCTCATGACTTCTGAGTGAGCTGACAAGCTCTTCAAGGCTGATGTTGTTCAGATCCTTTGAAAGATTTAATGCAGTGACCATGGGTCTCCACTTCTTTGGCAAGCTTCTGACTATCTTTTTGACGTGGTCTGCAGTTGTGTATCCTTTGTCTAGTACTTTGAGACCTGCAATGAGAGTTTGGAATCTAGAGAACATTACCTCTACAGCTTCATCATCCTCCATTTTGAAGGCTTCATATTTCTGGATTAGAGCCAGAGCCTTTGTTTCTTTGACCTGAGAGTTTCCTTCATGAGTCATCTTCAGGGAGTCAAGTATATCTTTAGTTGTTTCCCTGTTGGTGATTTTTTCATACTCGTTATAGGATATGGCATTGAGAAGTATCGTTCTGGCTTTGTGATGATTCTTGAATTCGCGCTTCTGATCATCTGTCATCTTGCTTCTGGGAACTTCAACTCCAGCATTAGTTACAGGAGGTTTGTATCCATCTGTGACAATGTCCCAGAGAATAGCGTCATAGCCTAGAAAGAAACTTTCAATTCTATCCTTCCAGTAATCGAATTTCTCTCCATCAAAGACAGGAGGCTTAGCATTGTAACTGTCTCTTTCATTTGTCTGGGCCATAGTTTTTCTCGTTCTGGATCTCTCTACACGGTTAAGTGTTTGATTGGAAAATCAATAACAGAGCCGAAGCTCTCATACCAATTGAAGGTGAGAGAAACAAGAAAGGGGGGTTTGAATTGTTTTGGAAAATAAGCACTTTTGCAAAATAAAATCACACAGGATTTTATACTGGTTCGCTTATAACACAAAGCTACTCCAGTCCACCTGGCCAAGGTGATTTCACCTTCAACAAGGACTTAATCCACTAATCTTGAAAGATTATTACAACCAACGTCTAAGAGAAAGATCTCTTAGTCCTCTCAAGTATACAGACTGCGCAGAGTCACTTGAGGAATGAAATCACTTTAGGTAAAGACAGAATTTGTAATCTAGAGTGCTTCTAGGATAAAGCAAATATTACAGAAATTTGAGCAAGTAAGAAGTTTCACGTTATGAGCAAAAGCTCGTGAAAGATTAAGAGAGAGAGTAGAGTGTTTCTGTGCGTTCAGGTGTGTCTCTAAATGAGGTTCACCGTCCTTTATATAGAGGTGAAAGGACCGTTGTAGTGATGACAGATATTTTGTCTTGATGAGAGTTTAATGCCATAACTTCTGTTGTTTCTTGCCAGAACAGGTTTGTCTCCCTGAATAACTTCTTTCCAAATATAGTTTCTTTCCATTTGAAGTTGTAGTTGCCGTTACTCTTTCTGGATATGGAACTTCTTTGTCAGAGTCAGCGTTGCTCTGTTAGTCTGAGATCTTTGAGATGTGACTTCAGAGCTTCTGATAGTCCTGTTTATTTAGATTCTCAGTGTTGTCTTTAGATGACGTTGAGAGCTTCTGGTATTTTGATATGCCGTTGCTCAGAGTCAGAACTTCTAGAGCGCGTTTCCTCTTCAGATACTTCGGATCTTCTGATATGCTGTATCTGATAGAGCGATCAGATTCTTGTTCTTGTTCAGAGTCCTGCACACTTAGAAACTTTTCGTTAGAGTGCCATTTTTGGTTTCATCCTTTTTTATCATCAAAATCCTGGAATCTGTTGTAGAACTATTTTTGTTCTTACAAAAACGTCTTCAACATGATCAGATCCCTATGACATATGCTTAGTTGCTACCTTACTGTCATACCCCAAAATTTGCCCGTTAATATTACGAGGCATTTTTCAAGGCACTCCAACTTATTTTTCAAGACATTGATCTTAAGGGAACAAAGACCCAGCATACAGGTGACCAAATCCATAAAATGGCCTAAACTAGCTTGCTCGCTAGGCGAGCAAATCCTTCGCCTAGCGAACCCTTCGCTACACCACTCGCCTAGCGAAGCTTGCGAATACCAGAATTTTTGGGCTTCATTCTGAGCCCATTAGGTCACAAAAAATCACTATAAATACCAAGACCTCAGTCAGAAGAGGGGAGGAAAAAAAAGGAGAACGAAAATAGAGAGATAGAAAGAAGGCACAACAAACCCTGGAGGCTAACCCAGAGAATTCAGAGCAACCCTAAAGCAACCCTAAAGGAAGCCCTGAAGGAAACTCATCTGCACAAAGGTTACCTCCGCCCAATTCAATCCAGCGCCAACCCTAAAACTGACTTGCCAATTCAAGGTTGCAATTCAATTGCAAACAGGTTTGCATTACTATTACCGCTTTATGTTCTTAATTTACATGTGATATCATAATTGAATTCATAAATATATTTGAGGTTTTTCCTGTGGGTTTAAATATGTCTGAATATCTTGAATGTTTAACCATGTAATTGCTATAATGGATGCCAGTGGTTCGAAGCTTGCTGAAATCGTACTGTTCTAAAATTCAGAACCCGTAGCCGTTCGCTAGCACATCGCTAAGCGAACATGTAGCGAGTGTTCGCCAGGCCCTCGCTAGGCGAGGCAGCAGCGAACGTGACAGTCGCTGATTTTTCTGTTCTGATTTTTGCTAATCTGGCATGTTCTATTGTAACCATGCATGGTTTACCTGACATTATTACTGTTGTGATTCCTTTTGGTTTGGTGCAACTTTCGATTGCACCCTGATTTGGTATTCTGACCTGTTTGCTGAATATTATAAGGGCTCACATACTCCTGGAAAAGGTAGCTTGCTAGGTATTCCACTTTATTTGTGGGATACCCATGTGGAGATTCATCCTAATTACCTAATTGATTATAATATGGAGATTCATCCTAATTACCTAATTGATTATAATGTGGAGATTCATCCTAATTACCTAATTGATTATAAAATATTGCCTTTGAATATGTGATCTCGGACCTCTCTTTGTTGCCTTACGGTATTACGGTCATGTCCCGCGAATGTGGGGATACACTTAGCAAAGACCCTTCGATTAAATCATCATGTCCCTATAAGATAAATCATAGTCCCTCGGATGTTGCCTGCGAATATATGATTTTGTCCCTCGATGACCCGTCGCTGTAGCCTACGGTTAAATGATGATCGTCCCTTCGAATGCTAAGGTATCCTTACAAATGTTGCCTTCAATGACCAATCGATGACCCTACGATGTCCCTTTTACATCCAAAGGATAAAAACTACTTACTTCTCAATAGTAAGGACAGTTTTATCCTCATAAGGATAGGAAATACCCATAAAGACCTTGGGGTAGGTATAACTCTTAAATGCTGAATCACAACTTAAAATACTTTTCACACCTCACACTTTGCAAAACATCTATTAGAAAATCACCACTTGGTATACATTCATACTAGAATCATTGCCGAGTTATATTTTTCTAAACAACTTTCAAAATTAAACGAGATAAACACTTTGTATACATTTGTACAAGAATCATTACAAAGTTAAACTCTCTTTTTCAAAACATTTTCTAAGCAGTTCACAAACACTTTTTCAAACAAGAAAAATAACATAAGTGATCAAGCAATTAAGAGCCCATGGATAACCATGGATACAAAGGGTGCTAACACCTTCCCTTTGTATAACGTACCTCCCGAACCCAAAATCTAATTAAGGTCTTTCCTGTTCTTTTCCACCTTTCCTTATTGGATAAAAGAAAAGTCGGTGGCGACTCTTGCTATCCGCAACATTTGCTTTCCAAAGCAAAAACACACCAGGTCAGTTCACCGTATGACAGAACTGGCGACTCTGCTGGGGACAAAGGACCTTAAAAAGAGAGGTTACCTTGAAAAACAAGATCACTTATTTGAATTGTCTAATTTATTTTTAAGGGATCGCTTGGGTATTCTATGCTTGAGTGAAAGATCCTACACCCGAATCTAGTGTACCTTAGGTAAGTAGCAATAGATCATCGCGACTATCCGGCGTATACTGGAATGGTTAAAATGATGGCTACGGTTAATGTGACACTTTGGATGTCCTGATGTTCCTCATGTTTACTTGAGGAGAAATTTGGCGTCCGCGTGGTGTCATCAAAGCATTAACCAGACCTTTAGAACCCTAATTGACTCATCCTGGCCATTAGAAAGTAGTGAGATAACTGACTCCGGTTCCGACTGGGGTTGGTTGAGACTCGATACTACACTCTTTGAGATTGGACTTTAGGGAAGCTTTGGTCAACCACTTGGTGTTGCACTGAACTGGACTTAAAGGAAGGTCAATGATTGGAGATCCTTTTAGAACCCGGTTACTATTCTAGGACAGGTTGAACCAACCAAACTTCAGTGGGGAGGGTACTTACCTATGGAACTCATGCAAACCTTAAAAACTTAGGAATGATGGTTGTGTGACTTGCTTGTGCTTGTTATTTACATAACATCATAACATCATAACATCACAACATCATAACATCATAACATCATAACATCATAACATCATAACATCATGACATTGTGGCATTGTACTAACCATTTCAAGGGCTTTAAACATTGAAAACATTTCATACATTGCATAGCATAACATAACATTTCATAACAGGTATTCTAAAGGATCAATGTTCTCACGGTCTTCCTATTGCAAACAGGAAAATGGCCCTCGAACAAATTGTCAAGGTTCTCCAGGCTCAGAATACTCAACTCCAGGAGATGATCTTGAACTTATCCAAGGGGCAGGAGGAACTGAAGGCTCTATTGCTCGAGAAGAAAGACAAGAAATCTGTGAGTCACATTAACTCGGGAAGAAGGCAGTTTACGAAGATCAATATGACTTTAGCACAAGCACTGCAGGGTATGCTAAGAGCAAATTTAATTACCCTCAGAGATCCTCCTGCAAATCCCAACACTACTTCTCCTTGTTATAATCCCAATGCCAGGTGTGCATATCACTCTGATAGCCCCGGGCATGATACAAACGATTGTTGGTTGTTGAAAAATAAGATTCAGGATATGATCGACGCTGGAGAATTTGAATTTGATCCTCCGGACACTCCTAATGTCATCCCTGCTCCTCTGCCTAATCATGACAAGACTGTTAATGCTGTAGAAGATGCTGATAGCCATTGCGACTTGGATAACTGGATTTTCCCAACAATGGGTGGAGGACTCAATAATTGAGAGGCTTGAAGACATAATGACAGTAGTGGAATTAAAATCAATAGGACTTTTTCTGCATAGCTTTCTCTTTATTTTCTTGACAATTTCCTCTTACTAGGATTTCTGTCTCCTTGTACACAAATTGCCTGTTTATAGGCCCTCTTTCAAAATCAATACAATTTTATTTCCAAAAAAAAATGCTTTTGTTTTACTTTCTCTGTTTTGTTTGCGTAAAACGTCCATTGATTTAGTTTGAATTAATATATGCATTTGAATATGATTGATGTTTATCGAAAATACATGCATAAAGTAGCAATAGCAATTACTAAAAGACTTCAGGATCGAGGAGGAGGTCTAACCATGCGTTCCAATGAGTCCGGGTGCTAATTCTATTCCCCAACAAAAACCAGTTATTCCCCCAAAAGAAATGGGCATCACTAGACAGACCGGTCATCTCTTCCATCCCCAGCCAGGCTCTGTTGAATATTTCTACCATCAGACAGAAATCAAGTATCCCCAGCTAAGAAAGGATCATTGATACAAATATCTCCAACCAGAATATTGGGATTTATTTTCCCCTGGAAAAACTTTTCAGACACATAACTCATTCATTACATCATTTCACAACATACGCATGCATACAATGTTCGCATTTATTTTCGGAAGCATAAAACATCTCATGCATCATGACATGGCATGAGGCTAACTTTTTTTCAGGTTAATTATCCTCCCGATACAGTCAAAATAAAAGTTCATTCAGACGGACACCCTCATCGGTTACGTTCGAGATTCAGATACATCTTTCAGATATAATCTATATGAATGTTCATTCTGACTAGCTCTGACATCCTCCTAACGATGGCATCTTTAAGCCCATCCCAGACATTTACTGCAAATATAACAAATATCATCGGATATAGCCTAACGTACGGCTCATTCTGATTCAGCCTAACGTATGGTTTCTTCAACTATTCAGAGACGGTCTAGCGTACGACCCATTTGGATGTTCATCCCCTCAAATGCTACCTAGCGTACGGAACATTCTGACGTGTAGTCTAGCGTATGACTACCCCTTTCATCATCAGATACAGCCTAACGGACGGCTCGTTCTAGTGCTCAGAGACGGTCTAGCGTACGACCCATTTGGATGTTCATCCCCTCAGATGCTACCTAGCGTACGGTACATTCTGAAGTGTAGTCTAGCGTATGACTACCCCCTGTCGTCATCAGAAACAGCCTAACGGACGACTCATTCTGCTGCTCAGAGACGGTCTAGCGTACGACCCATTTGGATGTTCATCCCCTCAGATGCTACCTAGCATATGGTACATTCTGAAGTGTAGTCTAGCGTATGACTACCCCCTTTCGTCATCAGAAACAGCCTAACGGACGGCTCATTCTGCTGCTCAGAGACGGTCTAGCGTACGACCCATTTGGATGTTCATCCCCTCAGATGCTACCTAGCGTACGGTACATTCTGAAGTGTAATCTAGCGTATGACTACCCCCTTTCGTCATCAGAAACAGCCTAACGGACGGCTCATTCTGCCGCTCAGAGACGGTCTAGCGTACGACCCATTTGGATGTTCATCCCCTCAGAGGCTACCTAGCGTACGGTACATTCTAAAGTGTAGTCTAGCGTATGACTACCCCCTTTCGTCATCAGAAACAGCCTAACGGACGGCTCATTCTGCTACTCAGAGATGATCTAGCGTACGATCCCTTCTGATTCTTACTTCTCCAGATGTAGCCTAATGGACGGCTCATTCTGCTACTCAGATACGATCTAGCATACGATTCGTTATGATCCTTACCTCTCCAGATACAGCCTAACGGACGGCTCATTCTGCAATTCAGATACGATCCAGCGTATGATCCATCCTGATCTTTATCCCCAGCGAAGTCACCCGCCTAATGGATAACCCATTCTGCTACTCAAATACGATCTAGCGTACGATCCGTTCTGATCTTTACCTCTCCAGATGCAGCCTAACAGACGGTTCATTCTGCAATTCAGATACGATCTAGCGTATGATCCATTCTGATCCTTTATCCCCAACATTGTATGACCCATTCTGATACTTATCTCATCAGGTTCAGCGCACCCTATTATCACCTAATATACGGTCTAACATACGACCCGATATGGCACCCACGTCTTCAGATATGGTCTAATGTACGACGCACTCTGAAGCTCTCATCATCAAACTTTCTGGATGGCATCTTTAAGCCCATCTCCATCAAGACTAACCGGTGATTAACAAGGGAAAATTTTTGGGGCCTTCTAGTGTTCAATAATCTTCCACCTCCAGACCACGAATGGCGTACATACCATTCTAACTCTCTCGGTTCAAGAATATTGAACAGGGGCAGCTGTCATACCCCAAAATTTGCCCGTTAATATTAAGAGGCATTTTTCAAGGCACTCCAACTTATTTTTCAAGACATTGATCTTAAGGGAACAAAGACCCAGCATACAGGTGACCAAATCCAGAAAATGGCCTAAACTGGCTTGCTCGCTAGGCGAGCAAATCCTTCGCCTAGCGAACCCTTCACTACACCACTCGCCTAGCGAAGCTTGCGAATACTAGAATTTTTGGGCTTCATTCTGAGCCCATTAGGTCACAAAAAATCACTATAAATACCAAGACCTCAGTCAGAAGAGGGGAGGAAAAAAAAGGAGAACAAAAACAGAGAGATAGAAAGAAGGCACAACAAACCCTGGAGGCTAACCCAGAGAATTCAGAGCAACCCTAAAGCAACCCTAAAGGAAGCCCTGAAGGAAACTCATCTGCACAAAGGTTACCTCCGCCCAATTCAATCCAGCGCCAACCCTAAAAGTGACTTGCCAATTCAAGGTTGCAATTCAATTGCAAACATGTTTGCATTACTATTACCGCTTTATGTTCTTAATTTACATGTGATATCATAATTGAATTCATAAATATATTTGAGGTTTTGCCTGTGGGTTTAAATATGTCTGAATATCTTGAATGTTTAACCATGTAATTGCTATAATGGATGCCATAGGGTTCGAAGCTTGCTGAAATCGTACTGTTCTAAAATTCAGAACCCGCAGCCGTTCGCTAGCACATCGCTAAGCGAACATGTAGCGAGTGTTCTCCAGGCCCTCGCTAGGCGAGGCAGCAGCGAACGTGACAGTCGCTGATTTTTCTGTTCTGATTTTTGCTAATCTGACATGTTCTATTGTAACCATGCATGGTTTACCTGACATTATTACTGTTGTGATTCCTTTTGGTTTGGTGCAACTTTTTTGCACCCTGATTTGGTATTCTGACCTGTTTGCTGAATATTGTAAGGGCTCACATACTCCTGGAAAAGGTAGCTTGCTAGGTATTCCACTTTATTTGTGGGATACCCATGTGGAGATTCATCCTAATTACCTAATTGATTATAATATGGAGATTCATCCTAATTACCTAATTGATTATAATGTGGAGATTCATCCTAATTACCTAATTGATTATAAAATATTACCTTTGAATATGTGATCTCGGACCTCTCTTTGTTGCCTTACGGTATTACGGTATTACGGTCATGTCCCGCGAATGTGGGGATACACTTAGCAAAGACCCTTCGATTAAATCATCATGTCCCTATAAGATAAATCATAGTCCCTCGGATATTGCCTGCGAATATATGATTTTGTCCCTCGATGACCCGTCGCTGTAGCCTACGGTTAAATGATGATCGTCCCTTCGAATGCTAAGGTATCCTTACAAATGTTGCCTTCAATGACCAATCGATGACCCTACGTTGCCCCTTTTACATCCAAAGGATAAAAACTACTTACTTCCCAATAGTAAGGACAGTTTTATCCTCATAAGGATAGGAAATACTCATAAAGACCTTGGGGTAGGTATAACTCTTAAATGCTGAATCACAACTTAAAATACTTTTCACACCTCACACTTTGCAAAACATCTATTAGAAAATCACCACTTGGTATACATTCATACTAGAATCATTGCCGAGTTATATTTTTCTAAACAGCTTTCAAAATTAAACGAGATAAACACTTCATATACATTTGTACAAGAATCATTACAAAGTTAAACTCTCTTTTTCAAAACATTTTCTAAGCAGTTCACAAACACTTTTTCAGACAAGAAAAATAACATAAGTGATCAAGCAATTAAGAGCCCATGGATAACCATGGATACAAAGGGTGCTAACACCTTCCCTTTGTATAACGTACCTCCCGAACCCAAAATCTAATTAAGGTCTTTCCTGTTCTTTTCCACCTTTCCTTATTGGATAAAAGAAAAGTCGGTGGCGACTCTTGCTATCCGCAACATTTGCTTTCCAAAGCAAAAACACACCAGGTCAGTTCACCGTATGACACTTACCTTGTCCAACAAAGACTCATTGAGACAAAGGAAATCCCACCTTCCACTTTCCCATATCATGCAAAGCACAACCCTAATGCCTCGTGTGCCTTCCATGCCTGGCATAAAGGACATACTATCGAGTATTGTTGGCTTCTCCAATCAAGAGTACAAGAGCTCATTGATCATAAAATTTTGTCATTCTCTAAGGAGGGACCCAATGTCATAACCAACCCGTTGCCAGACCACTGCGAACAAATTGCGAATGCGGTTAGCGATGAGGATTGCTCAGATTCAGTTGCTTCTTTAAAGGAGTATCAAGGCTAGCAACATCATATTGATTCAATCATGTCTCATTTGTAATATTTTCTTGTTTTTCATATGTAGTTCATTTGTATAACTTGTCTAGTTTTCAGATGATAATAATAATGAAATAAACGTGCATGTTTTGATTAAATCCATTTGTGTTTACTTATATTTTACTTATCAGTATCAAACTGTTTGTCAAATAAAATTAAAAGAGAATGATGCAATCAAAATACGCAAGATCGTTATCTGTATGCTTTTGAATAAGACCGTGCTGATGATGTAATGCATTCTTCAAATCCCTAAACACCGGAGATATAAGGAAGATAATCCCTAGCCAACCCCTTTGGGCCTTGTAGTAGGAGTTTCTTTCTTTAACACATAAAACCATCATGTTTAACCAGGGGCAGGGTAGTCTTCAGTTAGTTTGAACTTGAATTCGAATTTCAGAAGGAGAATATCCGATCTAGTGATCAATCATATCATATCCCTCCAAAGAGGACGGAATAAAAAATCCATAATGGTTAACCCTTATCCACAAAAGGAGTGAGATGGTCACGAACCTTGCAAAAAATCAAGAAAGCAGAGTATCACATAATTTTCTATAGTAGAAAAATAAAAAAATAAAAAATCAAAAGTAGATGAAAAGTCTGCTAAGTCAGGAACTCTAAAACAAGATTGACTTAGGCAAAAAATTAGAGCATCTCGGTGGGCGGCCAACCCAAAGGATCAGCCCAGGCAAAAATCAAAGGAAAGCAAAAAACAAAAAAATCAGAGGATTAATATCAAAATCCTCAATAAGAGCAAATCTCTGTGACTGCAAACAAAAGCATAAGGTGAGTGACTATCGCTCCAAATCCTTGTGGGTTCCTTAACCATCATTGCTAATATTCAAAATCCTTTTCTGAAAGATGAATGCTTGTTTCGAGCTAACTGAATGTAGAACTGGAGAACATCACGAAGAATGGGCGGGTTAGATTAGGTTTTGAGCCTTATATCTTTTCTTTCTAAAACCGTGAACCAGGCCACGTTACAACCCTCAGAAGACCTAATTGAAGCAGGGTCTATTTAGACACCATAAAATGGTAAGATCGCGTTAAGCTGACTCCTGAAGATTTGCTTGTCATCTATATTGATACTGATATGATATTTTAAACAGTAATTCGTTCACTAAATGTCATAATCTTAGTGAACACACTTGAGTTTTCAAAACTTGCATAAGCATAACATTATAATTATCATTTTCAAAATGAGCATGTTACATGCGAACAGTCAATTAACATCAAGAAAGATTACATATTGGGAGCATTGATCAAACTCCTGATATCCCATAACCCAGATCTCTTCAAGAGTCAGTCAATCGGGGGCAACCACGCCGAGATTCTAAAAATCTCTCTTAATCATCCGGATAGGGACAAAAGTTGCTTCAAGGCTCATATTGGGGCAGGCCACCCCAAGAGCATGAGAAGTCAATCACCTTCAAGATGGCTAATCAAGAGAATATAGTTTCAAGACACTAGGGAAAGCCAGTTTGAGATCTTCAGATGATGAGACTACTCTATAATTTGTAACTGGGGCAGTCGGTGCAGATACCCAGTACATTGGGGCAGAGGAAGGCTACACAAGTACGAGCTCTCTCTATGTTTCAAATCAAGTCCATATGTATGACAATAATTGTTTAGCTTGAAGTAGATGTCGGAGAATCACGTCTGGACGACCATTATCCTAGCCCAAAATTCCCACCTCCCTCTAGGCGAACATCTGGCTTAAACATTGCATGGATCATTATCATGCATAAACCACATTGTTTTACATGCATAACATTCATAAAGCATAACATGAAACCGTGCAAAAAAGAAATCCAAAAATCCAGTTTTGTAGACCAGCCTTTGCCTGGAAAACCACAAAACTCTCATCACATTACTTTCATCCTCAATGGGAATTTTTTTGGATACGTTAATATTTAATCCTCTTTTACCTTGAATACTTGAAAAGCATCCGCAATTCTTGTATTCAGGTTTAAGAAAATTAAATAGGGGCAACTATTGTACCCTAAAATTTGCCCTCCATTTTTGCTTCTCACATGACTTAGAATTTGAGACTCATTCATTCATATGCATCATTCATTCATGATTAACACTTGCTAACAGGCATCATAGATTCAGGGTTTATGGCTAATGAAAATCAGGGTTTTGGCTTGAGGATTATGGTATTTCTCATCATGTGGAGAGAAACCCTAATTTCTGGATTCTTTGGGACCTTGACTCTTGTGGCATACATCTTGACATTCATTTGTACATCCCAACCATAATTCTTGACTTTGTTCCTATGGGATTTTATGTTTGACCTTCTGTGTAATTAACCTGACTTCTGAACCCTAATTGTGGGTCCATGGTTTGAGGTGTCGCCTGTGGAGCTTTGGGCTTTGTTTGAAATCCTAATCAGGGATAATTGGTATTCAGGTGATTTGCTTGTTTGGCTTTCTGATCTACGGTTCATCAAACCCCTAGTCCTTGACTTTGAGGTTTACGAACCTTATGGTTTTCATTGGGGTAGTGGAAACCCTGGTTGTGGTTCATGGGATTGATACACCACTTGAGTTGGCTTCTCACCTGGCTCGAGATTCTTGTTTGATACATAACTTTGAAATTTGACCTAGTGAACCCTAATGCATGGTGTTGTATGGTTGATTCAAGGCATGTTTACATTCATGTTTCATTGACCTCATGGCCTCATGATCCCTTTGATTCAAGTCTTATTTCATCCCCGCTTCATCCATTACTTCCATGGTTTTATTAAAATGGTAAGATTCATTCATGCTTTGATTTATAGTCCCATTGATACAAGTTCATTATCCATTTGATCAAGTCATTCCATGACCCATTAATTTCATTTCATTCATTCATTCATTCAAAGAAATCCAAGCCAATGTGCCTCACACATGATCCCATGCATCAAAAACAAGCAAAAAACCATTTTTTTCATGATGGTAATCGATTACCATGTTTGGGTAATCGATTATCCTGCTCCCAGTAGCCAAAAAAATCATTTTTTCATGATGGTAATCGATTACCATGTTTGGGTAATCGATTACCATGTTTGGGTAATCGATTACACTGCTTCCAGTAGTCTAAAAAACCCATTTTTTGATGATAATTGACTACAATGTCTAGGGTAATTGATTACACCTGCTGGCAGTAGCAAGAATACTGCATCTTTTAGCAGTAATGCAGTATCCTTTACACTCTAAACCAATCCCAATGCTTGTATCAATACACATTGAAATCTTTACATAACTATGCAACAACCAACCATATCATCCATGCATTAAACCAAGCTCTTAACAATTCAATTCACCAAACTTCCCAAGCTAACTCCAAACCAATTCAAACTAACTCCAAACCTCTTCAAACTAATTCTAAACAATGTTAACTAACTCCAAGCCTCATTTAACTAATTCCAAGCCACATAAAAACTAACTCCTAACCTCCATTTGATCAAAACCTATAATCTATATAAACTCATCACTCTCATCAAATCAATGAGAATAACCAAAATCAGAATTCTCTCATATTACTCAGTGCAAGTTCAACGTTTCTCCTCTTACTTCATCTTCTCCAATTCCTCTCCCTACACCATAGCTCAAAACCACCATTGAAGCAAGCTTCACATTGAAGTTTGTTATCAATTGAGCTAAACCTCTTGTCTTCAACAATCATCCCTACATTCGTATAATAAACGTCAACAACAACAATTCAAGGAAGATTTTTCAGAGTTGATTCTTCAAGAGGAGGAGTTCATAGTAGAAGTAGAAGATTAAAGAGTCCAAGTAGAATACCTCTGGTTTTCAATTTATCTTCTTCATCTTCATCACCTTCAAATTTCAACAAGTTCCAAGACAATCCTCCATCTTGCAGGTCGGTGAATTTTCATCTTTGTTTGGTTGCTAAATTTTTGATACCACAATGTAGCTTATATAATGGAGAATCAAAACCCCAAGGTTTGGTGGTTTGATTCTCCTCCATCTCCATTTAATTTTAGATTTTGTGCTTAGGCTTCCCGACTTTATTGGCTCAATTTCTAGAGTTTATTGAATTCTAGTTAGAATAAATGAGAGATTAGGATAGAAGAGGTTGAGAGGAGTAGGAAAATGATGCATTTTCTTGATTTCGGCCAACTCCACCGCCTCTGGTGGTGGTTCATTTTTGACATGAGAATTGAATTTGGTGTGTAGAGATGATGATTATGGTTGCTGAATTTTTCTCCCATTTCCTTTGCAAATTCTGTTGGGCTTAGCCATTAAGCCCAATATTTTGCTTTCTACATCTCTGTTTTGCTTAGCAACATACTTGCTAAATCCAACTGCACTTCTTGGTATATGAGCTCATTCTGTTGGCCCCAAAAACCCCGTTTTTGTTGAATTCTGCACTATATTCAGGGCCTGCACCCCTTTGGCCCAACATTTTAATTATTATTTTAATTACCTTTAATTCCATTTTATTTTGTGTTTATATTTTTGGTAATTGTTTTGTTAGCATTTTAATTAGGTTTAATTAGGCATTAGATTTTAATTATAATTTAGGAATTAATTGGAGTTTTGTATAGTTTTCTAATTAGATTTTAATATAGTTTAGTTAGATTAGGAATTAGAAAATAATTAGATTTAAGTTAATTTTAGAATAATTAGATTAGGACTTAATTAATTTGTAGTTTCTAATTAAACTTTAATTGGAATTAAGTTTGTGTTCATAATTGGATATCTTTCCAAATTGACCATTTTACCCCTTAGGGGTTAATTTGGTAACTTAACCACATAATTGCATGTTCCTTTAGGGATTTTTGACATAGATTTTTAATAAAACCATGACTAACTATAACATGCTCCCCTAGGATTTTAATATAGAATTTTAATCAACTATGGTATGATCCCTTAGATTAGCTCGATTAATTCTAACCTTTAGATTAGGACTAACCTAGTTTCCTAAATCATTTCAAACCCTCTAATTTAAATTTATCAAAAGAAATTTTGATTAATTAAATCCCTTGAACTTGTATAATACCACAATCTAATTTGAGTGACCAAAAGACCCTTGGTCACTTAATAAGACGTTTCTTCTAGGCTGTGGAGCTCGAAGCCTCAAGTCAAGATCCTCAATAAAGGCATCCTCAGTCACATCAAGCAGCGGATTATACAAGATAAATCAAAGGTTAACACTTGGTAAATACGATTCAAATTGTACGAAACGAGCCTTAAGTAACAGGGAATGATGAGACAGAGTCTCTCATATCCTAATCTAGAGCAACTTTGCGTATGGGGCGTAAGCCCCAAATATTCAAAGTGTTCGCCCTTATTCATAGACTTTAGTATAATTCGAATCGAATAAACTACCAAGTCTTATTCATACAAAGACAACATCAACACAAGGATCAACAATGAAGATTTTTCACCAGCAACTTGTCAGTTAAGAGAAGTATCGTGCGAAACGAGCCTTAAGTAGTAAGGAATGATGAGACGAAGTTTCTCCTATCCTTGTCTAGAGCGACTTTACGTATGGGGTGTAGGCCCCAAATATTCAAAGTGTTCGCCCTTGTTCATAGACTTTAGTGTGATTCCTATTAATCGACTGTTAAGTCTCTTATTAATCCATCCTCCATTCTAATCATTTCAATTCAATCATTCAATATATTCTTTTGCCTCCAATCACCTTGCTTTCAGCCCTAGTGGGTTGAACTACGAAAGCTCTGATTTCCTTATTGCACTATAAGGATACGTAGGCAGGAGAACCTAGTTTCTTTGCGAGCTACCCTATTTATCAATCAATCATTCTTCATTCATTCCATCAATACCATCTTTTTGAGATCAACCATACTTCTCATTAGACTCATTGTCTATCCTTTTAAGACGATCTAACGATAATCCACCTCATCAATAGTTGTTTGGCTCGTACGTAAACATTTAATTCATTCTTTTCGGCTAAGACGCCACTTTGCTCTTTGATTAAGAGTCTATCTCTTTCTTGGATCCAAGATACTATTCTTATTTGATCTTGAATTGTCTGTTCCCTATCTATTGATATATTGTTCCTTGTACACAATAATACTTTCTCTTGGGCCCCGCTTTTACCCCTTGAAGACGTTGTAGCACCAATTTATCTTGTCAATCGAGAGTTGTTTGGCTCGTACCCAAACATTCAATTCATTCCTTTGGTTGAGAGGCTTGTTTACTCTTTGATTCCAAGTTCCATCCAGTTGTGGGTTTCATTGTTACTATCATGTTGGTACAAATTATACCTTTCATCATTATATGTATCTCTCTTTCTATTCTCGTGGTTCCTAAATACGATTGCTCTGACTTTCTCATTGCACAATGAGAATACGTAGGCATAAGGATGCGAATCCTTGGCGAGCATACTTCTAATTATTCCTTCTTCTGCCTTAAGGCATCATCCATCTCTTTCACTATTCATTACCTACTTTCGATCATAAATCGTTCACCCAATGACATATTATTCCTTTGACATTGAAATATACTGCCTTTGGAATTCCATATACACCCTTTTAGGACGCCTAACGTAAAGTCCACATTTCTATCTAGAGTTGTTTGGCTCGTTACCCAGACATCCCTATGGTACAAATCCCATTTCTCTTATGGATTCCAATACACTTTCACCATTCGGTTTCAAACAATACTTCCTCAGTCACTTGTCAACAAATATTCATTTCTGTGACTTCGATCACTTCACTCCGTTCATCTCCACGATGCACTCATATCTACCTTCACTCACTTCGTGTGATATACCTTGTTCTTGGAGCCAGATACACTACTTCTTTGTACGCCTTCTTGCGCCACCTTGTGAATCAAGATATGTTTGACTCGTACCCCAAACACTTAATTCTCCTTGTTTTCGGCTATACCATATAGTGGCAGACACTTCTGGCTAGTCCACATATTGGTCAACGACAGTTTACTCTTGGGTTCATGTTTCATCCTTGTTGGAGTTCAAACAACACTAGTCTTTGGTTCAGATCATACTTTGATCACACTCCTTTTCATCTCCCGCCTCTAGTTCCTTGAACTACGAAGCTCTGAATTCCTCATTTGCACTATGAGGATATGTAGGCATGAGGGCCCCAATCCTCATCGAGCACTTTATTTATTTCTCTTCCTTTTCCCATTATTTTGCGAGTAATCTTCAGATATAACACCCTTTCGAGCGAGAACAATCGAAACGGTTCCCATGGAGTACCATGGATTTTGGGGTGCTAATACCTTCCCCTTGCTTAATTGACTTCCTTACCCAACATATCTCTTTCCCTTGGGTTTTATCGATGTTATCCCTTTCCTTCTAGAATAAATAAAGTTCGATGGCGACTCTGTTGTATGTTCGAGCGTGCGATACGTTCGGGTATATTTCCGCTAGCTTCAACAAGGTGCAGAATATTCATGTATAATGACATTTTCTTCACAAACTACATCAAATTAAGTATAAAGGTATTCACCTCCCCTATCACTCCTAAGGATTTTGATACTTTTACTTAATTTATTTTTCACTTCTTCTTTGTAAAGTTTAAATGCATTAAAAGTATCATTTTTATGCTTCAAAAGGTATCTATGTGGGTATCTAGAAGAATTATCGATGAATGTAATTTATCCCCCCCATTGGTTAACATGCCATTAAATTCAAACAAATATGAATGTACAAGATCAAGTAGATTTGTATTTCTTTCAACACTTTTGAAAGGTTTTTTAATCATCTTTGATTTAACACATAATTCATATTTTTCGAAATCATTTATATTACATGATCAAACCAGATTTAATTATTCTCTTCATAGAACTAATACATGTATGTGCTAATCTATTATGCCATAAGAAACTGACTCAAGCATGTAAACAGAATTAGAAGTTTCATTAATAATATTGTCGGTAGTACAAATTTTGATCATTTCCTCAGCGAAATATCTTTTCCAACAAATACACCATTATAGTTCAATATAAGTTTTCCCGATTCATATACAAATTTAATATCTGGTTTTCCCAACGAATCCCCACTAACAATATTCATATTCATGTCGGGGACATGAAACACATTGAAAAGGATGGATTTCTTTCCGAAAGTGAAGTTGAGTTTGACGGATCCGATTCCAACAACTCTAGATCGTACTTCATTTCCCATGTTTACTTCCTGTTCATCATTTGCCTCATAATAGGTTTTGAAAACAGCCTTGTCATAAGAGACATGTACCGAAGCACATGTACCATACCATCATCCATGCACTTTGCCTTTGATTTCCATTATTTTTCTCACTATAGTGATTGTTTCACCATTTGCATGAACTACATTGATCTTATTTTTGGACTTGTTGTGCTTGCAATCTCGAGCATAGTGGCCGGGTTTAACACACACGAAACATCTGTTTTTTGGACCTTTCAGAACGCCAACATTCTTGAACTTTTAATGTTTCTTCCTTGGGACAAGAAGGTTTTTCATGCCATCGTGTTTCTTTTTTCTTTTAGAGATAACAACATTGGCTTTGGAAAATCCAATGGACTCTGATTTCTCCTTGTCCTTCAATTCCTCCTCAGAACTATGAAATAATTTCTTTATATAGGCTTTCCACGAAGGTGACAATATTGAAATAATTGCACCGACTTGAAAAGTTTCAGAAATATCTATTTTCATATCTTTTATTTTATTCACGAGAACCTGTAACTTGTGCTCTTGGGATATAATATGCTTGGAGTCTATCATTTTAAAGTCAAAATATTTAGAAACTAAAAACTTCTTCGTACCTTCCTCTCCGACCTTGAATTTAAATTCGAGTAATTTCCATATTTTTGTTGCATATTGAGTATCTGTATATAGGTCATAGAGAAGATCAAACAACGTATTCAGGATATGTCCAGGACATACCAATTCGTTCTCTTTATGTTTCTTGCGTTCCTTCTTGAGTTCATCAGAGTCATCCTTGGTTGATTCAGGAATTGGTCTTAAGTCAGGATCTAAGACATAGTCAATATTTAGGGCGTTCAGTAGGAATATCATCTTATCTTGCCATCTGGTGAAGTTGGTTCCATAAAAGCGGTCCAACTTGACAAGGTCTTGTTTCATAACTTTGATGCTTGAAACTGTAGTACCGGAAGCCATTATTTGAATACTTTTAAGACTGTTAGATAAATCATTAAAGTTGAATGGATCCATGTCTAAATTATGAATGATGTCACTTTCCTTAAAAGTATTTCAAGCACTCTCTTTATAGTCTTAGAGTTAGAACACAAGAATACCCAGGATAATTCAACCTTCTAATCGAATCTGCATAAGAATGGTGAAAATTCGAATGCAGGGAAGAGTTTCTGGAATTATGTGAAGAGGATGCACAGTTTTTTGATATGATTTTCGAATATTGAATAATGTATTTATAGGTCATACATGTGTTTTTTTCACAAAGTTGCAACTCTTGATGAAACAACATCTTTTCAACATAAGATTGCAATGGTTTGCCTATGGTTACATTATGCATCACTTCATGAAGTGTTTCATATTTCGAATTTGAAATTCAAACTTTAAGAAATGACCAAAACCATGAGAAATAATTATAATTAAGCCGCAACATGTCGGAGCCATCGTATAACGCCATTAGCGCCTATACAAGCCTCCACTAGCGCCTTTATGCCCACACCCTCGGACCCGGTCCTGAAACTTGTTATGTTCCTTCCTTTGGCCAAGATTGTTCTTCATTCCATCATGTTTCTTTTTTCCTTTAGCGATAACAACATTGGCTTAGGAAAATCCAGCAGACTTTGATTTCTCCCTGTCCTTCGGTTCCTCCTCGATTCGAAGGTGCTTTTGGATTTTCTCCAGAGAGAAATCCTCAGAACTATGCAATAATTTATTTCTATATCCTTTCCACGAAGGTGGCCACTTTGCAGTGATTTCATTGACTTGAAAAGATTTAGGAATGTCTATTTTCACAGCTTTTATTTTATTCACAAGAACCTATAACTCGTGCACTTGGGGTAGAATGGGTTTGGAGTCTATCATTTTAAAGTCAACATATTTAGAAGTTAAAAACTTCTTCGTACCTTCTTCTTCGGCCTTGAATTTAAATTTGAGTTCTTTCCAGATTTCTGTTGTAGACTGATTATTCGTATAGAGGTCGTAGAGACGATCAGATAGCGCATTCAGGATATGTCCACGACATAGCAATTCGTCCTCTTTAAGGTCCTTATCCTCCTCCTTAAGTTCATCATAGTCATCCTCTGTTGGTTCATGAATTGGTATTAAGTCAGGATCTAAGACATAGTGAAACTTCAGTATGGTTTGTAGGAATATCATCTTATCTTTCCATCTGGTGAAGTTGGTTCCATCAAAGCGATCCAACTTGACAAGGTCCTGGTTCATAACTTTGATGCTTGAAACTGCAGCGTCGAAAGCCATTATTTGAATACTTTTAAGACAGTTAGATAAATCATTAAGGTTGAATGAATCCAGTTATGAGTCGTGAATGATATCATTTTCCTTAAAAGTATTTCAAGAACTCTCTTTATTGTCTTAGAGTTAGAACGCAAGAATACTCAGGATCGTTAAGGTTGAATGTATCTATGTTTAAATCGTGAATGGTGTCACTTTCCTTAAAATTATTTCAAGCACTTTTTTTATAGTCTTAGAGTTGGAACTCAAGAATAACTAGGATCGTTAAGGTTGAATGAATCCAGGTCTGAATCGTGAATAATGTCATTTTCCTTAAAAGTATTTCAAGCACTCACTTTATAGTCTTAGAGTTGAAAGACAAGAATACCCAGGATCGTTAAGGTTGCATGGATCCAATCACTCTCTCTACACCCACGTCCTCGGACTTGGTGCAGAAAAGAAACCTTAGCAAGGGGTTGTTTAGATTAGACATGTGGCATAACGCCTCTACGCCCACACCCTCAGACCCGGTCCTGAAACTTGTTATGTTCCTTCCTTGGGCCAAGATGGTTCTTCATTCAATCATGTTTCTTTTTTCCTTTAGCGATAACAACAATGGCTTAGGAAAATCCAGCAAACTTTGATTTCTCCCTGTCCTTTGATTCCTCCTCAATTCGATGGTGCTTTTGGATTTTCTCCAGAGATAAATCCCCAGAACTATGCATCAATTTATTTCTATAGCCTTTCCACGAAGGTGACAGCTTTGCAATGATTGCACTAACTTGAAAAGTTTTAGGAAGTCTATTTTCACAACTTTTATTTTATTCACGAGAACCTATAACTCGTGCACATGGGCTTGGAGTCTATCATTTTAAAGTCAACATATTTAGAAATTAAGAACTTCTTCGTACCTTCGTCTTCGGTCTTGAATTTAAATTTGAGTACTTTCCAGATTTCTGTTGCAGACTGATTATCCGTATAGAGGTTGTAGAGACGATCAAATAATGTATCCATGATATCTCCACGACATTGCAATTCATCCTCTTTACTATTCTTGCGCTCCTTCTTAAGTTCATCAGAGTCATCCTTTGTTGGTTCATGAGTTGGTGTTAAGTCAGGATCTAAGACATAGTGAAACTTCAGGACGGTCTGTAGGAATATCATTTTATCTTTCCATCTGGTGAAGTTGGTTCCATCAAAGCAATCCAACTTGACAAAGTCCTGGTTCATAACTTTGATGCTTAAAATTGCAACAGTGAAAGTCATTATTTGGTGTCACTTTTCTTAAAAGTATTTCAAGAACTCTCTTTATAGTCTTAGAGTTGGAACGTAAGAATAACTAGGATCGTTAAAGTTGAATGGATCCAAGTCTAAATCATGAATGGTGGAACTTTCCTATACCCAGGATCATTAAGGTTGAATGGATCCACGCTCTCTCTACACCCACGTCCTCGAACCTGGTGCAGAAAAGCAACCTTAGCAAGGGGTTGTTTAGATTAGACATGTGACATAAGGTTTGAAACCACCACATTTGCCCATGTGATAATTTATCCTCTTTAACTCATTTGTTAATTTTAATGTTTTAAAGTCTTTATAAATGTTTTTAAAGTGAGTACCACTTTTTATGTGGGACTATTGATAATACATTTATTATTATTAACTCAATTGCACAGTTCTTATCATATTAAAATACTCTCATGTGAATTGATTGTCCATAGTTTCCAACACTCAGGAGGCATGAGCCTTTTTCACACTTAAACAATGCCTGAACCAATCTAGAATTTTTTTTCCGGGGAAAACAAACATATTGTTTCCCGCCTGCACCCCTCTCTATTTGTCTTAAGTTCAAAACTGTTACATGTTAACCAAATATTTTGAGACATCATTAGGAATTGATACCAATTTGATGGGAACTGATTTTGAAACATGCTTCAAACTTAGTTCTGGCAACATGAAAATGCAGCTAGGTAACTGAACCATTCCACAGATTTATAGTTCCAACTTTCGAAACCGTGTGAGGATTTGAATTGAAAATGGCAATTCTTGTATTGGACTCCCCACTATACGAAGTTCTGTTATATTTTCCATTTTCCCCAATATATCTGGGAAACTCTCAAGATTTGAGCAATGTGAAAGGTTGAATTGTTCAAGAGATGTCAATATGATGGGTGGAAAGATTACAACCTGACAAAATGGTGATATATGATTAGAAGCAGTGGCGGAACTGAGGGGGACGTGGGAAGGCCACGACCACCCCTTAACTTTTTATTTTTTTTAATTCATATATATTAAATTACTAAAACATCCTTATTTTAAATTAAAATTAATTTTTCTTTTTTCTTTTTCATTCAAAGTTAGGTTACAATACAGATAAGGTAAAAAGCTCATACCTTTCCTTTCTTTCTCATATGGGTTTGCTACCGACACCAGAATCGGAACAGATTAAAGTGATCGACATCTAATAGGTAAAAAACTTTATTCATTCTTATTTTATAAAAAGTAACAAATTAAAGTGATTGCGTGATTTGTGTTTTTGAGATTTTTAGGGTTCTTCTTTCATTATGTGTTAAAATAATCTATATGAGGTTTATTAAGCCAATTCATAACACTGTAGTTTACAAATATAGTTATACACTGTAATAAGGGTTATTTAATCATTGTTGCTGCTAATTTCTAATAGTGAAGTTACCGGTATTTGAAAACTGATTAAAGTTGATTAATTAAGTTTATTAATTTTTTTCTCTTTTAATTTTTATGTTCTCTAAATTGATTTTTGGATCTGATATGATATTATAGGAAGAGTAAAAATGAATGAAAAATTGATTCTTTTTTCAAGAGGAAAGCATGTGAAATTGAAAGAGAAAGAGAGATGAAGAAATTATAATCCCGGCATCTGAATCTGAAACAGTTCTTGAGAATCCAACAATTGAAGAGCATCATTGTTTTGAAAATTCTTTGGAACGCGATCTTGGAAAGCGTCCTCCGATTTGGTAATATCCACCAAATCAAGTGGATGCAATACGAAGAGTTTATCTAAAATGGGGTCCATATCAAATTCATTTAGAAAAATATCCTTTGTCCGGTAACGAGGATCATCCGAGAAGGTTTCAACATACTTGATTTAGCATATTTCCATCATGGTTAGAATATTCACCATCCGAAGATGCCGCATATTGCTTACCATGTTACCTTTTTAGCAAAAAACTAAGTGGACGTCCCGAATCACTTGTCTTTATTTCTATGGGTTTTAGAAATTGGAAGAAAGTTAGGAATGGAAAATATTGTTCCTTTCTTAAACACATAGGGAAGGATCCTTGCTCACCACACAACAATGCAATGAAAGCTTGTCAAGACTTGTTGAATCAAGATGGTCATATTAGAAATGTTATTCAAGTGCAAAGTTCAAGTCAAAGAATGAATAATCGGTTACGACTCAAGACTTCAATTGACACTGTTCGTGGTTAACACTACAAGCTTGTGCTTTTAGGGGTCACGACGAAAGTAGCAAATCAAGAAATCAAGATAACTTTCTTGAGTTATTGAAACTTTAAGCATCCTACAATGACGAAGTTGCAAAAGTTGTGTTGGAAAATGCTCCATAAAATTGCAAGTATACTTCACATCAAATTCAAAAAGAGCTCTTGCAAATTCTTTCTAGTAGGGTGAAAAAGAGTATTCGTGAGGAAATTGGTGATTCCAAATTTTGTATCATTGTTGATGAAGCTCGTGATGAGTCAAAAAAGGAACAAATGGATCTTGTATTAAGATTTGTTGATAAAGTTGGTTTAATACAAGAGATATTTTTTGATGTGGCACATGTTAAAGACACCACATCTTTAACTCTTAAGGAAGCAATATGTGATATACTTTCTCGACATAACCTTGATGTTTCTAACATTCGTGGCCAAGGGTATGATGGTGCTAGCAATATGAGAGGAGAATGGAATGGTTTACAAGCCCTCTTTATGAAGGTTTGTCCTTATGCATGCTATGTTCATTGTTTTGCTCATCGATTGCAACTTGCATTAGTTACATCATCAAGAGAAGTCAAACCTGTTCATAAATTTTTTGAGAAGCTGATCTTTGTTGTGAATGTTGTTTGTTCTTCTACAAAGCATCATGATGAGTTACAAGCTGCCCAATTAGAAGAAATTGCTTATTTGTTAGAGATTGATGAGATTGTAACTGGTAAAGGTGCAAATCAAGTTGGTACATTGAAACGAGCTGGAGATACTCGTTGGGGATCATATTACGATTCAATTTCTAGCTTGATAAACATGTATGAAGCAACTTGTTTAGTTTTAAAAAAATTGCAAAAGATAGATGGAGTTATGCTACACGTGGGGATGCAGATAGTTGTTACAATTACTTGAAGGCATTTGATTTTATATTTATTTTGCACTTGATGAAAGAAATCATGGGAATAACAGATATGCTTTGTCAAGCCTTACAAAAAATCAAGATGTAGTTAATGCTATGAACTTGGTTCGTTCAACAAACATCTTATTCAAGGTTTGAGAGAAAATGGTTGGGATATATTGTTTACTAAAGTGGTATCTTTTTGTGAAAAGCATGGTATTGAGATTCCTGATCTTAATGATTTCCATTCAACAACAAGATTTGGACGCTCCCGTCTTGAAGAGAAGCAAGTCAAAATTCAACATTACTTTAAAGTTGAAATCTTTTTCACTACCATTGACAAACAGTTACAAGAGTTGAATAGCAGATTCAGTGAGCAGACAATGGATTTGTTAACTCTTTCTTGTTCTTTATCTCCTAAGGATGGATATAAAGCTTTTAGCATTGATACTATTTGTTCTTTAGTTGAAAAATATTATCATATGGATTTTAGTGATCAAGAGAAGAATAATTTGCAATTTCAACTCCAACATTTTCTATTTGTTGCTCGTCAAGCATCAAACTTGAATAATTTATCAACTATTCAAGAACTATGTTCATATTTGGTTGCTTCTGGACAGGCTGAAACTTACTTCTTGATTGATAGACTACTTCGTCTTATTATGACTCTTCCCGTTTCTACGGCCACAACTGAGAGGTATTTTTCAGCAATGAAAATTATTAAGACTAAGTTGAGAAACAAGATGGATGATGAGTTTCTTGGAGATAGCATGGCAGTATATATTGAAAGGGAGATTAGTGCAAACATTAGTTCGGAGTCAATTATTGACGATTTCAAGTCACTCGGAACGCGTAAAGCATTACTTTAAGGTAGTTTTAAGTCATGTGATTTAAATTTTTAGTAATTAACTTTATATTTATTTTAACTTTAATGTTTTATTTAAAATACTATTTACATTTTATTTATAATCTTTATTTTAACTCCGCCACTGATTGGAAGCCTCTATAAAAATGTCCTATCTCTTATGTTGAGACAAATGAAAAATCAATCTTCTTTGTTATTCAACTCCTCCACCTCATATAGTTTACTTTTAACCTCATAATGTGTTAGTAAATCTTTGTCACGACTTGTAATGATTTATATGCTACCAGAACCAAACCAATTAGGTGCTCCAACAATATCTTGTAACTGCTCTTTTTTGGTCAACATCATCAAGAACCAAAACAACCTTTTTATTGGAGAGCTTTTGTTGTATTATTGACATTCCATTCCGCACATTTCCCAACCTGATTTTCTCTTCTCCAAGTATCTCAGAAAGAACTGTCTCTTGCAGATTTACTAGCCATATTTATGTGAACTCTATCTCACATCTTCAAGAAAACAACAAAAACCTTAAAACTTGTGACTGATTGAATTATATACAGATGTAGCAACGGTACTTTTACCAATACCATGGATGCCTACTATGTGGACATCTACATCATTAACCGGAACATTCAGAAGCGAGTTTACTTTATCCAGTCTAGACTCCAATCCAATAGGGTAATTGGCAACATGGAAAAGTGTACGATTAATCTTGAGGGAGACTTCCTTAAAGTTATTTGCAATTAATTGATATTCATATCCCTCCCTACCTAACAAGTAAAAAGTTGTCTGAATTCAAGTTATTTATTACTATTAGTAATCAAAGAATTTGGGGAAAATGAGTGAAGAAAACTTTGGAATGTTTCACATAAAAGAAAACGCATAAGGGAATCGTTTTGATAAAAGATAATGAATTATGTATATAATTATCCTATTTATAGAGTTCAATTGCGCCAACTAACTCCTAAGAAACTCTTAACTAATCCCTAATTAGGGATGTGCAAAAAAATCGGTTATCCATAACTAAATTGGTATCCAAATTTATCCACTTAAAAAAAATCAAATCAAATACTAAAATAAAATTTGGTTTTGTTATTGGATATCCAAATATAAACGGTTACCCATTATAAAAATTTGGTTTTGTTATTGGTTATCCAAATTTTACTATGTGTTAAATTTTTATTTTTGTATGTTTTCATGTTTATCACATTATAAATCAATTTTATATTTAAATTTTTTTTTTAATTTTATAAAAAAATTATTTTAAAAATAAAAATCAGATTTTTTTTTTCTTTTCACCAAAAATATTATATTTGGATTTTTTTTTTCGAAAAAATTATATTTGATATTTTTTTTCAAATAAAATTATTATTTTTTTCTAAATAAAAAAGATATTTTTTATCATGTATTTTTTTCAGTAAATAAATGTTTTTAAAAAAAATATAGATTTTTTTTATTTTTTTTATTTTTAGAATATAATTTTTTTATTTTCAATTTTTTTAATATATTTTTTTTTCTTTTTTCTGAATATTTGTTATTGTTTTTCTAAAAAAAATGTTTTTTTTTATGTTTTTTAAATTTTAAAAGAAAAAATATTTTTAAATCTCATAAAATTTGTTTATGAACAATTATGAGAGATTTTAGAAATTTGAACAATTTTTTTGATGAGTTATTTATTTTATGAACTTATAGAGATATGATTCATAATTATTTTATTTTATGACCGTTTTTATGTAACATATCATACTTTGGGATTGTTTTTAATCGAGATATTATTTGTGGTGATTATAAAAGTCAAACTTAAAATAATTTTTTAAAATAAATATTTTTTTTATATAAAATATTTTTATAATTAGTGAAAAGAAAAAAGTTAGTTAAAAGAAAATAAAATTAGTGAAAATAAAACTATTTTTTTTTTATAAAATTGGTTTTGAAATTGATTTTTTTAAGAAAATAAAAAATTGGTTTTAAAGAAATTGATTTAAAACTATTTTTTTTAACTATTTTTTTTTGAAAAACCGGTTTAAAACCGAACCGATCCACTTATAAACCGATTTTTTTAAAAAAAATTGGTTTTATGAAAATGATTTTAAGAACCAAACCGAACCATATATATGGTTCAATTTGGTTTGGTTCATGATCCATGCACACCCCTATCCCTAACTATTATAACATTTCCAAATTCTCATAGCAGAGTTATAAGTCATTAGGTTTGAGAGGTGAAAGTCTGACGTATCAGGTACTTGAAAAGATAACTGAGTTGCTATTTATGAAACAAATAGGAGTCCAAATTATAGAGATCTCAGAGACACGTTATCGAACGATGAGTATAAATCGGTGTAACGACTATAAAATATATATATCCCGAATTTCGATATGTCCGAGATGACTTACTCAGACATGATGCACCTCTCAGGTTTTAGAAGGAATAGTCAAAAGTCATTCACCGGTTATGAAATTATGATTTGTCCATTATAGCATTCTTCCATAAATCATGGAATATTATGATAACCATCAATAATGGATGGCTGTAACTGCTATTCTATTAATGACCATCAAAATCATACTTATGTCCATAAAAAATAGGGGGAGAATAACAATATAAATAGGAAAGTTTGGATATCAAAAAAGGTAGTTGATCGATGAATAACACAAAAAGAGAAAACATACAAGAAACTTTGGACCATCAACAATGGTGACCATTGATCCATCCTAACTTACTTCCTGCCAGATAGGACGATTGTGATCCCGCCTTATCAGTTTCAGAGGATTCTCCAAATAATGTTTATCAACATTTGACACTCACAGTGGGGCTCTGATCGTGTGTCTATTCGTGCACGAACCAATCAATTGTAATATAGAAAATATCAAACCCACAGACACCAATGTCAACTTACTGTGATCTATCGTTTTTCGATATACTTTCGGGACTCAGATAAATTTTGGTAATTCTTTTTGATTTAAAATAATTTTTGGAGGAAATATCGATTTAAAAATACTACTCATTTTCGTGCAACCTATGTTATGTTTCAAAATCGCAAATGTCATGATGTTGCTCAACGAAATACAATTTTGAAACAATTTGTGAAAACCGATAAATCCTAATTAATTAATAAAGCGTTGTCATTGTTTATAGAAATTAAAAATTCAAATTTTATTGACCGGATACCGATCTTACACTGTCGCGTTATTAACCAATATCTAAGTGTTTTTGCTTTCGCGCAAAACATTTTTTTAACTTTTAAAACTAGAATTCATAACAAAAAAAATAAATTTATGTTAAAATCAATGTCGATGTAATTTACCAGGACGATCTCATATCCCAAACTCTAAGAGCTTAATCGGACATGTTTGAGGAAAACATATTGTTATTATACTAAACATGAATTAATAATAAAACTATTAATTAAAATAATAATAATTAATATATATATATATATATATATATATATATATATATATATATATATATATATATATATATATATATATATATATATATATATATATATGAGAGAGAGATAAAAATGTGGGAGAGATAAACAATAGGCATATATGGAACTAGCAAGTAACTAACCAATAAACATGTGAATCAAAATAGTACGAACAGTGCAGATTGAGACTGATATAAATACTTTGAAATAGTTAAATGCAGTGAATAATAAAAACAACAGTATAAATTAAAATTGAAAATTAATTAGCAGCAACTATAAACAAATGGAAATTAAGAATAATAGAAATAAAAACTGAAATTAAATAAAGAGTAAAATAAATAATGTAAGAAATAAAAGCTGATAAAATTAAACCTGCAAGAAAATTTGAAAACAAATGCAATACAGAAATTGAAATTTGCAAATATAATTTCGACAAGATTGTTGAATTGATGATCCAAGTACATATAGAAATCTCAATTCTAAATTGGAGCAGTCCCTAAATGTGAGAAAATGCAGCTTTTATAACAACAAAATTTCTGCCTAAAATAAGTATTTTAAAATTCTAATAATTCTCATAAGACACTTAAAACTTAAGAAGTTAGAGGAGTGGGATAAATATATGCTGAAGTGGGGAGAAACCGAATTTTCATGTTGCTATTTTTCAGGCCTCAAAATTTATGGTGAATGTCATGAGTACAAAATGGAGAGAACATGTTGCTTAAGGTCCATAGCGAACGCCATGGCCTCATGGAGAACGCCATGACCTCTGAAACTTGGTCTTTTGCTTTTCTTTGGATGGCACGTGACTCCCATGTCTGCCATCTCATTGTGGACGCCATGGAAAACACCATGAGTGCAGAAACTTGCTATTTTCTCCATTCTTTTCCGTTTTCGTCCCAATTTCTCGCACTGATGCTCTTCTTTGGAAAACACCTAAAACAGACATAAAATACTAGCATAACATTACAAACATATAGATAAAATATTCTAAAATGACATGTGTATCGCGTAAAAACGTGATGTGATTCGTGGTTATCAGGCCCGTTAAAACTTTTCCGGACCACACAATCATACTAGTCAAATATCTTTCCAACCCTACCGTCACTTTCCGTAAATAAATCTCCATGAAAACTTATTGAAAGAGGTGTCTTGGCTTCTAGATATTCCTGCACATGCCTTTTCACTATCCGAAAAGAGAAAAGTCGATTTTAAACTCTTGTACGCTTGAGGATTTGGGCTACAGTCCATACACATATGATGGACTTCTCGTCGGCGCCCCAACCACGCATCATGCGTCCAAGAATCGAGCAAAACCCTCGACAAACTTCATCAAATGTGAAGCTAGGTTTTCGGAAACTGAATCTGATTCTGACTTGTTCAAACCACATAATGATTCAACAAAACGACATTGGAGGCGCGTGATTGTTAACGTCAAACTAAACAACACCTAGTCATCCTACTTAGGGGTGACAATTGGATTTATTAAGACAAAATCCATCCAATTCATCCACAAAAAAAATTCATTCAATTCATCAACTACATAAAAACTAAAACTAAGTTAATGGATTGAACTATATCCATCCATATTTATGTGTATGAATTGATTCAATCCATCCAACACATTTTAATTTTTTCCCTCCGCTAAATCTATTTAAAAAAAAACAATTTTTTTTAATATTTAAAATTTATTTTTTTGTAAAATACTAGATTTTTTTCTCCGAAAAATACAAAAAATCGATTATTTCCAAAAAAGAAATGATTTTCTCCAAAAGTATAAATTCGATTTTTTCAAAAATAAAAAAATCATTTTTTTCAATTTTTTTTTTTCGAAACTAAAAAAAAAAATTGAATGCATCAATATCCACTAAAAAAATATGACAATGGATTGGATGGATGAATTATATTCTTAATTGATGGATTGAATTGAATATTATTAAAAAAAATTAATGGATTGGCAATGAAGTAATGAATTATTTTGATCAATTCATATCCATCTCATTCATCCATTTTCCCATCACTAACAATAAAATTGGTCTAAACACATAGGTGCACTCGCTTTGGATAGATCTACTTCCCGATATTCCAACCTCAACCAGGTATGAATTGCGACGCGTAAGCATTCATCCGAACGAAAGTGGTGATATTCAATTATCCTATCCACGGGGACAACGTAGATAAAGTACATAATTACAACTCGACGATTCGAGCGACAGTAGTTACGATAGTGATGTCACTATTAAAAGATAAATAATTCTTACGTTTTTCGTAACTGACTGCTATATGTGAATCAAAGTATCTAGGATGCTTTTATGTGAATATGATTATTGTGAGTTATGCTTAGATGATAAGTCGGTTATCAAGTATCACACACTGCATATAATAAGTTTAAATATTAATATCCATTAGCTAAAAGTGTTTTTCTAGTTAAACCCTGACATTAGAACCAATATTGTGAACTTAAAGTGAAGTGATTTACCGTATAGCTTTGGTGTAGATGTTCAAATCTAGTGATAGAGCTACTTTTTATCACTTTTAGTCAAACTGAAGGTTGGAGTCAAAATCAATTTTGGTTTGAAGTTACCAAACATCTCACTGTTTACTTAAATTACTTGTGTGATTTAGTATAATGTTTCCTGAGATGATTAAGAGCTCTCTTTCATATTCTTTCGAGTGGAGTGTGCTTTTCTGTAAATGTTTTTGCTACAGTCAGTTAATCCTATGGTAGGTTTCCAATTTTTTAGGATTTTCTAGCCTATTATTTTCTATAAAATTACTTCCGCAGAAAATCGTTTATTTGAAGTTCATTAAGATCTTAGTTCTATGGCTGAGTAACATTAATCATTAAATATTACATTGTAGCATTGCAAATTTGAATGTATTCCCTGTTTCGGTTATCATGGAGCTCAAGTCCATTGTAGTTACTACATATTCACATGCAGTTATTATTTGGGACATACAAAAATTTTGCAAGCTGTGGTTTATTTAGTGATCATGTTATTCTTTTGCCTCTGCTTATAGGAGCTGAAAGGTGATATTGTACGGGCTGCCGGATTCGGACCGGATTACTCAAACATGGGAGACTATAAACATAATAATTGTTTATTGGGAGAATGCAGAACTTCAGAAAGTAATAGAGGAAGATAGATTTCTCGACCAAATGAAGAACCTCAAGTTCTATCAGAATTGTCAAGTTCCACTGAAACTTTAGATGATTTTCGCTATAAATTGAAATTCGTTGTATCCAATGTATCTGGTATTGAAGATACGCGAATTCATGGCAAGCAAAACTAATTGATAAACAAGTAATTCAAGAAAACATCGGTGATAGTATTTCTTCATCAATTACACCCATGTTGTTGTTGATGTTGGTAAAATTAGTCCGATATGCGATTTCATTTATATATTTGTTTTTGTCAATACAAGTCTGAAATGTGATGGTATGTGATTGAAGTATATTTGCATCTTCTCCTTATTAAATGGAGATGCATCACATGTATTTCAGCAAGCTCGAACTTTAATCTGAATATTTGGTTAAGTATTGTTTATATTTGTTTTCTATTGATAGGGATACAATGTGATGTTGCCGCATTGGAGAATTCAAATCCGAGAGCAAAATCTTAAAGCTATTTAGATTGAAATTTTTGTGATGTTGAAGTATTGATACAAACTATTTTTATAACTAACAAGTATATCAATGTATGTCATAATACAGGCTAAAAAATAACTCATCTATTAGGCAAAAAATCGAAGGATAACAAATCGTCCGCGAAAGCATGTACTTCCTCAATCAAGAGGGTCGACAAGATCAAGAAGTAGAATAGACTAAAGTTTATGCTTTAATTAAATATTTTTATTGTTGGATAAGTCAAGTTAATTTTTTGGCCGTTTGTAACTAGTGACACATTTAGAATTTACTTTAGGCAATGAGTGTCGCTCATTTCTCCTACTATGATAAAAAAGGAAACCAAGATGTCACGCGAAGTAAAACAAATAAGTTAAAGAAGAGAAGTCGGTTTATCTCGTTGGATAGTAATCTAATGCAAAATTTGACATCACCTTTTGAGTATTGTGGAATGCTTGTACGTTTAATCATTCTTATGCAATTTGCCAGGTACAAAGTCCGGACAGAGGTTTACCCTCCAATAAAAATAGGGATCGAGAACGGCGAAGACCTTCACTGAAAGCATTCAACCCAAGATCTCCACATGGGGCAAATCGGTCACGTAAATGTTAAACCTATGGCCGAGTTAAGTTCAATAAAACCTCTGACCTATGAAATCGGCCACGTAAATGTTAAACCTCTAGTTGAGTTAAGTTCAATAAAACCTTAGACCTATGAAATCGACTAAGTAAATGTTAAACCTCTAGCCAGGTTAAGTTAAATAAAACCTCTGACCTTAAGCAATCGGCCACGTAAATGAGAAACCTCTGGCCGGGTTAAGTTAAATAAAACCTCTGACCTTAAACAATCAGCCACGTAAATAAAGAACCTCTGGCCGAGTTATGTTAATAAAACCTCTGACTGAATCCAAAGTCCAAGTAAATAAGAACCTCTAGAAAATTGGTCAAGTAAATAAGAATCTCTGACCAGGTTATGTTAATTGAAACCTCTAACCCTAAGTGAAAGCCCAAGCTAGCGTATACCTAGACCTAACCGGTTCATTTAAAATATATCCCCGACCAAATATTGAGATCCACTATGATCCACCCAGAGTTGGTCGATCTATGTTTAAAATAAAGAGATCCATCAGTCAGTAACGCCTGATTCACTAGGGCTTTTAATCTATATGGTGCAAATATCAGCTAAAGGAAATGTATGATCTGTTTGTGACCAACCATTCTATTTGATTTCTACTCAAACAATCAATTATTACCAAAGAGATAAAACCCATTAAGGCTACATAGCAATTCTAAAAGGATTAACGTGGTCACGACTAAAACAATCTGATGAGGGCTCGAATATTATTGTTAAAGGATCCAGAAAGCTTCCAAACGTTAAAAAATGCACCCGTAAAGTATGACTAAAACGATTATGAAGCAATGGGAGAGATCTCGGATTTTAATCACATAAAAGATTCTTAGGCATTGAAACCCACTCACCTAGGTCGCGTAAAGAATAAATCAAGATATACTTGGAATTTGCCAACACGAGAATGTGTGAATCTTTCAGGATTTGCCTACTACTAATATTTGAAAACCCACATGGCTATCACACTTCTAATAAAACCTTTCCTTGTTTAAAATGGGATGTCAACTGGTCGAGATCCCACTTGGGACTCCCCGACTTATATATGTATAGAACCTACCGAGTTCTACGAAACCAATAGGTTGGGATCCCACTTGGGACTCCTCGACTTATATATGTCTAGAACCTACTGATTTCTATGACACCAATAGGTCGGAATCCCACCGGGGATCTCCGACTTATATATGTCTAGAACTTACCGAGTTCTAAGACGCCAAAAGGTTGAGATACCACTTGGGGCTCTCGGACTTATATATGTATAGAACCCACCAAGTTCTATGACACCAACATATCAGGATCCCATTGGGGCTTTGCGACTTATATATGTCTAGAACCTACGGATTTCTACGACACCAACAGATTGGGATCCCACTTAGGCTCTCCGAATTCTCTATGTCTAGAACCTAACGAGTTCTACGACACCAACAAATTGAGATCCCACTAGGGCTCTCCAACTTCTCTATGTATTAAAACGGTTTGGAAACTCTGTCAACCTAGAGTCATGATAGCGATTGGTTTCTCCATAAAATTCATCATAAGAGAGAGAGAGAGAGAGAGAGAGAGAGAGAGAGAGAGAGAGAGAGAGAGAGAGGAGATCTGATAAGACATACATCATTAATACTCTTAAAAACCTATTATCACACGTCAGCAGGACACGAGACGACCATTGTAGTAAACTAAATCGAATGGAAGTACTACAATTTAAGAGGAAAGAATTTTGTGATTTTTTGTCCGAACACTTCATCCCGTTGGGACTCGTGATTGGGGGGCTTATGTACACCCCAAAATTTTCAAATTCGAGTTATTAGTCACTAGGTCCGAGAGGTGAAAGTCAGGTGTGTTGGGTACTTGAAAAGATAACCGAGTTGCTGCTTATGAAAGAAATAGGAGCCCGAATCATAGAGGTCTTGGAGGCACGTTCCTGAACGATGAGTATAAATTGGTGTAACGACTATATAGTATATATATCCCGACTTTCAATATGTCCGGGATGGCTTACTTAGACAGGATGCACCCATCTCGGGTTCTAGAAGTGATAGCCAAAAGTCATTCACTGGTTATGAAATTATGATCTATTTGCTACAACATTCTTCCATAAATCATGGAATATTATGACAACCATTAATAGTGGGCGGCTGTAATTGCTATTCTACTAATGACCATCAAACCATACTTATGTCCATAAAAAGTAAATAAAGGAGTCTCTTGGAAATCGGGGGGGGGGGGGGGGAGGAGAATAACAATATAAATAGGAAAGCCTGAACACCCAAAAAAGGGGTAGCTGATTAATGAATAGCAAAAAAATTAGAAAGCATACGAGAAACCTTGGACCATAAATAATGGTGCCATTGATCCCGCCTGATCGACTTCAGGGGGATTTCTCAAAATAATGTTTATCAAGAACTATTATTACTTATAAAAATTTGTTTCGTAAAGAGTTTAATGGTTATGCATTCATTTTACAGTGTCATCCAATTGGAATTTATCATTCAGTCATGTCACTTAAAAATTATAGTATGATGTAATATGATACATGATGGTGATTTGTTAATCATGTGAAATTATTTTACATTGTCAGTGCATGTCTCATTTTCTTTTTCAGAAAACTCAACTTTGCGTCTTTAACTAAATTATAGCTTAACTTTGTCTCATTCTCACTATCGACTTCAAACCATTTTCACAATTCACTCTGCAAATGCAAATAAAAACCTCGATCAACATCGAGCGCTTTTATCCAATTAAAATCAAAACACTTAATCATACTTAAACACCATTTCAAAGGATGAAAAGGGAGATGGTATAAAGCCTTCTAGTCATCCCCTCGATTGTTTGGATACGAGTTGCCTTACTCGACCATTCGAGCAATAGTCATCCATTGAAAACTTCTAATCTGATTCATCTCAAACCATTTTTCATAATCAACTTTGAGAACTCATTTTTGTAGTAACTTGGACGAAAAATGAGGTGGTCTAGAGTCTTCTATTCCCTTCCCCGGGTACTTGGATACGAGTTGTCTTACTCGATCATTTGAGTATTCTTCATATATCCAAGATACGTTAACAATATCCAATCCTTTTACAATTAAGGATGAAAAGCGATATTTTCTAAATCCTTTTATTCCTCATCTCAATTATTAATATACGAGTTGCCTTACTCGACCATTCGAGTAATCGTCATCCAACAAATATTCAACCAGTCAAACTTATTTTTCGCCCTTGTGCGACTTCGAAATTTTTTTTCTTCAAAAATGAGTATGCTTTAACTATATTTACATGAAACAAACAAATGCTTCTTCCTCCAAGAGTGAGGAGCAAGCAAATGTTTAACCACTCAATATATCTAAAGCATCACTCTTTAAAAGCAACGAACAAATAGTTATTTGCTACAAAGAACTATGTAGCCTTGAGTTCTCCATCGCACCTGAAGATACGTATGAGTGAGATTCTAATGTATTTCCAGGCATAATAATAAAAAAACACCAAAGATATCTTTTGTCTCGCAGAACTACGTAGCTTAAAATTCTTCATTGTACTTGAGGATGCATACGAGCGAGACCCGCAATCTTGTCAAACACCCTAATAAAAATATTTTTTGTGACCCTTTTCTTTTCCTTTTTCACATTTTATCTTTTGAAGAATACAATTAACATATCTAGCATTCTATTGCAAGTTTAAATAAAAGGTTCCCGTTGAGTACAACTGATGTGAGGGGTGCTAATACTTTCCCCTAGCGTAATCGACTCCCGAATCTAAATTTGGTTACGACAACCATCTTCTTTTTCTTTTAAGTTTTTTTATCGATATTTTCCCTTTCCTTATTTGGAATAAATAAAGTTCGGTGGTGAATCTATTTGAATAATTTTCCGCGAGCGTATGATACGCTTCGCGAATGATCGTATTTTTTGAAGTACGATAGTTGACGACTCTGCTGGAGATCAACACCATTGCTCTTGTAAGAGAGAGTCAAGCCTAATTTAGTTCGATTTACGATGAACGCTTAGCTTTGTTTACTTTTTTCTTCTATCCTATTTTCTTTATCTCATTGTATTATTTCTATCTATTATATGTTGTTGGTTCTCATGGTACTATTGGGGGCTCTCTGGTTATTGACACTTTGTGAGATAGGCTTTCTACCCGAGTATGAGAAAAACCATAAGATTATGATGGTGGTTGTGTAGTATTGTAATGTGAGATGCATTCCTCGTTTGGGACGATACGAGGACCCCGCCTAGAGTAGATTCTCTTGGGGTTGTTATTATCCAATGAGCCTTCGTCACAACAATAATGTTTTCAAGTTGGAACGATGGCTCTAGGGAACTTCTTAGAACCGTGGAGTCGATGGTTGTGTAGTATTGGCCTGCGAGGTATCTTCCTCATTGGGATGGTACGGAAACTTCACCTCGAAGAGATCGTCTTGAGGGTATTATTATCCGACGAGCCTTTGTCATGGCGGTCATATTCTCAAGAAGGATCCATAACTCTGGGAACATACTGCCGCATCTCGAAAAATACGATTCTTTGCGAAATTGCGAAAAAATATTTCAAACAGAGTCACCACTGAACTTTATTTATTACAAAAGAGGAAATGGAAAATATTGATAAAACCTTTACAAAAGAAGAAAATGGTCTCCGCAACCAAATTTGGGTTCGGAAGTCGATTACGTAAGGAGAAGGTATTAACACCCCTCACGTTCGTTGTACTCAACGATAACCTTTTAGTTAAACTTGCGATTGAATGTTAGCTTGTGTTAGTTGTTTTCTTCGAATGACAAAAAGTACAAAAGAAAAAAAGGGGTCGCAAAAATGTTTTTATTAGGGTGTTTGATAAGATTGCGGGTCTCAATCCTATGTATCCTCGGGTACAATGAAGATTTCAAAGCTTCGTAGTTCGGGGCAAGACAAAAGATATTTTTGGTATTTTTTGTTATAGTGTTTGACGAGACGATGAATCTCGCTCCTACGTATCTTCAGGTGGGATGGAGAACTCAAAAGATATTTTTGGATATTTTTGGAGATATTTTTGGATAACAAATGAGTGTTTGTTAATATATTTTAGAGAACGAATATTTAGGTCGCATTCTAACGGTTAAACATTGTCTTGCATGCTCGCGGGGTGGCTTAAGCGTTAGTTTGTATACGCGTTAAAAAGGACTAAATAGTGTCCATTTGAAAAGGTTTTCATTCGCACAAGGGAGATAAATGATAAGTTTGATTTACTGAACAAGTGCTTAGATCACATTCTAACGGTTAAACATGAGCTTGCGTGGTCACGGGGGAGACTTAAGCGCTAGTTTGTATACACATTAGAAAATATTAAACAATGTTCTTTTGAAAAAGAGTTTTTGATTGCACAGCGGCGAGAAAAATAGTTTGATGTGTTGAGTGCTTTTAAAGTGAATGAAGAATGTGTCATATCCTAAATTTTACTCTGAAATTTGTTTATTGCATCAACATGACATGATCATTCCATTTGATCTTACATTTCATTGCATCATTATTTTCACTTTCGCATTTTTATTTTATTAAAAGTTAAATGAAGTTACATTTTTGATGTTTGAAGTTGTATTTCAAATATTAAATTTAATTTGTTTTAATTAATTGTGAGTATAAGAAAATAAAATAAAATAAAATTGCATTTTATTGATTCGAATAATTGTTCATCGTAACTTCATAAATCGCATTTAAACACACACACTCTATGGCTTCACCTACCAAAGTCTCTCTTGTCTCTAAGCTGAAAAATGTCTGATCCTACAAAAATTTCAAATTCCAACCAGGTCTTTAATCTGTGAGTTATTCCAAGTTAGTATTCTCTGTTTGGATTCTTTAGAAGTTGTGTGTTCTCAATTGGTTTTCAAGCTCTTAATTGTCCATATCATAAGGCTTCGATTGATACGTTGCTATGTGTCCTGTAATCGGTTCTACGAGGCTGGAGCTGAAAGGTTTAAGCTTTTAGAGAGGTTTCATCAAGTGAAAATCAAGGGGAAGAAGATTCTTCCTTAAATTGACAAAGGTGTTGCAGTTGATAAAGACTTATCCTCATTGGTTGTTGATATTATTGTGAAGTGTGCATCAATAGCTTCCGTTAAAGATGATGCTTACTTCATAAGGTTGATTCATTTGATGGATGAAGTAAGGTCGTGGCTTGGAGGATTGGATTCCAATTCATATGGGAATTGTGCCAAGGCGTGTTAGCATATCACTTGGGTAATTGCACTTTAAATTTCCTTGACAAGACATCATTCTTAGATCAAGATTTGGTCACTTCGTGCTAAACGACATTGATTGAATATGCAAAATCTTCACTTAAAGATCAGCCAGTCATTATACATACCTCCATATATTGTGTATGGCGACGACGCAGTTGCTATTGCAAAATTCATGCATGGGTTATGCCATCTCTGTCTTACTGGAAATAAGATGACTAATGATTGATTTTGACAGGTTACGACGGTTAGAACCGCTGCAATTTGCATGTTACGACGGTTGTAGCTCTGTTCCAGAAACGTGCGTCACGAGGCTATATTACGCCGGTTGTCAAAACCTTCATACCAACCGTCGTTCATTCTCATGACAGTTAGAGAAATGACGTAACTTGAATATTGCGACGGTTACCAACCGTCGTGGAATTTCGTTTTGATTTTTGTTTTCATTGTTGATTGCGACGGTTTCAAACCGTCATGGGTGTCACATCCTGACGGTTGCCAACCGTCGTGGAATTTCGTTTTGATTTAAAAGTTTTAAATAAAATTTATTTGTCAACAGTTGAAAGTTGTACTAATTATTTAATTTTTACTTTTAGCAACAGTGTAAACCATTATTAACTTTTATCTATAGTATTATTTTTTTTATAATATTTTGTTTTTTAATTATTATCTACTAAACTATTTTTAAATATAGTATATTTTTTAAAATTATTTCTACTAAAATATTTTTATTTATGGTATTATTTTTTTGTAATATTTCTTTATCTTTTTATTTGATTTTCTATCACTTTTTAACGCAGTAAAATTAATTCCAATAAAAAAACATGTAATATCAAATAAGCATCATGATATAAAAAAAAATGGTTGATCCATAATCATGTCATGTAGTACAAAAAACCAAAAAAAGATATCAAATCATAATCTTATAATAATAAGCATCCTAATGCCAAAAATATAAGGGAACGTTCATAATTTAATTGTTTCATAGAAAAGTCTAATTTGTCCTTCTTATTGATCCACTATCTACAATTCGGTAGCTAGACTCAGAAAAACGTCTTCCATCAGCAGGTGATTCCAATCCCTGAAAAAAAATATATTCATATAATACTCTTTAAAATAATGCTCATGCAATTTAACTTCAAATGCATCAAAATGATATACATGTCTTTCACTAGAATTTTTCATTTGCATTAAGAGTTCAATTTCCTCCTTCCTAGCATTGTCCCTTTGCTTTAAGAATGCCTCCATCAATTCATCAATTTTTGAATTCTTTTCTTTAAGTGCATTAATTTCTTCTTGCATTTCCTTTATTTTTTCATTTTCTTCAAAAGAAGACGCTGATCTCGTAGATCTTTTAATTTGAGATGGTGTAACTCCAAGTCCCATGCTACGAACATATCCATGATGTTCTTTTCCAAATACTTTCTCAAATGCCTCATTTTCAGACATGGAATCCTTAATTGCAGCTTATAATTTTTCCTGCACATGCAAAAGAGAAAACTGAACTACTGTTTATATAATAAGGATAATGTATATTAGTAACAAGTTCCAATACATTACATTTTCATACCAAATTATTTATAAAATACAATTTCCAGTACATTACACTTTCATACCAAAGTATTTTTTAAATACATAGTCCACTGATTGCACTTTTCTCAACATAGTATTTAAGACCAACTCCACTATTCCCTGCTATATGTGATATGAAAATAGTGCATGCACTTTTCTAAATCCCCATTTATGTACTATAGGAACTTATGAATATATATATATATATATATATATATATATATATATATATATATATATATATATATATATATATATATATATATATATATATATATATATATATATATATATATATATATATATATATATATATATTATATTCATTTATATACTAATTTATGTACTATATGGTCAAAGAAAAACACATATGCATATTGAACATAGAAATTGAATACACAGAAGTTAAATATATTTTGAATATTTAAAAAGTAATGTCCATAAATGTGTTTCTATACCTCGAATAATACATTTTAAGTTGCTACTGTTTCAGTTACTTGAAAATGATTGAAAAATGTATATCTTAAGTTGAAAAATGCTAATATATGGGAAACAAGTTTGATAGAATTATAGTGGCCACTTTGTTGTAGACTTATAATAGTACATAAAATTAAAATCACCACTAGGTTACTTAGTTTTATAATGGCCACTCATTTAGTTCCTAAGTTACTTAGTAGAACACAATTGAATTGTCTAAGCATAAACTAAATATATCATGAGACAAAGTAATTATAGAAAAAATAATCATAATTTTTAACGTAACTTAACCAGTTTTCAGACAGGTTCTCCCCACCTCTATGAGATGCCAAAAGGTGTTATTTTTTTCTCAAACCTTAAGGAGACTAAGAAATATTTCAAAAGAATTAACTTGTACTTACATCATTGTTGTATGCATCTTCATTGACAAAAGACCTGTTAGACTTTTTATGAGAAACTGCATGCATTTCTCCTCTACTGTATGATCGGCCATCTCTTGATTCCTACAAATAAGAACAGATATTAATAATTTATACTATTAAGCATACAATCAACAATATATAGATTTAGACATACCAACTCATGTTGCTTCCTTGCAAGCGACTTAGATCCAAGTGTATGCGGAGTCTTTAATTTTCCTCTATTCTGGACATTTTGTTTTGCTATTCTCTACATTGATAACAAATAAAAACACGCGTTATAGATAGGAATAAGATACAATTTCTTACTTATATATTAAAAATAAAATTATACAAGTAAAACACTAATATTACCTGTGTTTTTTCTTTCCGCCTATATTGAACAAAAACAACCCAATCATTTTCCGTAATGCCTTTGCATTTTGGATAATTTTGAAGACTTTCCTCCAAAGTGAGTGAGATCCCATATATAAAATCTTTGAAACAATTGGCAACGGCCATCCTTCCATTTCTTTGCAGCAGAAGCAAGTATGTAATCTTTGTCATGCCCATCATCAACAACAAAATGACGCTAACTATAAGAATAAAAATTAGTTGACAAAGCAAATAATAATCACCAAGAAATTAATTTTAAAAAAATATAATTGTTTATTAATGATACCTTTATCTTTGAATCATAAAACTTTGTTTTTCTATCCACTGGAATATCCCTCCAACTCTCGAACATTATGGGAAAGTCTTTAAACATTCTAATAATTATTCCCAAATACCCTACTAGCAAACCAACAGCTGGTCCTACTGCACGATGAGTCTTATCCCATTCAAGTATTATCCATGTTCCACCAGGCTTTGATTTTTCAACCAAGTCTTTCACACATAAGCGTGTGTTTGAAACATAACCCTCCTCATCTATCACATAAAAAAGTAAACAAATTAATGTCATAACTCAACTATGTAAAAACAAAATTATTTACAGATACTTTAACCTTAACTTACTTACTAATAACATTTAAATCCCAATACTCAGAACTAGTGACTCGAACAACATCTTATGCCCCATCTTCTACCACAACATCTTCAGTCTCATCTCCTACCACAACATTTTCAGTATCATCTCCTACCACAACATTTTCAGTCTCATATTCTACCACAACATCTTTAATTGTAGTTTGGATTGGCGGAGGGACTATTGTAGTTTGGATTGGCGTAGGGGTTATTGTAGTTTGGATTGGTGTAGGGGTTATTATAGTTTGGATTGGTAGAGAGGCTATTGATAATTTTTGAGTTGTCGTTGAACGTAGGAGCTTCTTGTTTACTTCAAGCTCTCTAGGTTGTACAAACCTCAGACGACCCTTCACAGACTAAATAAAATGCATCAGTGAATATTAGTCAACAATCAATACAATTAATTTGTATAGAGTAGTATTGAGAATTTATTACTAACCGATGATGGTTTTGAAGAAGACGAAGATGCCGTGTAAAGGCATTGAGAGAGTTTAGTAAGATTGAGAGCCTGCATATTTTTTTGATTCTCTTCAATTGTTTTGTGGCGAATATCCTCATATGATGAATTCATTCTTTCACAACAAACTTCAACTGCAAGTATAGGTGATAAACAAGTCAGTACACTAAAAGAAAAATTATGACTACAAATTTAGTAAATATAACATAAACACAAAGAGTAACATAAATTATGACTACAAATTTAATAAACATAACATAAACACAATAAATTAAAAGATAAATTATGCAATAAAACATAGAGTAACAATGTCATATGTTGGTATTTCATTTCTATAACGATGAATAAACATAAAAAGTAAGAATGTCATACATTAATTAGGGATAAGAAACAAAAAACATAAGTTTCACACGAGTTACAAACAAGCTAGACTTTTTATCAGTAAAAAACTATATATTAATTATTGTTATCATTCGCCACTGAAGTTCCAGGTTCATCATTAGAACAAATTTGTTCCAAATTTTGTGAGGGGTATGGCTCAATGGGTGTCATCATTTCATCATTTCCACCCATGACATACAACTCTCTTGGCTTCAAATGAACAGGTATGCTCCATCCTTGTTCGTTCTTATCATCCACATAAAAAACCATCTGAGCTTCTGACGCTTGAATGTATGGCTCATTATCTTCATGTTCCTCAGTATGTAGTAGTCTTACAAAGTTTATAGAGGTAAAATCCATCTTATCTATCTTAATGCCTCTTGGATTTGTGGTATTAGCCCATTCACATTTAAACATAGGCACTATGAAGCCATCATAGGAAAGCACAATAATGTCTATCAATCTTTCATAATAAGGCACCCCTCCAAATCTCATTTGGGTATCACTATTGTTTGAATAACTTTGTGTCCCAAACATGCCAAAAACTCCACTATTTTGAGTTTTTAAAAGATTGTCTCGTTCCAACGTTCGAAACTTGAACCCATTGACATTGAATGCGGTAAACCTTTTAACTTTATCATAAGGGCCATGAGCAAGACTAATGAGGACATCTTTATCTGGTCCATCAATGTTGTCAAGATTGTTGCAAATATATACACGATACAACATCCAATTACTCTTGTTATTAAAAACTAATTCAATACAAACATCTATTTTTGTACGAAAACTCACACGATTGCGGAACCAATGAGCAAACTCTTTATGAACCTTCTTGTCTATCTCAGAAGCACTTCTTTGACCGCGCCTCATTTGGTTCTGAGTAATACTTCGGAACTGCCTATTTGGTTATTCGATATTAGATGTAAAAATAAATCTTAATAGTGTATATGAAACAACTTAAATGGAATAAAACTACTTACTTTAGATAGTCATCAACTATTGGACAATTTGTTAAAATGTGTCTATGAGCCTGCAACTTTTCAATTGGTGTTAGGGTGTAATATGAAGATCCACCCACAGGTTTTCCGACTCTAGGAAATAATTCTGTTACACGTGAACCTGTTTGGATATCACCAATAGGTTCATCATCTACACGTCCAGGTTGATTCCATCTAGTCTCAATGTTTTCTATATATCTTGAACAAAATGTAAGAATCTCTTCAAAACGGTATCCTTCTGCATTAGACCCTTCTAGTTTTGCCTTATTACGTACATGCGATTTAAGTTTTCCCAAGTACCTATTATTGAACCACAATTGTATTAGTTAATTTTTTTTACTTTACTTTCTAAGTTAATATCATTACAACAAATTCACATAGTTTACCTTTCAACAGGATACATCCACCGATAATGAACAGGACCTCCAAGCTTAACCTCTTCAACAAGGTGAACAACCAAGTGAACCATAACAGTGAAGAACGAGGGAGGAAATAACATTTCCATGTGGCATAAAGTGAGGACAAATTGGTTTTGCATTTTTCCAAGTCTTTAATTTTCAATGCCTTACCACATAATTGTCTAAAGAATGAGCACAACTCAATCAATATTGCTGAAATCTCATGAGGTAATGTTGTGCGAATGGATAATAGTAGAAGTTGTTCCATTAATATATGACAATCATGACTCTTCATCATTCCATTCACCTTGAGATTTACCAAGTCAATGCATCTTGATATGTTGCTTGAATAACCATCAGGCACCCTAATATTCTTTAAAATTGTTAAAAAAATCCTTTTATCTTTACCCGTTAGACTAAAGGCCGTAGGAGAAATTCTACCATTTTCATCAGGCCAAAGATTAGGTCTTATGCCCATATTTTGAATATCTTCTAGAGCTTTAAAATGGTATTTACTCTTTTGCCTATCATTTAGTAAAGTAAATATGACATTATCGCATACATTTTTCTCAATATGCATCGGATCAAGATTATGGTGCAGAAGACTATCCTTCCAATACGGAAATTCAAAAAATATGCTTTTCTTTTTCCATTGTTGAGGATGACCTTGTGTAGGATCCAATTGTGTACTATCACCTTCTACAGGTTGTCCCTCATGTTTTCTTTTTACTGATTTTTCTTTCACTGGCTTTTTACCAAAGAAAACTTTAACCTCTTTAACCTGTTCAAAAATTTGATGTCCAAATAATGTTCTCGATGGACTCTGTATTTCTTGTTCACCATTAAAGTGGATCCTGTTCAATCTAAACCTGTGTCTCTGATTAAGTAAACGACGATGAACCATAAAACACCATTTACGACTAGCTTTAAGACGGAGAGAAGTAGTTCCAAAGTTACACGATGGGCAAACAAGTCATGTGTATGTGTTCCATCCAGAAAGTGCACCAAAACCTGGAAAGTCACTAATCGTCCACATCAAATTTGCATGTAACGTGAACATCTCTTTCTTGAAAGAATCATATGTATCCACACCATTTGTCCATAACTCCTTCAACTCTTTGACTAAGGGTTGTAAACATACATCAATATTATTTCTTGGTGCTTATTTACGAGGAATTATCATTGACATTATAAACAATGTCTGCTTCATGCAAACCCATGGAGGAGTGTTATATGGAATGAGAACAACTGGCCAAATACTATTATTTGTACTCATCACACCAAATGGATTAAAACCATCACTAGCCAATGCAAGACGCACGTTTCGTGGATCTGATGCAAACTAAGTATGTGTAAAGTCAAATTTCTTCCAAGCTTCTGAATCTCTAGGATGCCTCAACATTCCATCATTTTTAGTATCATTCGCATGCCATCTCATATCCTTGGCCGTCTTTGACAACAAAAATAATCTTTGTAATCGAGGTTTTAATGAAAAATAACGAAGATCCGTGGCTGGAATTTTCTACTTTTTCTTGTTAACATGGCCTTCTTCATTTGATTTCTATTTCGAAGTGTTACAAGTTTTGCAAGTCTCCCTCTCTTCATCTTCTCCCCAATAAAGCATACAACCGTTTGGACATGCAGGTATCTTTACATAATTCAAACCCAATTTTGTGATTGATTTCTTGGCTTCATAGAACGAACTTGGAATGTTTGCATATTCAAATGCATCTTTTATTAACTCTAAAATCATTGTCATTGCCTTCTCACTCAATCCACATAAACACTTTATATGGTACAACTTTACCAAAAAAGATAATCTTGAATATTGTCTACACCCTTCACATAAAGGTTGTTCTCCTTCTCTAGCCAATTCATAGTATTCCTTGGCCTCATTTCTTTCCTGAGTTAAACTTGGCATCACATAATCTTCTTAGTAAATCTCAAAATTTGATGCAGATGGTATTTCATTAGCATGATTCCTATCAACTCCAAATGCATCATTGATCATGTTCTGAATAGAATCTTCAACAATGATAGTATCCTCAACCATATTTGGAGTAGTACTATGGGAGATAGTACTATGTAGTACAGAGGACTCTCCATGATGAATCCAAATGGTGTATCCCTGCGGAAATGGTGACCACATTAAGTGGTCGAACATGTCACTCCTACTCTTTGATTTTCTGAAACCACAACGTTTACAAAGGCATATTACTACGTCATTTTCTTTTGCACCTTTAAATGAAAAGTCAATAAATTCTTTTATCCCTTGTTGATACGCAATCGATGATTGTGGCTTAGTAATCCATGACTTATCCATTTCTTCAAAAAATAAAAATATAGATATTATATTATTTGTTCAAGAGCTCTAGTACTATTTAATAAAAAATAACCAATAACATATTTGCATAACATAGAAAAAATCGTGAATATTAATACGAAAACATGTTATTTTGAATACACACTCACAAATTGTTTCCTTCTAAGTTTAATTTCAATATTTATTCTCTATGATCCTTACTACAAGTCAAGCCCGGTCCAAGGGGCAGGCAAGTAAGGCATATGCCTAGGACCTCAAGTTTTTAATAATATTACTAGTATTTTTGTGGTGCTTTCCATATTGTTAGTTAAAGTGTCTTAGATGTTTAATTAATGCTTGTTAGCTTTGATCATAATATACCATATAATAGTATATAACAGTGGTTAGAATACTACAAAATTTCAATCTAATCTTAGATAGTAACACAATTAAAATTTAATTTTGCATATTGTATTTCAGAGAAAATCTTTTTACCAGTGTTTTAGTAAAATATAGATAAATAAATTCAACATCATAATGACCATCTAAGCTTTTGTACATTAAAAATTAACAAACTATATTTCCAATTTATAATTTAGAGTGAGAAATAAACTATAAATTTTAGATTCTTTTACTATTAAGTTTTGTAAAGCCTATAGTTATAATGCATATCTTATGTACCTATGTTTCCAATTGAACAAGTACACTAACAAGAACAAGAAATCTTCAAATTGTTTACTAATATGCAGAATGAAAAGTACTCCAATTTCACTAAAAATACCACTACTCCATTTTCACTAAAAATCCCATTACTCGATGAACATTTCAAATAAAAGTAACCTTGAATTTGAATTATAACATACAATCAATCAAAATTAAGGATAAAATCATATCGTAAAGACACACTCAAATTGAAGGAAGAAATCATACCTCAAAAACACACAAACATTTGTAGAGAATGTTGACCTTGCAACTCACAAACAAAGTTGAAGAACGCAACACAAGGAGTAGCGAAGCAACTACATGGGAAAAGTTGTCTGTAACAAAAATCAAAGTAGCTTATCAGTAATTGATAGAAAACATGATATGCATAATGTGAAAAGATGTATAATTGTAGCAGTAGGAATTATGACATATTGTGAAGTGTTTCTGTCAAGGTATAAGTAAGAATATTTATACTAGATTCCCATTTCTATGCATTCAAGTGACTGAAGACAAATCAGAAGTAATTCATTGTCCACCTGAAGCTCAAGTAGCTGACAGTTTTACAAAGGCAATCAAAACTGACATCATTGAGAAATTAAGAGTTGAATTAGGAGTAACATTATTGAAGAAACAATTGTTTGAATTAAGATAAAATGATAGGAATAATTCAAACTATTGTAACAAGGGATTAGGTAGTTAGTCAGTTAAAATTGTATGTAACTAACACATTGACACCATATAAATGCAACATTAGAAATAAGGAAAAAACAATTTTGAAGGCTAAACTCAAAATCAATGGGAGGTTCCTACAGATTCTACGATTCATGCAAATAATTAGTTGTTTAGAACTGAAATCAGAAAATAGGAAAGAATAACATGAATAATAATTGAAACCAATTTTACTTTCCCAAGATGTCTTACATTAATATTTAGCTTCTAAAATCTGAATCAAATCACAATATGGATGTAAGGTATGTTCGGTATGGGTTTCGATTATACATTTTAAAATATAATGAAGAATCTTTTGAATAAAAGAATGATGTGTCCGAATGATTTGAAATAAGATCTTGTATTTTCTAAAAGGTTTTTGGCAGACTAAGAAAAGAAGGGAGAAATATGGCGAACATTTGTTTCTATTTTTCGACATGAGTTATACGGATGGCGTCCGAATTCTAGAATCTATGTTTCAAAAAACAAGCTTCAGATTGTAGAAGCGAAAAACATTTTTCTTAAAATGAAGTAAAAGAAATATTATATATTGTGTTTGTACATATTTGTTTGTGTATCTTGTTTGTGTTTTTGTAGTCTTATGACCTTAAAATACTTAATAAACAACAAAAAACCCTAAAAAATATTTGTGTGGACTGTTGGATTTGATATGAGCTTTGGACTTAGAGTTAGGCAACATTCCCTATGCAAAAGGACTTGGCCAATGCCAACATTTTTGAAACCAAGTTATTGTGAATTGAATTTTCATCTGATGCAAGCGTTGAGATCCACATGAGTCATCTGCTACATGGTCTTTATGCAAATGTTACTTTGAACTTATGTCTAATGCCTTATTCTGATACAAGGGAGGATTAAGAAGAAGACTATGAAGTTGCTTGCTTGGATGTGACTATCTTTATTTGATGCCTTACTCTTCATTTTGCTACTTGTTTACTGATATTTCTTGATTCTAAAGTCCAAAGGAAAAGTGAGTTTCTATATGACATTCTTGTCCACTGGATTGCATCTCATTGGTCAGATCTTTTCAACTCTTAACTTTTAAATTTTTGCTTAGGATTAGTCTCTTCATCTCCTCCCACTTCTTAAATTTTAAATCTCTCCCTATTTTCAAAATTCTTCTTTGGTTGTGATTTCTAAACTTAGACTTTATTGCAAATTAGAAACTTTAGCCTTATGCCATTGCATTTTTAACTATTTTCTTAATCAAACTTGTAAATGAATCTAACCATATTGACTTAAAATTTCAAAAGACAAAAAGTACTAACACTCATTCAAACTCTTTTATGCCTTTTGTGCCTCTTTTAAACTTAAATTTTTGTTAAAAGCAATTCACTCACTTTGAAATTGTTACCACGAAATACGAGGTTTTGATCCCTCATTTTTATGTTGGTACGTAGGCATAAGTCTGATGGTCTTGTCAAACACAAAAATATAATTAATGAATTCTTTTCTCATCCCCACAGTCTATTTTTCTCAAACATCTTTTATACTAAAACACATGCAAATATAAAAAACGGCTCCCTAGGAGTACCTAGGACACTTTGGGTGCTAACACCTTCGCTATGTGTAACCAACCCCCTTATCTATAATCTATGGCATTTTATTAGTTTTGATTTGAAAACTTCTTATCCTTGGGTTTTATTCGTACTTTTCCTTTTTCCTTTGGAAATAGTAAAAGCACGGTGGCGACTCTGGTTTTATTGACGTTAAGTTTATCCATAACTTAATGGTCGTGAATTTACCGCTACACCTCCGAGTATCCGCAGTGGGTGGCCAATATTGTGCTTGTTCCTAAGATAGATGGAAAACTCCGTACGTGTGTTCATTAAAGAGATTTGAATAAAGTCAGTCTGAAAGATGATTTTCCTCTGTCACACATTAGGTTTTCTCACCAAGGACTTGGGAGAAAATACCCTTGAGAACTGGTAGTAATCGGTAGTTGTTGATGCAATAGTGACCCAGAGTTGTTATAGGGACAATTCATACACCTTCCCTGGCATTGTTCCTATTCCCTTGCAAACCCTTATTTTACAACATTAAATTCTTGTACCTTTATTTTTATAAATCTAAATCTAAAACCCCAACAATAGTTTTTTTTAATTGAATGATGATTTGAGCTCGGTATTAACTTGCAGTCCTTGAGATCGACATTCGGGGAATTTCCCCTTTATTACTATAATAGGAAAAATAGTACACTTGCTATTTTTCTGATCAAGTTTTTGGCGTCGTTGTCGGGGACTGCCAAAATATAGAGTTTAATTTTAGTTCAATTAAAATTTTGTTGCTCTGCAATAAAATTATTTTTCTGTCATTTATATAATTTAATTTACTAATTTGTGTATGCGAGGAGAGCCCTTAGTTGAATTTCTTTTTGAAGCAGAAATCGAGAGAACCCTTCACCGGAGATACAGAAACGCGAGATTGAATTCCTAAGAAGAAGTTCCCTCTGATCACTCAGATTCAGAAAAAGAAACTATGGCTGAAATTCCTCCAGTTCCACCTCCTCCACCTCTGGAAATACTTTTAGGTGACTATGGAGGTGCAAATGCGTCGAGTGGTAGACTGAGCATTATCAACCAACCGGTGAACGTGACAAATTTTCAATTGCATGCTAGCATAATCAATCAACTTGAAAGAAAACCTTTCACCAGAAAGGTTAATGAAGATGCCAATAAGCACTTATAGAGATTTCTGACCATGAGTACTACTTTGAAAATTGATGGTCATATTGACGAAGCAAAAAAGTTAAGAATGTTCCCGTTCACTTTAGCTAAAGATGCGGAAGAGTGGTTCTACTCTCTCCTAGCCGACAATATTACATCATGGGAAGAGATGGAAACTGTGTTCTCAAATGAGTATTTTCCAGCATCAATATTCTTAAGAAAAATATATGAAATCTTGAACTTCAAACAGAAGGATGGTGAGTCTTTGGGAGATGCCTACAAAAGATTCAAAAGAGTCTTAGTAGCTTGCCCAACTCATAATATGGATCAGACTGAACAGATGCAAATGTTTGTTAACGGGCTGAAAATAAAGACAAAACAGTTGATTGATACAGCAACCGATGGCTCAACAAATTTCTCAACAGCCACCGGTATTAAAAGGATTATTAAAGCGATAGCTGCGAATGAGCATCTGGAATTATATGACAGGTGTACAAGAAAGCTTGAAGGAGTCATTGATATGAAATTGGAAGCTAATAAAATCTGTCTAGAAGACACAGTCGCGGCTGAAGTGGAAAAGAAATTAAAGGCTATGAATATAGGAACTCAACAGGTAGCTCAAGTTCAATAGGCTAAAGCAATCACTTGTGAAATCTGTAATGGACCTTACCTCACGGTGTATTGGTTTGCAACTCCTTAACAAATTGAAGAGATAAAGTTCTTGAAGCAGAATAATCCCTACTCAAACACTTACAACCCAGGTTGGAAGAATCATCCTAACTTTTCCTAGAAAGATCAGAGAGGGAATGTTCCGCAACAAGGTCAAGGACAATATCAGACCCAATATCAACAACAACAGCAATAGCAAGCACCTAAAAAGGAAGATTGGGAGATTTCCATTGAAAAATTATCCTCTCACAATATTCAGTTCCAAGAGGAGACTAGAAACAATTAAAAGAACACCATTGCGTCAATAAAAATCTTAAAGTTCAGATGGGTCAGATAGCATAACAGTTAGCTTTAAGTTCTCAAGCTCGAGGTACCTTGCCAAGTGGTATAGTGACAAATTCGTGTGAACATAATAATGTTAACGCGGTAGTGACCAGAAGTGGTAAGTCAACTGAAGAACCAGAAGAAAATAGTGCGGAGGAAGATGGGTTGTTAGAGGTCGATTTAGAAATCAAAAAAACCAAGAACGAAGAGGAAGAAATTGTGATAATTCATATCAAGGAGAAAGAAAAAGCTTCTAAACCAATCATCAAACTCCCTCATCCTCCGAGACAAAAGAAGAAATATCAACATGAAAAGAATTTTGAGTAGTTTTTGGAAATGTTTAAGAAACTTGAAATAAACATTCCATTTTCTAAAGCTCTAGAACAAATGTCAATATATGCCAAATTCATGAAAGACATCATCTCCAAAAAGCACTCCACTAATGTAGACCTGATCATCCTCACTGAAACATGTAGTGTTATTCTCCAAGGTAAGAAAATTCATGTGAAAAAGAAAGATAGGGGTTCGGTTAGTATTCCTTGCACTATTGGTGATAGAAAATTCAAGAAGGCCCTGATTGATTTGGGAGCTAGTGTGAGTTTGATGCCACTGTCCATTTACAAAAAATTGGGCACCATTCAAGACACCAGGATGACGCTTCAGTTTACCGATCGCTCAGTTAGGAGACCCTATGGAATAGTGGAAGATGTTCTGGTAAAGATAGATAAATTTGTATTTCCAATTGACTTTGTCATTCTTGAGATGCCTGAAGATGGGGAGATCCCTCTCATATTGGGAAGACCAGTTTTAGAGATAGGGCGGTGTATGATAGACATAGAGGAAGGAAGAATGACTCTCAAAGTCTATGACGAAGAATTGAAAATTGATGTTCGAAAGACTATGCAATACAAAGATGATGTTGGGATGAGTCACACTATAGAGGTAATAGATCAAGTGATTGCTCAAGAAATTGAAAAGAAAATACCTCAAACACCGTTAGAACATGTTTTGAGCTTATTAATTTTTAAAAGTGATGAAGACGAGAGAGAGTCATAAGTGCTAGCAATGATGGAGGAACAAACTCATGGATTAGATCTAAAACACACAGGTGGGAAGATTTAAGACCACCTCCACCATCGGAACATATTCAAGAGCCCAAATAGGGGGCATATATGAAACAATTATCGGTGAATCTGAAATATGTGTTTCTTGATGCTGAAAAGAAGTGTCCAACTATTATCAATTCCAGTTTAAAAAGTGTCCAAGAAGAAGAACTCATTTAAGTACTAAAAAAAATACAAGAGTGTGATTGGATGGGAGATTAAGGATTTGAAAGGTATTAGCCCGACAATTTGCATGCACAAGATTTTGATGGAAGATGATCATAAGCCGGTAGTTCAACCACAACGAAGACTTAATCCAACCATGAAAGAAGTGGTTTTCTAAGAGATTGTAAAATTGTTGGATGTGGGGCTCATTTACCCCATATCTGACAGCTCATGGGTTAGTCCAGTGCATGTGGTACCCAAAAAAGGGGGAACTACTGTGATAAAAAAATGAGAAAAATGAGTTAATCCCAACTAGAGCTGTTACAGGTTGGAGAGTATGCATTGATTACCGAAGGCTAAATACTGCAACAAGAAAGGACCACTTCCCTTTGTCATTCATTGATCAAATGTTAGAAAGGTTAGCCGGTCATGATTATTATTGTTTCCTTGATGGGTACTCTAGGTACAATCAGATTGATGTACCCCTGAAGATCAAGAGAAGACCGCCTTCACATGCCACTATGGTGTTTTTGCATACAGGAGAATTCCATTTGGGTTGTGCAACGCACCTTCCACATTTCAGAGGTGTATGACATCCATATTCGCGGACATGCTTGAAAAGCATATGGAAGACTTTTCTGTTTTCGGTTCTTCTTTTAATAAATGTTTGACTAACTTGTCCCTTATGCTAAAAAGATGCCAGTAAACAAATTTGATCCTAAATTAGGAGAAGTGACATTTTATGGTACGTCAAGGGATCGTGTTTGGACACAAAATTTCCAACTGAGGCATAGAAGTAGACGAAGCAAAAGTCAAGGTGATAGCTAATTTATCGCCACCAGTGAATGAAAAAGGCATAAAAAGCTTCCTGGGACATGTAGATTTCTACTGCAGGTTCATAAGAGACTTTTCCAAAATCACCAAACCATTAACAAGCTTTCTTGTGAAAGACAGACCTTTTCTTTTTGAAAAACAAATGCAGCGAAGCTTTTAAGACCTTGAAGAGGGAACTGGCGTCTGCTCCTATAGCAATTGCCCTTGATTTGTATCTCCCTTTTGAGATCATGTGTGATGCAATTGATAATGCAGTAGGGGCAGTACTAGGACAACAATCGACGAAACTCTTGCATGTGATCAAAGATAAATTCAGATCTTACTTGTTAGGATCAAAGGTAATTGTTTATACTGACCATGCAGCTTTGAAATATCTTTTTGCTAAATAGGAATCTAAACCAAGGATTCTGCGATGGATTCTACTTCTGCAAGAGTTTAATCTGGAAATCAGAGATAAAAAGCGTAGCGAAAATACTGTTGCTGATCACTTATCCTGGATGTCAATGATCAAAGAAACAGAGGAGAAACACCCAATCAAAGATGAGTCTGTCGACGAACGTATCCTAGCTGTTACTGGTGTCCCTTGGTTCACCGATTATGCAAATTATTTGGTGGGTAGACTAATACCTGATGATTTTGATTCTAACAAAAAGAAAAAGTTTATGCATGATTGCAGGTTTTATGTGTGGGATGATCCGTTCTTGTACAAAAAAGGAATAAGTGGATTGGTTCAAAGATGTGTCCTAGAGGAAGAACAAAGGGACATCCTTAGAACTTTTCATAACTCAGAATATGGAGGACACTTTAGTGGAGATAGAACAATGGCAAAAGTCCTCTAGTCTGGGTTGTACTCGCCTACACTGTTCAAAGATGCCCAAGGGATAATAAAGGAATGCGACAGATGTCAGAGGACGGGTAACATTTCAAAGAGAAATCAGATGCCTCAAAATGCCATGTTGGAGGTAGAGCTGTTTGATGTATGGAGAATAGACATTATGGGACCATTTCCATCGTCATTTGGAAAGAATTACATTCTGGTCGTTGTTTACTATGTGTTAAAATAGGTGGAAGTTGTGGCATTTCCTAAAAGGCTACATTTTCTCTAGGTTTGGGGTACCAAGAGCACTCATCAGGGACGAAGGTACTCATTTTCTGAACGCGTTAATGGAGAATTTATTAAGGAAATACAATGTCAAGCATAAAATTGCCACACTGTATCATCCTCAGACAAGTGGACATGTTGAAATATCGAATCGGTAGATAAAGCAGATTCTGGAAAAGACTGTTAGTGCTTCATGAAAGGATTGGTTGATCAAGTTGGAGGGTGCATTATGGACCTACATAATAGCATTCAAAACCCCCATAGTTGTGTCCCCTTATCAAATGGTTTACGGTAAAGCATGTCATTTGTCGCTCGAACTCGAGCACAAGGCATTAAGGGCTACCAAATTCCTGAATTGTGGCCTTTCTAAAGCTAGGGAATTCCAGATTCTTTAACTACATGAGCTAGAAGAGTTCAGAAACCGGGCGTATGAAAAAGCAAAAATATACAGAGAACAAATGAAAAATGGCATGACCAACGAATTCAGAAGAAAGAACTTCGGGAAGGATAACTAGTGTTGTTATTTAATTCCAGGTTGAAGTTATTCCCTGGAAAACTGAGATCGAGATGGTCGGGACCATTTGTGATTCCTAAAGTATTCCCGCATGGAGCAATTGAGCTAAAACCCCAGCAAACGAGGATACTTTTAAAGTGAATGGGCAGAGAGTAAAGTCGTACCTCCAAGGGCAAGAGAGTGGTTTGATAGATAAGGTTCGTCTTACCTGAGCAGATGTACGACCGTTGAGCCATGCAACGTTAAATGAAGCGCTTCGTGGGAGGAAACCGACGCATTTTTAATTCTACATATTGTTTGTGTTTGTGTGTTATTTTAGGTTTACAGAGTGCTTTGCATAAGAAGGAGAAGGTACTCAAATAAATACATAAGTCGTATTGGAAGGAATGACCATATATGAGGAAAATAGAATGGATAAGTCTGAAAATCAAGTATAACAATAGCCTGGCATGAGCACCCGTGTTAGCTGACACGACCCGTGTCAGGGCCATGAAAAAAGGCTGAAAATGGGGCATAAACAAAAGCATGACACGTGTACCCGTGTCAGCTGACATAGCTCGTGTCAGGAGCACTGAAGAAAGGAGAAAATTACACCTTGGCAAAAGCCTGACACGGCCTCCCGTGTCATCTGACACGGCCTCCCGTGTCATCTGACACGACCCATGTCAGGAATACTTAAGGCCGCACCCATGGAAACCAGGAGACAGTGGCCTGACACGGCCCGTGTCAGGCATGCAGATTTGAATTTTTTTGGGAAATTTTGAAATTCATATGGGCTCATACATCATTACTACCCACTAACCACTCATTACCCAACTTTATTCCTTCCCAAAAATATGATTTCCTCACTAACTGTAAGACCCTAATTTTGACCCTAAGATCCCTCATGGCATCATATCATTGCTCATTGCATTGCCTTAAGGATCATAGCATGTTTTGGCTCCTTAACCCTAGGGTTGGGACTTGTGTGAGTGTTTTGAGACCACCAAGCATGATTGTATTGTATATTATTGCTTTTCTTATTTTATTACTAACCAAAAGCACAAAATATGTCACTAACTCTTTTTGTTTTGAAGCTCAAGTGATCATGTACTCCCATGCTCCTATGAGGCTCCAAAGCTCAATGAAGTGACTAGATGAAGATGAGAAAAAGCATGACAATGGTCCAAAAATCTCCTAATCATAATATATGTCTCCCAAGTATCTCAATTTTCCAATTTGATCAAGATAAACCAAAGGGCTTGAGGATTGTTTCCCAAGGAAACCCTAATTCAACTGAGCATTGACTGTGCCTTGCTCATGAAGCAACCTTAACCTATGATCAAATTTAATCAAGGGAATTTATTTCATTCATTATGTTATGCATATATGAGCCTATGTGAGGATCCTCAATCATTCATTCATCAAGATTTGAAGTTTGGCCTTGTGAAGTTGACCAGTCAAGTCATCTGACTAAAATGAGGATCACTGAGACACAACTTGTGATGTGTTTGTCAAATGAAGATGACCCCAAGAGAAAAAGTGTTCTTAAGAACCATATGAACAACGTTCATGTTCATAACAAATACATTTAAAACTTTGAAAGTCATCATTCATTTCAAAACATTATAGGTCATTTTGACTGAAACCCTAATTTTGGGTCAACTTCCCAAGGACCTAACATCCTTAATTTTTATGATTTTGAGGTGAGACCAATTGCATTGGAAATCTTAAGATGTCTACTTCAAATTTTATGTTGGACAAAATTTCATAATCCTAAAATAAATACATGTGATAATACAAAACATTATAGGTCACTTTGGACCTAAGTCATTGAATTTGAAAAATGCCCAACTTCAAGTGTCCCTAACTTTCTCATGTAAAATCCAAATGATGCAAACTTTAAGTCTAAATTTATCATATTGAAAATATATACAACGTTTATGTTGAAGGTTTTTCTATTTGAGGCTTTCATCACTAAAAGAGAAGGGCTTGAAGATGCTTTCTTTTGGTAAAAAAAATTCAAAGGAGAACCTAGACATGTTTTGTACCCAAACCTTCACAGCCAGTTTTCATAAATTTATAATTTCCAAATGAATTTTTGCCCAACATGACTTTTGTTCCTTATTTCAAGAGCTTTCCAACCATTACTCACATTAATTTTTTGGACTTTCCATGAGTTAGTTTCGAAGAGCTTTATGTTTATGTTAATTTTTGTAATTCACATTATAACTTGGTGTGCAAGCTTGTGCAGTCTTTTGTGCACGTCCAATTCACTTCCATTTGATCTCAGCATGGATTTCCATTCATTCTTGGGCCTTACATGCGCCTGTACATGCCCATGCAAGGAGGATTCAAACTTCATGCACACGAGGGAAGCATTGTCTTGCATCACATTTTAGCTATAAATAAGAGTGCATTCTCATTCAAATGGGAACCAAATGGAGATCTGAAGTGCTGTTGAATTGAAATCCAAACCCCCACTAAAGGAATTTTCAGTTTTTCATTTCTCTTTCAAGCTTGAATTTCAACATCATTAGTTGATCTTCAAAGCTCAATTCCTTAACCTAGCATCACCATCACATTCCCAGGGCAAAAGTAGATCAAAAGCTTGGACAATTCGTGTTGTTTGAAGCTCCATTTCAGAGGTAGAACACAAAACATTCTTGATCTAGATCTTTCAATATGATGTGAATTCCTTTGGTTTATGCTGTTTTCTGAAGTCCTCTCACATGAGGCAGGCCAGTGGTGGTCTTAATTTTTCAAATCGTGTCATTTCAGTTCATGCACCATGATCTTCAAGCTCACGTTTCTCTCTAAATAGGAACTGTGAGGATGATCCATGGTTACAGGGGTGATGTACATCACCTCAACTTCATTTTTATGACCTTAGGTTTCATTTTCATTAAACTTTGTTTTCCTGCGCGTGGTGGCCGGAAACTGTTAGATCACCGGAGAAGATGGTGGTTTCCACCACCATCCCCACGTGTTGGAGTCCCAGCCATTGGATCATGTTGTTATGTTATAATCTCACGCGTCCAATGTATTGACTTATTTTAAATCTTTGTGTTGCACGCTTGACTCCAATACACCGTGTGACCGCGCCCCTGAGCCCTTGATGCCATGCCACGTCAATTAATGAAGTGATCATGTGGCTGCGCATTTTTGCTATTTTTCCTATTTTCTATTAATTCCATTTAATTCCCTTTATTTTCAAAAATTCATAAATATTTTATTTGAAGTCACAAAAATATGAGACCAATGCCAAAAATTTTCTTAAAAAATCTAGTTTCATATTTTGATTTTTAATTATCTTTGTGACTTCATTTAATATTTTTTGTGAATTATTTGGTTTTTATTAGTTTTAATTCATTTTAAAATACTTTCTGACATTTGAAAAATCCAAAAATATTTTCCTAACACCTATGGGTCATGATAAGTCAATGAAAAATAATCTCATCAATTTCTTATTTGATTTGAGATTAATTTGAGATTTTAATTCATATTGTGTTATTTTCCATTGTTTTTAAATGTTTTAAAATAGTTTTTGATTTCAAAAATTATTGAGAAAATTCGTCAAAGCTTGTTTGACCATGTTAGACCTATGAGAATTTAATTGGACTTGTCGAAGTTGATTTGAATTAAATTTGAGGTTTGACCATATTTTGTTTATTTTATTTTGCATTTATTTTTAATTCAAAAAATACCAAATAATATGTTTGACTTGTTGACTTGTAATCTTCATTTTCTCTTCTGTTTAGCATTAGTTGATGATGATTTGGTTCACATTTGATCAAATTGAGTTTGATGCTTTATTTCTCTTTCCATTCATTTCATCTTCATCCTTTTCTTTTTATTTTTGGCCAATGAGTTAATGTCTTATGGTTGGTCTTGACAAATGAGAGGTTTAACCTTCTTTGATCCAAACCAAACTCAACTTGATCTAAGATCAAGTGAGTTGTTTTGTGTCCAAGATAAGTTGCTTCTTGGTCAAGCAAAAAACCTAAAGTCCATACAAGGCCTTTCTCTTTTCTTTTGGCATGACAAGTTTTTGGAGCTTGGCTTACTAGTCATGATCTCTAACTTGTGTTTATTTGCCTATAGTTTTATTGACCGGCCTCAGATAGGTGTGACTACTACGTTAGTCCACTTACGATTGCTTAACATAGCGCTACATTGTCTTATGACAAACTAACATAACCATACTAATTACTAACTTTAATTTGAGCATTTAATTTCTTGCAATTTACTTTAATGCACTTTATTTCTTGCTCATTTATTCATATTGCTTTTCATTTTGCTCACTTAAGCACATATTTTATGTTTATGTCATTTTCCTTTTGCTCATTTGAGCTCATTATTGTATATAAATATATTGTTGTCTTGTGGTTGTTTTGAATTTGTTTTGTGTGAACCCAATGCAAAAAGGAGAAAAGATTTAGAATTAGGATATACCTATGCTTAAAGGGTTTCAAGAGCAACTAGGCCTCATGCCTTTAGAATGCTAAAATTTGTTGAAGAGCAACTAGGCCTCATGCCTTTAGAATGCTAAATCTCAAAGTTGACTTCAAAAGACTTCCTTTCCAAAACTTATTCTTTGTCCATTCCTTTTATTGTGTTGTGAACTTTTTGATGTTTGCTCTTGTGTGATAGGATTCCATCTTGAGATAGTAAGGATGACCATTGTCATGAGTAACTAAGCTAAGAGAGACAAGCCAAATGGAGATCCTAGGAGCTTGAATATATATATTTGTTTGATTGCTTGAGTGCTTGCTAAGTCCAAAGGAAAAGAGCATCTTGAATCATCTCTATGATTTCAAGAAAAGGAACTCCAAGGGTTTTATCTTCTCTCTTATCTTTGTATGCTTTAGGACTAGCCCTTCTCTTCTTATCCCCACTCATACCCAAGTCAAAAATATTTTATTTCAAACTTTGACATTGTTTCAAACTAGAAACCTAGGCCTTATTCCTTTGACTTTTCAAAATCTTTTCATTAATACTCATTGTGAATAAATATTAATCCAACTTTGACTTTATTTTGTAAATAAGTCTAACTTGTAAATATAACTCACTTCAAGTTATTTTTATGGTTCCAATGGCCACCTTGTTAAGACCTTTTCATAAACATTAGTCATAGGTTTGAGTTATCATAGTGGTTAATGTAAATCTCACCTCATCCTTAGTGATTGGACTATAAGTCTTCCATACTTATTATAGGATTAACCCCTCACTAGTATGTTGAAGCTCTCCTCACATGATGGATTGTTGGTTTAGGTTGAGTTTTCTCCCTTTGATAACAAAAGACCTTAAGGCTTTTGATCAAATCAATTCACCAATCTTTGTGATTTTTACCCCGAACTACGAGGTTTTGATCCTACCTTTGTGATGGTACGTAGGCAATGGGCTCATCCATTCAAACAAAATTTGTAAATATAATATATTCTCTTCTCACCCCCTCAATCTTTTGCACATATTTTCACAAATACGAACCTACAACACATGTTTGCAAAAAGAGGTTCCCTTAGAGTACTAAGGATGTTTTGGGTGCGTGAAACCTTCCCATTTCATAATCAACCCCCTAACCTAGATCTCTGCCATTTTTATTAGTTTTTGATTTGATAAAACTTCTTACTTGACTTTTGTTCGCTTTTTAGCCTTTCCTTTGGACAAATAAAAGTGCGGTGGCGACTCGAATTGTATGTTTACTTTTGGTTTAATCAATAAACCTAAAGGTAACGAAAAACCCCGCTACAGAAAAGTGGCGACTCTGCTGGGGATGAAATGCTTCCTAGTGGGTTTAGCCTACTTTTTTCTTGTATATGTTGTATGTTTATATCTATTGGTGACATGTTTTTGGGAAAATTTGGGATGACTGTATTGTTTGTAATGTATGAATTGCTTGATATATTAATTGCTTGTATGCTTGGTGGTTTCTTGTGAGATGAGTTGTATACCCGAACTCGAGTGTACTTATGATAGGAGAATGGCATAGTCTTGTTGACTTGTGTGGAGTTATTCCTTAGCAAGTTGACTTTCAAGCCCATTCACTTGGTGGAGGTCTTGTTGGGATCAATAATGTCACATGAGTAGTCGTGGTTAGGCATTACTCTTTCCAATATAAACCTTAGAAGCCAAGGACCTTAGATACCTAGCCCATCGTGGCCTAGTCTAGGACGTAGTGCGAAGGTCGTTCAAGTGTAAGATTTGATACGATTGTTACGTGATACTACAATCATAAGAGTCTCTCTTGAATATATTTTTTGGAGGACGAGTAGTCGTTTTATTCGATAATATCCGAAAGATGAGATGATGACTATGGGGACCTTTTTAGAGCATGGTTGTCAAGTTTAACCATAGTACACTCCCTTTGGGTGGTTCTTAACCGAGACTCCATGCTCGTGACTTACAACAAACCCTTGATTCACGGTTGATCCGTTCTCGTATATTCTCAATATCAATGGAACTTGGGTGTTGATAAGGTGTAAACCATAATCCACCAAAATGGATGATTGATATTGATGGTGACTTGAGCTATCCCGTGACCTTTGTGTGGTGTGACTTGCTTGATCCTTGAGTGTGATTGTTGCATCCATGCATTCATGCATTCATTTACATCCATATCATTAAGAATAAAGATTTTCAAGGAAACTTAAGAGGTCTATTTGCAAATTTTCAACCTTGGATAAGCAAAGAAGGAATACAAAGAAGTACAGTTTCAGACAACCTGACTTGAAAGAGTTAAGGAGTTTGACATCTTATGTATTAGAGCCTTTGGAGTTCAAAGCTTGCCATGGGAAGCTCCTGTCTATTCTTTCTACCAAGGTGGATGAAGGTCTGATGAGTGTGTTGGTGCAGTTCTATGATCCCTTGTATTGGTGCTTCACTTTTCCGGATTTCCAGCTTTTGCCTACACTTGAGGAGTATGCCTATCATGTGGGTATACCTATTCTTGACCAGTTTCCGTTCAGTGGTTTGGAGAAGATTCCGTCTTCTCAATAGATTGCTGACATGCTAATATGACTACCAAAGGTGGAATTCAAGGTCTCCCATCTGATTTTCTCATTGCCAAAGCTACTTTGTTTGGGAAGGCCATGAGTGAGGAAGCTTTTGAAGCCATATTTGTACTACTCATCTATGGGCTAGTGTTATTTCCCAACATCGACAATTTCGTGGATGTGAACGCTATTAGGATTTTCTCTTCTCTTAATCCCGTTACGACTCTGTTAGGTGACCCATATTTCTCTTTGCATATGAGGAATGCAAAGGGTGGTGGATCCATTATGTGTTGTCTGCCTCTGTTGTACAAGTGGTTTATTTCGCACTTGCCTCAAACGCTTACCTTCAAGGAGAAGAAGGGATGTCTACGGTGGTCCACGAGACTCATGTCTCTCACTAATGATGATATCTCTTGGTATAATCGTGTTTATGATGGTGTTCAGATTATCGACTCTTGTGGTGAGTTCTCCAATGTGCCTCTTCTTGGTATATGTGGTGGAATTAACTACAACCCTGCTTTAGCTCGCCGTCAGCTTGGGTTCCCCTTAAAGGATAAACCTAACAAGATTTTGTTGGAAGGTGTGTTCTTTCAAGAGGGTAAAGATCCCCAGAACTTGAAGGGTAGAATGGTCCGCGCTTGACACAAAGTTCATAGGAAAGAGAGGAAGGAGCTTGGTCCGAAGAATTTTATTGCTTTGGAACCCTACACCTCTTGGGTGAGGAAGAGAGCTCTTGAATATCGCATGTCGTACGAGTATCCAAGACCTACCTCTATGGTTATGGTTGGGCCTTCAACCCTCCCTAACCAAGGAGTAAAGAAGTTGAGAGATGAAGACCAGTCGCGTGCATGGGTTCGTGAGCGAGAGGAACTTCTTCAGCAGCTCAAAGATAAAGATGCAGTGATAGAATTTCTAGAGAATCAGGTTATTGATGAGCCTGATGATGTGGTTACTTCTCTTCTTCCTCACTCATCTAGGTTTTAGAAGAAGAAGTATGATCGGTTTGCCAAGGAGAAAGCCGATATGGAAGCAGCTTATGAGAGAGAGGTGAAGAGACTTCGTGCAGCTTATCTTCCGATCTCGAAGGCTTTGGACGATTGTTTCTAGGGCTCCATAGGATATTCATTCTCCTTTTCTCTTGTATTGAATTTGGTTGCCAAAACTGTGCTACTTCATTGGTGTAAAAAGTTTCCAAATATTATTGCTATAAGTATTCCATATATGTCTTAAAAAGATTAATATTTTCAAGCATTTGCAAATAGATCTCTACAAAGTTCCTCTAATAAAAACAAACCATATGCACAAACATTGCATGCATCATATGCATAAGTAGGTTTTTTTCCAAGCTCTTGATCAGTGGTCTAACTCTTTGCTCTTCATTTATTTTGAAGACAAGCTCACGCACCGGTATAATACCAGAGCCAATCACCCGAGGATAATGGAGCATCTAGAGCAAGAGAACAGGGACTTGAAGGAAGAGATTGCTAGGCTGACTGCCATGATGGAGTCAGTTCTGGCCGCACGAAGCCAAACTTCGCCAACTCCTGCAACTCCTCCCGCAAGGACTGTTAAATCCGAGATAGCGACTTCAATTGTGTCTGCTGCAACAACCCACTTTGCCCCGTCTATGCCATCCGGATTCCCTTAAGGAATGCCTGCTAATTTCGTGCCAGAGGGTTTTGCTCCTACTCTCGCTTCCATGCCGAAATCTAGCCCAGTTCTGTCTGTGCCACCTCCCGTTGTGCACACCCTTCCCCGTGTTGAAGACACCATCTATCATTCCGAGTCATCTGAGGGCCCAGACATATATGAGAAGATGGGTGAAATGAAAGATCAATTCCTTGAGTTGCGCAAGGAACTGAAGACCTTGAGGGGTAAGGACCTCTTTGGTAAAAGTGCTGCTGAGTTGTGCCTCGTGCCCAACGTGAAGATCCCTATTAAATTCAAAGTACCTGACTTTGAGAAGTATAAGGGAAACTCATGCCCATTCATCCATCTTGTGATGTATGCTCGCAAGATGTCAACACAGACCGATAATGACCAACTACTGATCCACTACTTTCAGGATAGCCTGACAGGTGCTGCGCTCCAATGGTATATGGGGCTGGAGAGTGCAAGCATCCGCTTTTTCAACGATTTAGGTGAGGCCTTTGTCAAGCAGTATAAATAAAATATGGATATGGCTCCGGACAGGGACCAGTTGAGGGCAATGTCGCAGAAGGATAAGGAGATCTTCAAGGAGTACGCCCAGAGATGGCGAGAGCTGGAAGCTCAGATAGTGCCACCCCTGGAAGAGAAGGAGATGAGAAAGATCTTTTTGAAGACTTTGAGCTCTTTCTATTATGAAAGAATGATTGCTAGTGCTCCCTCAGACTTCACCTAAATGGTGAATATGGGGATGAGATTGGAAGAAGGGGTCCGTGAAGGGTGTTTATCCAGAGAAGACAGTTCCTCAGCAAAGAAATATGGGGGCTTTACGAGGAAGAAAGAGGGAGAGGCTCATACTGTGTCCTCTCATCTTAAAAGAAGGCCCTCTGTGAGGAGGAAGGATGTGCTCCCTACCGTCAACCAACACCAGGTGGCTCATATAGCACCTGCTTTTAGAGAAGTTCATCACCAACAACAACAACAACATCATCAACAACAACAGGCATACTAGCCTCGCAACAATAATAACACCAGCACCAACAACTACGAGAGGAAAAGGGTAACTTTTGACCCGATTCTGATGACATACGCTGAGCTTTATCCTTCTTTGATAGACAGGAAGCTGATAACTCCACGAGACCCTCCTGCTGTACCAACCAACCCTCAGTGGTGGTATAAGCCTGAGCTTCATTGTGTGTATCATTCCGGTGCTCCTGGACATGGCATGGAGAACTGTTACCCATTGAAGACCAAAGTGCAAGACCTTGTGAGAAGTGGGATATTGTTTTTTGAGGACGTAGGTCCAAATGTCAAGAAGAACCCATTTCCCGAGCATGGGAAGGCAGCTGTTAACATGGTCCAGGGATGCCCTGGCAAATACAAAGTCCTGTATGTTAATGACATAAGGCAATCTTTGGTCGAGATGCACAAGCTGTTGTGTGAACACAACCACTACGAGCATGACCATGATAAGTTCCAGGTGTGCACTATCAATGAGAGATGATGTCGTCAAGTAAGAAAGGACATCCAAGAGATGATTGATCAAGGGATGATTGAAATACTTCAGAATCGTAACGAGGACAAAGTCGATGTTATCTCCCATGTATTTAGAATTCCTAAGCCTGTTATCGTCAAGTATGATGGCAGCAAGAAGAAGGTATCTCCAACTCTTGTGATAAAGCTAGCGGGCCCTCTCCTGTATGTATCAGACAAAGTTGTTCCCTACCGATATAACGCTGTGATGCTAGAAGATGGAAAGGAGGTGCCGTTGCCCTCAACTTCCGTAGTGAGAATTTCAGACGTCAGTGGTGTGACCCGTAGTGGTCGTATTTTCTCGGCTCCGCTGAAATCCTACGAAGATGTTGTGAAGAAAACTGTTGTGAATCTTGCCGGTCCCGTGGGGACTTCTTCTTCAAACAATTATGTTCCTGTTGTTGACCCTGTTGCTGTCAAGAATAATAACACTCCTATCCTGGTTGGCCAGTCTGGCATGTTGAAAGAGGTTGGTGATGAGATGTTAAGGCTCATCAAAAGGAGTGAATATAATGTTGTTGATCAGCTGCTATAAACACCATCAAAGATATTTGTCTTATCTTTGTTGATGAATTCTAAGCCACACCGTGAAGCTTTGTAGAGGGTGTGGGATGTGGCATACGTAGACCACGATGTCATAATAGAGTAGTTTGATAGCATTGTTGCAAATATAACCGCTTGTAACAACTTGAGCTTCTGTGATGCTGATGTTCCCGAGGAGGGAAAAGACCACAATTTGGCTTTACACATTTCAATAAACTGTAAGGATGATGCCTTGTCCAATGTGTTGGTGGACATGGGATCATCATTTAATGTGTTGCCAAAATCCACTCTCGCTAAACTTTCGTATCAGGGGCCTCCCATGAGGCAGAGTGGAGTGGTTGAGAAGGCGTTTGATGGATCACGCAAAACTGTGATCGGCGAATTAGAACTCCCGATCAAAATTGGACCTAGTGATTTTCAGATCACTTTTCAGGTCATGGATATTCACCCGTCTTACAACTGTTTGCTTGGCAGACCATGGATTCACGAGGCAGGCGCCGTGACATCCACCCAACACCAAAAGTTGAAGTTCGTGAAGAACAAGAAGTTGGTGGTGATAGGGGGAGAGAAGGTTCTCTTGGTCAGTCATTTATCTTATTTCTCCTATATTGACGCTGAGGATGAGGTTGGGACTCCGTTCCAAGCCTTGTCTATTACTGAGCCTTCAAGAAAAGGACTTTCTTCATTTGTCTCCTATAATGATGCAAAGTTGGCCATTGAGCATGGTGCAACTACTGGTTTGGGGTAAATGATCAAGTTGGAAGATAACAAATCCCGAGCTGGCATAGGGTACTCTTCTGGTGTTTACAATGAGCGTGGGCTGTTCCAGAGTGGAGGTTTTATCCACACTGTTGAAGATCAAGAAGCTGCTGCCATTGTTGAAGATGATGAAGAGGAAGACCTTGGCAACTTTGTCATACCCGAGGGAATCTACAATAATTGGGTCGCTGTTGATGTTCCAACAGTTATCCTTAAGTCAATGTAATGTGTTCATTTTGTTTGAAAACCCTTCTCCCATGCCAAAAGGAGAAGTGAAGACATTGTTGGCATAATTTGATTAATACAATGATATTCATTCAATAATCACATGTTAAATGTTTGTTTTTCTAAATTATTTTTCCTTTTTGCTTTTTGCATGAAATTGGTGATCACCATAAAACCCTAAAAAAGAGAATAAAATCAATCTTTTCATCTGCATAATGATTTTCCTTGTTTAAATTCTGAAATCTCTTTTATACTCAAAATCATTATGTAGGTTGATCAAACCCATTGAACATAATGAACCAACACCATCTCCCAACTTTGAGTTCCCTGTATTTGAGGCAGAAGAAGATGATGTTGAAGATATTCCTGATGAGATTACCCGTCTACTTGAGCATGAGGAGAAGATCATTCAGCCGCATCTTGAGAATCTGGAAACAGTCAACTTGGGGTCTGAAGAGTGCGTTCGTGAAGTAAAGATTGGGGCACTCCTGGAAGAGTCTGTCAAGAAGGGTTGATCGAGTTACTACGAGAATATGTTGACGTCTTTGCCTGGTCATATGAAGACATGCCTGGTCTGGATACTGATATTGTGCAACATTTCTTGCCGTTAAAGCCTGAGTGTGTGCCTGTAAAGTAGAAGCTGAGAAGAACTCATCCTGATATGGCAGTAAAGATATAAGAAGAAGTTCAGAAGAAAATTGATGCGGGGTTTCTGGTGACTTCTACATATCCTCAATGGGTGGCCAATAATCAGATTAAAATGGCACCCGAGGATACGGAGAAGTCAACATTCATCACACCTTGGGGAACATTCTGTTATCAAGTGATGCCCTTCGGTCTGAAGAACGCCGGAGCCACGTATCAACGTGCTATGACTACCTTGTTTCATGATATGATGCACAAAGAGATTGAGGTATATGTTGATGATATGATTGCAAAGTAGAAAACGGAAGTTGAACATGTAGCTCACTTGTTGAAGCTTTTCCAGCGTTTAAGGAAGTATAAACTCCGCTTGAATCCGAACAAGTGTACGTTTGGAGTTCGTTCCGGCAAGTTATTGGGCTTTATTGTCAGTGAAAGAGGTATTGAAGTTGATCCTGCCAAGGTCAAAGCAATACAAGAGATGCCTACGCCCAAAACTGAGAAGCAAGTCCGAGGTTTTCTTTGCCGCTTGAATTACATTTCGAGATTTATATCCCACATGACTACCACATGTGCGCCTATATTCAAGCTCCTTCGGAAAGATCAATGTCATGATTGGACCGAGGATTGGGCTGCTAAGCGTTTACGCCAGTATATGTTAAATCATACAACTTGGTTGATATCCAAAATGGATCCGATCAAGTATATCTTTGAGAAGTCTGCTTTAAATGGGATAATTGCCTGTTGGCAGATGTTGTTATCTGAGTATGATATCGAGTATCGAGCTCAAAAAGCTATTAAAGGTAGTATCTTGGCTGACCACTTGGCACATCAACCAATTGAAGATTATCAGTATGTGCAGTACGACTTCCCTGATGAGGAGATTTTGTATTTGAAAATGAAAGATTGTGATGAGTCTACGCTCGATGAAGGGCCAGAACCTGGTTACCGATGGGGTATGGTGTTCGATGGTGCTGTTAATCAGTATGGAAATGGTATTGGGCACTACGCCAAATAAGGGAAAAGAGTGCGCTTTTTTTGGCCTATAACAGCGTTTTAAAGCGCCCTCTAATCTGGCGCTGGCATAGGTAAAGACAGCGCTTTTTTTCCTGGTGAAAGCGCTCTCTAAAGTGGAAACTTTTAAGGGTTTAGAGGGCGCTTTTATTGGAAAGCACCCTCTAAAGTGGAAACTTTTAAGGGTTTAGAGGGCGCTTTTACTGGAAAGCGCCCTCTAAAGTGGAAATTTGAAGGGTTTAGAGGGCGCTTATTTTGGAAAGCGCCCTCTAAAGTGGGTGGTTATTTAATTTTTTTTTTAAAAAGCGCTATATTTATTTATTTATTTTAGACAACCTGTATATTGAAGCAGTACACCTAAAACTGTATAATTTGAAGCCCTTTTTCACACTTTGCATTCAACAAGCCTTATATACAACAATCCATACATATACAACAATCCACTGATATATAATCGTTTAACTTCTAAAGATTCTAAATATACAACCAATTCATAACTTAAAAAGAAATAAAACTAAGTAGCAAAAGCATCTCTGAGATGTATGTTTTTTTTGCTAGTCGCAGTCTTCTTAGCAACAACCTCTTTTTGTTCAATATCAATAGCATGAACCTAAAATATCATAAAATTAGTTAGGTGAAGTATAAGATCAAGAATTAACATTTTCTATGCATAAATATCATATAATTGTGTTTATACCTTTTTTTTATGCAACTGGCTCGATTTGCTGTAATAAAAGCCATTTTACCTGTAATAAAGAAAACAATTAAAATCATTTGACCTGTACCTTTTTCACTAAGTTCTCTTTCTTTTCTTGGTTGTAATATGTTCTACATGTCTCTTAACAACACGGACGGTTGGATTGATCCAAATACCCTCATTATGATCATTTCTAATATATGAATCATTTGATATAATATTCTCATCTTGATCATTTTTGGTAAACGATTCAATCTCAACATCAATATCACCTTGATCTCCAATGTTTTCATCAATTACTTTGTTGGAAAAAAGAACTATCGACCATTTCGTACTTTTCGAATCATTGACATAGAACACTTGTCTAGCTTGAGAGGCTAGAATAAAAGACTCATCTTTGTATCCCACCCTATTAAGATCCACTTGCAAAAATCCTGACTTATCCATTCGAATGCCGTTATTATTTTCAACCCACTTGCAACCAAATATAGGAATCTGAAACTTCTCATAATCAAACACCCAAATGCGCTCGATAACACCAAAATACGACAGATTTGCAAATTTGGGGTTTAAGTCCTTCACACTTGATATGTGCATTGCTTCAGCTACCACGGTGACACCACTATTCTGCATAGTACTTTTATCATCTTGTTCTTTGGTATAAAATGTGTATCCATTAATCGCGTATGCACTATAAGAAAAAACATGGAAACTTGGACCATATGCTAAGCATCTCAACATTTCTGTTATTGAAGCGGGATCTGAATAATACTTTGAATAAATATGATCCTTAAACCAAGGTATAAAACATCTATTGTGCTCTCGTACTATCCAATTTTCATTTCTATTGGGATTTAAACCTCGGAGAACATCCTTGTGAATTTCAACATACGTCTCAACCTCATTCTCAATGTGCAGAACATACAAATGCACTTGATCCCGTTCGACCCTTGATACTGCCACGATTTTATTTCCAATTAGATTTTTTCCTTCTTTCTTTTCGACAAGCTGAGACTTGGGGAGTCCGATTGACTGAACATTAGACAAATATTCAGTACAAAACTCAATCGCTTATTCAACAATGTATCTTTCAACCATACAACCTTCTGGTCGACTTCGGTTCTTCACGTACCCTTTTAATATTTTCATATAACGTTCAATAGGGTACATCCATCTCATATAAGCTGGTCCACACAATTGTGTCTCTTTCACAAGATGAACAACTAGATGTACCATTATGTCAAAAAATGATGGAGGAAAAAACATTTCAAGCTCACACAAAGTAATAACGATTTCTTTTTGCAACATTGGTAAGATCGCAGGATCGATCACCTTACTGCAAATTGACTTGAAGAAAGAACACAACTTAGTTATAGAGCTTCTTACTTTTTCTGGAAGAATAGAACGTATACCTATTGGGAGAAAATGTTCCATTATAACATGGCAATCATGGGTCTTTAAACTCTTTAACTTGAGGTCTTTCATAGACACAAGTCTTCTAATATCTGAAGAGTACCCTTCTGGAACTTTACCTTCACTTAGAAACTTACACAATGTTTTTTTCTCCTTTCTAGATAGAGTATAAGAAGCAAGCGGTAGATATGTTCGTTTTCCTTTCTTCAAGGGTCCTAATTCAGTTCTTATTCCCATCGCTATCAAGTCCTTTCTTGCCTTAAGGACATCCTTAGACTTTCCTTGTATATTGAGTAACGTGCCAATAACACTTTCAAATACATTTTTTTCAATATTCATAACATCAAGAAAATGTCTCACATACAAGGACTTCCAATACGGCAATTCAAAAAAAACTGACCTCTTCTTCCACCCACTTTTGACAAGTGTGTGGGCAAAAGGCTTGCCAAACTGAGTATCCAAATCTTTCACCTTTTCAAAAATTTGATCACCCGTCAATATAGGTGGAGCTCTGCCTTGTTCTGTCTCTCCATTGAACGCCTTTCTCCATCCACGGTAGTGATGATTTGAATTTAAGAATCTCCGATGACCGAGAAAGACATTCTTCTGACCAAACTCCAAGCGCTTCCAATCTGTTTTATCTTAACAAATAGGACACGCACATTGACCTTTTATGCTATACCCTGATAGATTTCCGTATGCTGGAAAATCATTAATTGTGCCAAACAACATCGCCCTCAAGTTGAAACTTTCTTTCCTATATCCATCATAAACCTCCACACCAGTCTCCCACAAAATCTTTAAATCTTCGATTAAGGGCTTCAAGTACACGTCTATGTCATTCCCTGGTTGTTTAGGTCCAGAAATCAACATAGACAACATCATGTACTTACGCTTCATACATAGCCATGGAGGTAGGTTATAAATCATAATAATTACAGGCCATGTACCGTGTGAGATACTCTGGATACCGTGTGGGTTCATTTCATCAGTAGATAATGCCAAGCGAAGGTTTCTTGATTCTTCTCCAAATTCAGGATAATCATTATCAATTTTCAACCACTGTGGTGAATCTGCCGGATGTCGATACTTTCCATCTATAATTCTTTCATCTGCATGCCAGGTCAAGTGTCTTGAATCGGTTTCACTACGAAACATGCGTCTAAATCTCGGAATAACAGGAAAATACCATAAGACTTTTGCTGGAGACAACTTGTTCTTATATCGCGAGACACCGCATTTAGGACACTCATTTAACGATGCATACTCATTTCGAAACAAAACGCAATCGTTTGGACATGCATGTATCTTATCATAGCTCATGCCAATAGAGCACAACATCTTTTTGGTCTCATATGTTCGATTGGGAAGAACATTATCCTCAGGAAGCATATCTTTCAAAAGGGCTAATAACTCTGTGAAACTTTTATCCGACCATCCATTGCCCGCCTTTAAGTTGTACAACTTTAATACCGCAGACAATCTTGTGAATTTAGTGCAACCATCATACAAAGGTTTCTCTGCATCACTTACCAACCTCTCAAACATTTCAGGACAATCCTTAAGATCTCCTTCAAGTGCTTCTGCAATCTCTTCAACTCGATCACAATCGTATGTATCTGCGCCATTATAGTTTGAGGCATAGGTCGTACTATCCCCCGGTTCAACATTCTCGTTACTTTTCTCACCATGCAAATTCCAACATGTATAACTTCGATCAATTCCATGCCTCATTAGATGCGATGTCAACTGAACTGCGTCAACCCGTTTCCCATAACAACAACCCAAGCAAGGATATATCGTTCTATTGGGGTCTTCGGCGTGCGCAACGACAAACTTAACGAATTCTGATACCCCATTCTCGTACTCTCTCGACAATCGATTGGAAGACATCCATGTATTATTCATTACTAATTAGAATAAACAAAAAACAGTTTTAGAAGAGAAACAAAAAATGGGATGAGACAAAACAATTTCGCTTTATTGAGTTAGTCTCTGTGCAGGGCATTCATGTCTCCAACAACAACCCAAAACCAAAACAATTTTGGTTTATTGAGTTAGTTTCTCAACATTTTCAGATATCTCTGACTTCAATAGCATGAGAATGTATGAACCATGCATTAAGCATTAGTGGTATGCACTAATTTGTAGCATAGTTATATATCATCATATAGTTTTTACAAAAGATAAACATTGACTAGAAAATATATATGTAGAATTGTATAATGGTCTAACTGAAAGCTAACAGAAGAATAGTCGACTCTAATTTACTCTATCAAATAACATCCATACCTAAACTTCTTAAGTTACTAGCTACGCTATGTATGCTAGAATAAATACACTCACAAGCTGCATAGTGTACCTTTGATTGGTAGAAGGTGTTTTAGATATTGCTGCCTCCTTTTTCTACATCGAGAAACAAATGGAACAGTTGGTGAAATTTAACCCATAATGCCTAGTCTCCATTGCTAGCATTGTAACACAATAATTATTGTTGAGAATACTCAATAAATGTATGAACCAAGAAAAATGAAACCAAAAATGAACAATAGCGAACGTCAGAAGAGAAACCAAGTAATATGAAGATTAGAAAAATACCTATGGTGTCAAAATCGAACAGCTAACAACGAATTAATAGAAGGAGGAAACGTCGTAGATCTAACAGAGGTGGAAGGAGAACGCCTTAGAAGTAGCGAAAATCGTAGTAGTGAGAACCCTAACGTGAAAAAGAATGAAAATAACAGAGAGTGAAATAACAAAATGCGCAGTATGTTATAATTTTAATGTTTACTAGAGGGGACCTTAGAGGGCGCTTGTGGAAAAAAAGCGCCCTCTAAAGGGGGCCTAAGAGGGCGCTTATGAAAGCGCTCTCTAAGGCTTTCCAAAAGCGCTTTATAAACTGGAAATGTACATGGACTTATAGAGCGCTTTTTTAAAAGCGCCCTCTAAGGGTAACCTTAGAGGGCGCTTTCTAAAAAGCGCCCTGTATTGTTGTCCCTCTATCTCCTCCTTATTTTTTTGCTTCACCTTAGAGGGCGCTTTATTACAAAAGCGCCCTCTAAAGTGCGCTGTCTATTCCAGTTGTTTGCTCCTTATTTTTTCGCTTCACTTTAGAGTGCGCTTTTGTAATAAAGTGCCCTCTAAGGTGCGCTGTCTATTCCAGTTTTTGGCGTAGTGGGGGCAATGATTATTACTCCTCAAGGCACACACTTTCCTTTTACAGCAAGATTAACTTTCAAATGCACGAATAATATGGCGGAGTATGAGGCTTGTATTATGGGTTTGGAAGAATGTATTGATCTTAGGATCAAACATCTTGATGTTTATGGTGATTCGGCCCTTGTTGTTAATCAGATTAAGGGAGAATGGGAGACGAATCAGCCTGGCCTCATCCCATACAGAGATTATGCGAGAAGGATTTTAACTTTCTTTACTAAGGTTGACTTCCATCATATTCCTCAAGATGAGAATCGGATGGTAGGTGCTCTTGCTACGCTTACTTCAATGATTGTGGTGAAGTATTAGAATGAAGTCCCCAATATTACCGTCATGCGCTTGGATAGACCAACTCATGTGTTTGTAGTTGAAGAAGTGAAAGATGATAAGCCATGGTACTATGATATCAAGTGTTTTCTTCAGAGTCATATTTACCCTCCTGGGCATCTGTTAAAGACAAGAAGACTTTAAGGAGATTATCTGGACGTTTCTACCTTAATGGTGACGTGCTTTATAAGAGGAATTTTGACATTGTTTTTCTCAGATGCGTGGATAGACACGAAGCAGACCTGTTGATGACTGAAGTCCATGAGGGTTCATTTGGTACTCATTCCAATAGACATGCTATGGCAAAGAAGATGTTGAGAGCAGGCTACTATTGGCTGACAATGGAGTCTGACTGCTGCAAATGTGTGAAGAAATGCCACAAGTGTCAGATTCATATTCACCATGGCCTTTCTCCATGTGGGGAATTTACATGATTGGCGTGATTGAACCGAAGGCGTCAAACGGTCACCGCTTTATTCTTGTAGCTATTGATTACTTCACCAAGTGGATTGAAGCGGCATCGTATGCAAATGTGACTAGGAAGGTGGTTGTGAAGTTTATCAAGAATCAACTCATATGTCGTTATGGTGTGCCAGACAAGATCATCACTGATAATGGATCTAACTTGAACAATAAGATGATGAAAGAGCTGTGTAGCGAGTTCAAGATTGGACATCATAATTCTTCTCCCTATAGACCCAAGATGAATGGGGATGTTGAAGCTGCTAACAAGAACATCAAGAAGATTATCCAGAAGATGGTTGTTATGTACAAGGATTGGCATGAGATGCTGCCATTTGCTTTGCATGGTTATTGTACATCTGTTCGCACTTCAACAGGAGCAACCCCTTTCTCTCTTGTATATGGAATGGAGGTTGTGCTCCCCGTGGAGGTTGAGATCCCATCAATGAGAGTCTTTATGGAAGCCAAGTTGACTGAGGCTGAATGGGTTCAGATTCGTTATGACTAACTGAACTTGATTGAAGAAAAGAGATTAACTGCCATGTGTCATGGTCAGTTGTATCAATAGAGGATGAAGAAAGCCTTTGATAAGAAGGTCAAGCCTCGTGTTTTCCGAGAAGGTGACCTTGTGCTCAAGAAAGTCTTGTCTTTCGCGCCCGATTCCAGGGGCAAGTGGACTCTAAACTATGAAGGTCCATACGTTGATAAGAGAGCCTTTTCAGGCGGTGCTTTGTTGCTTACAACTATGGATGGGGAGGATTTCACTCGTCCTGTGAATTCATATGCAGTCAAGAAATACTTCGCCTAAAATAAAAACAGAATAGTTCGCTAAGTTGAAAACCTGAAAGGGCAACTTAGGCAAAAATGAGCGTCTCGGTAGATTGAAAACCCAAAAGGGAGATCCAGGCAAAAGTTAGAGACATGAAAAAAAATGAGTATATATTTATATATATATCCCGCTAGATTGAGTACCTCACCCTGGGGCAATCTAGGCAAAAATTAGGGATTTGGCAAGTAACTGCATCCTAACAAGACTTTGATCTACAGCTTGTCATCTGTCAAAGATTCTCTTTCAGTCATCATCAACTAAAACTTCAAATACAATGGATTCAAAGCTGGTGGAGAAACGGTCATTATGTTCAATGTAGCCCTTTTTCCAATATATATCACCAATTTCAAATTTGTAAAGATCCATGGAGTTTCGCCATTTGCAAACTACCATTCTATTAAATAAATTTGAGCCTTTATCCAATTCTTTGCACTCTTATTTGTTTCTGTTTAACAAATGTTTGCACGTTTTAATTGATAAATATCATTGTTTTAAACAAATAAAGTTTTATAAACTGTTTTTAAGCAAAATGAACATTCACAATAACTTAAAGGATAGTCGAAACGTCTTCAGTGCTCTCCCAAGGATATTACGATTTCCAAAAGGTAAGACATTTGTTCATATTCTAGCATGTTTATGTCCTCTTCATCAGCTTTCAGTTGTTTTCTAAGTAGGAATTGGTTTAGAGTAATTGATGAAAGGCTTGTTTCCTTTTTCATCCCCAGCATGACTCGTGTTGGCAGAGGATTCATTCCCGATTCCCTCAGCCATGACATGTTTCCTGTGAGGGTCGCCTACAGTTCATCCCCGGCAGGTTTTCCTGACCCGAGTTTGATAATCCATACCCCCTCCGTGGTTGAATATATCTTCTCAAGTATTGAGAGATGCTGAGGAAAATGTGTTGCTTCCTTCCCCAGCTGAGCATTTTGTTTTGTCTCCCCTTAGCAGAGATGGTCTCTCCAGCAGTTAGAAGGGAATATTTTGATTGATGAGTATATGTCCGGCGTTGAGCCCCACGGATTTATATACCTTGCCTTGATAAGTTCCCCAGTAGAGTTTCTTCTACGGCGGATCTTATCGATCTTCAGCCACTTATTCCCAAGAATGGACGAGAAGTCCCTGATAGTTGGAATTTGTGACTTTGCCTATCCCAGCGGTGATCAATGTCTTCCCGTATTTGATGCATCCTCACCAGAACTGATTTCTCTTGTAGGCTTTGCCTTTCTTACTGAGATGTTGTGTTGGATGCCCTCCCATTGATCCTCGGATTTGTTTGTGTTAGATATGTCTGCTTGTCAGCATTAATCATACACAAATCATGCATATACATGCATAATCATAACATTCAGATATTCATGATTGTATTCTTTGCCATATATATTTACTTGTTATCTCCTGCTATTGGTGAAATGTTCTTCCCCAAGCAGATGTTAGCGTCTGAACTCTCCACATAGAGTCAGCCCCATAGGCAGAAAGTGTCTATCTTTCCTTCTTTATTTCCCACTGAGTTATGCCCTCCTGGATGATTATTATTTCAGTTTCCACCCCAATTATGTATTGGAATGGAATTACTCCCCTGAGTTATATCCTCATTGGGTTGAGTCTTGTTTAATTGTGTCTCTCTAGTTTGTCCCTAGATTGACTCTTTTCTGGTTATCCCTTGCAGTTCCCTGTGGTTCAGATGTTCAATTGCTCAATAACCAGTAATTGTTCATCTTTTCCCCAACGGACTCTATGGCCTTCTACCCAGTAACTGGTAGTTGTAAGTCCTATTTCTGTGGTTTTCTACCCAATAATCGGTAGATGTAATCCCCTATTTGTTGGTTATCTTTACCCAGTAACCGGCATTGATATGCCTTCGTTTTGAGTATACCACCCAGTAGCCGGTGATATATCTCTTGGATAATTTCTTTTATCAAGCAATTCATCCCTACTGAGTCATCTTTCATTTACCCTTTGTTTGGTAATGATTGTTTCTCCTTCTGACTGGTCATCATTTTGTACCCAGTAACCGGTATCCCGATGTCCTTTCTTTTCGGTCGATTTATCCTTTATTAACCTAGTAACCGGTTGTGGATAATCTTCCATGTGAGTATGTTATCTACGTTATGACGGTAATAGATAATATGTATCACGCGCTCTTCAGTTGAAGTCTTGTTCTTCCCCAGTCGAGTAAGATTCGTATTCCCTTGTGGAATCGAATGCCCATCCTGTAAGTCGAGTTTGCTTTTTCAGCCCTCCTTTCGGATGATGAGTGTCTTGGATATGTTCCCAATTCACGCTTGGTTGGTCACCTATTATATGCCCAGTAACCGGTATCCCTGGTGGTCCTTCTTTCTGCTCCCTATTATGACTTTTTGTCCCTGTCGAGTCAGATTTTTCTGAGTTGAGATGTGCCTTTTAGGTCCTCCTGAGACGTTTCGGATGATTGATATCTCTCACCCTTATACCAGTCTTAGATATTCTTTCTCCCTAAGCGTGTTGTTCTCTCACCCAGTAACCGATGTTTTGATAACATGTCTCTCTTTGAGTTTATTACCCAGTAACCGGTGATATCTCGTTGTTTCTTCCTCAGCTGATGTCCTTTGTGGACCTCCCCGCCTGAGTCCGGATTTTTATCCGAAGTATCCTTTGTGGATAGTTTTGCTGTATTGGAATATTCCCCGATACATGCATCTTTGCGTCAACTCGAGTCTTTCCATCGATTTATTTTCGTGGAATCCCTTCGTGTCTCCCAACAAGTTTTCAAGTCGTGGCCTGCTCACGCATTTTTACTTTTCCCTATAGTCTTTGTCTCCCTAGTGAGTATGTTACTCCTATGGACTTTTTCAGTCTCTCTTGATTTCTTTTCCTTTGTGGCAATTATTCACCATGAAGAGTTTATTTTGCATATATACATTTGCATCATGAGGTCTCTTAGGGACCAAAATTCGTCTCTTTGTTATTATTTAAGCCCATTCTACCTCGTCGAGACGAAGACTTTAACCTTTATATCTCCGGCTAGAATGACCTTAAATAGGGGCATCTGTAAGACCCTAATTTTGACCCTAAGATCCCTCATGGCATCATATTATTGCTCATTGCATTGCCTCAAGGATCATAGCATGTTTTGGCTCCTTAACCCTAGGGTTGGGACTTGTGTGGGTGTTTTGAGACCACCAAGCATGCTTGTATTATATATTATTGATTTTCTTATTTGATTACTAACAAAAAGCACAAAAATATGTCACTAACTCTTTTTTCTTTGAAGCTCAAGTGATCATGTACTCCCATGCTCCTAAGAGGCTCCTAAGCTCAATGAAGTGACTAGATGAAGATGAGAAAAAGCATGAAAATGGTCCAAAAAGCTCCTAATCATCATATATGTCTCCCAAGTATCTCAATTTTCCAATTTGATCAAGATAACCCAAAGGGCTTGAGGATTGTTTCCCAAGGAAAGCCTAATTCAACTGAGCATTGATTGTGCCTTGCTCATGAAGAAACCTCAAACTATGATCAAATGTAATCAAGGGAAGTTCTTTCATTCATTATTTTATGCATATATGAGCCTATGTGAGGATACTCAATCATTCATTCATCAAGATTTGAAGTTTGGCCTTGTGAAGTTGACCAGTCAAGTCATCTGACTAAACTGAGGATCACTGAGACACAACTTATGATGTGTTTGTCAAATGAAGATTACCCTAAGATAAACAATGTTCTTAATAACCATATGAAAAACTTTCATGTTCATCAAAAATCCATTTGAAACTTGGAAAGTCATCATTCATTTCAAAACATTATAGGTCATTTTGACTGAAACCCTAATTTTGGGTCAACTTCCCAAGGACCTAACTTCCTTAATTTTTATGATTTTGAGGTGAGAATAATTGAATTGGAAATCTTAAGATGTCTAATTCAAATGTTATGTTGGACAAAATTTCATAATCCTAAAATAAATACATATTATAATACAAAACATTATAGGTCACTTTGGACCTAAGTCATTGAATTTGAAAAATTCCCAACTTTAAGTGCCCATAATGTTCTCATGAAAAATCCAAATGATGGAAAATTTAAGTCTAAATTGATCATTTTTAAAATATCTATAACTTTGATGTTGGAGGTATTTTCATTTGAAGCTTGTATCATTGAAATAGAAGGGCTTGAAGATGCTTGCTTTTGGTAAAAAAATTCAAAGGAGAACTAAGACATGTTTTGTACCCAAACCTTCACAGCCAGCTTTCATAAATTTCCAATTGCCAAATGAATTTTTTCCCAACATGACTTTTGTTCCTTATTTAAAGAGCTTTCCAACCATTACTCACATTAATTTTTTGGACTTTCCATGAGTGAGTTTCGAAGAGATTTATGTTTATGTTCATTTTTGCAATTCACATTATAACACGGTGTGCAAGCTTGTGCAGTCCTTTGTGCATGTCCAATTCACTTCCATTTGATCTCAGCATGGATTTCCATTCATTATTGGGCTTTACATGCGCCTGTACATGACCATGCAAGGAGGATTCAAACTTCATGCACACGAGGGAAGCATTGCCTTGCATCACATTTCAGCTATAAATAAGAGTGCATTCTCATTCAAATTGGAACCAAGTGGAGATCTGAAGTGCTGCTGAATTGAAATCCAAACCCTCACTAAAGGAATTTTCAGTTTTTCATTTCTCTTTCAAGCTTGAATTTCAACATCATTAGTTGATCTTCAAAGCTCAATTCCTTAACCTAGCATCACCATTACATTTCCAGGGCAAAAGTATTTCAAAAGCTTGGACAATTCGTGTTGTTTGAAGCTCTATTTCAGAGGTAGAACACCAAACTTTCTTGATCTAGATCTTGCAATGTGATGTGAATTCCTTTGGTTTATGCTATTTTCTGAAGTCCTCACATGAGGCAGGCCAGTGGTGGTCTTAATTTTACAAATCGTGCCATTTCAACTCATGCACCATGATCTTCAAGCCCACGTTTCTCTCTATATAGGAACTGTGAGGATGATCCATGGTTACAGGGGTGATGTACATCACCTCATCTTCATTTTGATTACCTCAGTTTTCATTTTCATTAAACTTTGTTTTCCTACGCGTGGTGGCCGGAAACTGTTAGATCACCGGAGAAGATGGTGATTTCCACCACCATCCCCACGTGTTGGAGTCCTAGCCTTTGGATCATGTTGCTATGTTATAATCTCACGCGTCCAATGTATTGACTTATTTTAAATCTTTGTGTTGCGCGCTTGACTCCAATACACCGTGTGACCGCGCCCCTGAGCCCTTGATGTCATGCCACGTGAATTAATGAAGTGATCCTGTGGCTGCGCATTTTTGCTATTTTTCCTATTTTCTGTTAATTCCATTTAATTCCTTTTATTTTCAAAAATTCATCAATATTTTATTTGAAGTCACAAAAATATGAGACCAATGCCAAAAAATTTCTTAAAAAATCTAGTTTCATATTTTGATTTTTAATTATTTTTGTGACTTCATTTAATATTTTGTGAATTATTTGGTTTTTATTTGTTTTAATTCATTTTAAAATACTTTCTGATAATTGAAAAATCCAAAAATATTTTCCTAACACCTATGGATCATGATAAGTCAATGAAAAATAATCTCATCAATTTCTTATTTGATTTGAGATTTATTTGAGATTTTAATTCATATTGTGTTATTTTCCATTGTTTTTAATTGTTTTAAAATAGTTTCTGATTTCAAAAATTACTGAGAAAATTTGTCAAAGCTTGTTTGACCATGTTAGACCTATGAAAATTTAATTGGACTTGTCGAAGTTGATTTGAATTAAATTTGAGGTTTGACCATATTTTGTTTATTTTATTCTGCATTTATTTTTTATTCAAAAAATACCAAAAAATATGTTTGACTTGTTGACTTGTAATCTTCATTTTCTCTTTTGTTTAGCATTGGTTAATGATGACTTGGTTCACATTTGATCAAATTGAGTTTGATGCTTTATTTCTCTTTCCATTCATTTCATCTTCATCCTTTTCTTTTTATTTTTGGCCAATGAGTTAATGTCTTATGGTTGGTCTTGACAAATGAGAGATTTAACCTTCTTTGATCCAAACCAAACTCAACTTGATCTAAGATCAAGTGAGTTGTTTTGTGTCCAAGATAAGTTGCTTCTTGGTCAAGCAAAAAACCTAAAGTCCATACAAGGCCTTTCTCTTTTCTTTTGGCATGGCAAGTTTTTGGAGTTTGGCTTACTAGTCATGATCTCTAACTTGTGTTTATTTGCCTATAGTTTATTGACCGGCCTCAGATAGGTGTGACTACTACATTAGTCCACTTACGATTGCTTAACATAGAGCTACATTGTCTTATGACAAACTAACATAACCATACTAATTACTAACTTTAATTTGAGCATTTAATTTCTTGCAATTTACTTTAATGCACTTTATTTCTTGCTCATTTATTCATATTGCTTTTCATTTTGCTCACTTGAGCACATATTTTATTTTTATGTCATTTTCCTTTTGCTCATTTGAGCTCATTATTGTATATAAATATATTGTTGTCTTGTGGTTGTTTTGCCTTTGTTTTGTGTGAACCCAATGTAAAAAGGAGAAAGGATTTAGAATTAGGATATACCTATGCTTAAAGGAGTTCAAGAGCAACTAGGCCTCATGCCTTTAGAATGCTAAAACTTGTTGAAGAGCAACTAGGCATCATGCCTTTAAAATGCTAAATCTCAAAGTTGACTTCAAAGGACTTCCTTTCCAAAACTTATTCTTTGTCCATTCCTCTTATTGTGTTGTGAAATTTTTGATGTTTGCTCTTATGTGATAGGGATTCCATCTTGAGATAGTAAGGATGACCATTGTCATGAGTAACCAAGCTAAGAGAGACAAGCCAAATGGAGATCCTAGGAGCTTGAATCTAAATTGTTTGACTGCTTGATTGTGTGTTAAGTCCAAAGGAAAGGAGCATCTTAAATCATCTCTATGATTTCAAGAAAAGGAACTCCAAGGGTTTTATCTTCTCTCTTATCTTTGTATGCTTTAGGACTAGCCCTTCTCTTCTTCTCCCCACTCTAACCCAAGCCAAAAATCTTTTATTTCAAACTTTGACATTGTTTCAAACTAGAAACCTAGGTCTTATGCCTTTGACTTTTCAAAATCTTTTCATTAATACTCATTGTGAATAAATATTAATCCAACTTTGACTTCATTTTGTAAATAAGTCTAACTTGTAAATATAACTCACTTCAAGTTATTTTTGTGGTTCCAATGGCCACCTTGTTAAGACCTTTTCATAAACATTAGTCACACGGGCCACAATCCTTGGCGAGCACAATAATAAAAATCAAAAATATCATTCTTTTTCCCACTTTTCATAATAAAGATAAGACTAAAAGATAAAAACCCATGCGCACTGACAACTTAAATGGTTCCCATGAAGTATCATGGACGTCCGGGATGCTTATACCTTCCCCTTGCATAACCGACTTTCAATATTCATCTGCTTATCCGTATCTAGATTTCTCTTTTGTTTTACCTTTTGTCGGTTTTGTTCGACCTTTTTCTCATTCCATTTGGAAACAATAAAGTTTGGTGGCGACTCTTGCTTTTCTAAGTTAAGTTAATCAATAGCTTAATCTAGATTTGTTCCCGTCGCGACACCTTCATGGAAAACTCTCGCAACCATGTTCAAGGAGTGATTTGCTTGGCAGGGATAATGTATTTCGTCCTGACTCTGACCCCATCTGGTATGAGTTGTTTTGTGGTTTTCTTCTTTTTAAATTATGAGAGCTACCTTGTGCATATCTCTATAGGAAATCTTCTTGGGTTATTCTTTTCAATTTGTTGCTTCAAGTGGTGATAATAATTTAAGTGGTGATCATGTATCTTATGATACTTGCATTACTTATCTAAATCACTCCCCATTGCATCTTCTTTTGGGGCAACGGTTTTGGGAATGAACTTGGTGTTGTATATGTCCTAGATGATTTTCTCAAGTTTTTCGTGACCCCTCTCTCTCACATCTCGAGTTCTCTTTTTTACATTGTTTTCTTCTTCTTTGATATAACACTCCTCTCTTACTATGACCTCTTCCTTTGAGGATGTTGACTTCTAGACCAATGACTAGTTAAAGTGTCCAGCTTTGAGGGCGTTCTAGAAAGTTCCAACAAACATCTCTTGGTTTGGGTTAGACACATTGATGGTATCCTTATTAAATTTGGACAAATACTCATGCAGGGACTCAAAAGAGCTCAGGTAAACATTGAACAGGCTGGTCGTGGAATCTTTTATGTGCTTGCTGGACAAGAAATGATGAACCATATTTCTTATCAGATCCTAGTAAATTGATAAAAAGAACCTCAAAAGGCTTATATATATATATATATATATATATATATATATATATATATATATATATATATATATCACAAACGGGTGGATTCATTCAATGTCTCGACCATCAATTTTCACTTCAGTAAGTCATTCACCCCGATAATAGACATCAAAGTGTTGATTGCAATTATGTGCTTCTAGGGATCACTCTTGCTTTCAAATGATACCAGCGATGGTGGTTTGGAAGTGTCGGGGACTCGGGCATCTCAAAACTTTATTGTGATTGATTTGGGATCTATGGACTCCTCTTCCTTGATTAATTCATGCTCTGCATGTTGTTGTTGTAGGTCACAAATAATCTTATGTAATGCTTCCTTATGGTGACACAACTCATTAATAGAGGCTAGCACATATGCTATGTCAGCTCGATCTTTGTTGTTGTTATTGTTGCTACTGGTGGCAACCCTCATCATTGTGAGATGGGTTCAAAATGTTGTTAGGATTGGTTTGTGTTGCCCAATTTATATTTATCAAGCCCCACAGTGGGCACCAAATATACTCATAAAAGTAAACAAGTAATAACTCTACCAGCAATGGTTAGTAAATTTATATTTGAATGCTCTATTGAATTATCTATGAATTGTGTGTGTCCTTTCTCCTTATGCTAATCCTCTTATATAGTAGTTTTGACCCAATGTGTATCTAAGTCCCATCAAAGGTCATTTAATGTGATTGTCTCTACTTAGTAAGATTCCTTAATGGCAATTGACAATTAGACTTGATTACCAAATCTCATTCCATAATTCACTCAATCATCTATAATTATGATATCCCTCGCATATCAATTAAAATATTGACTCCATATTAGTTTTGGGTTTACATGATCAACCTGGTCAATTAGTTGCCTAAACTAGACTATGTTTTGTTGGACAAGTTATCCATGGGCTGGACTCTCTTGGCAACTTAGCCCAAGAGACCAAATATGTACATAGTCTGTCTAACATGAGGTCATGTAGGAGAAAAATGTTTTTCTGAACCTATCAAAAAAACTGAACATGTATCCAGTCCATAAAACATAAGCCGCATAAAAGATAAACCTTAGTAAAGATGAAATTATGTGTATTCATGGTATTGTCATCTTAAAAATGTATTAGATATTTTGTAAATCAATTTATTAGGATTTATAACAAATATATATTATATAAATATAAATTATTAAATAAAATTGAGATATGGAATCAAATTAATGAATAAAAAAATTTGATATACTAGTAGTGCACAACAACTGTAATAACATTAGTTGTATAATGAAGAAAGTCATACATATTTTCTACAATGACCGACAAAAATGAATTGAGTGGCTTTACTATTTACTAATTTTAGTAACTTTATGAATATTAGAGATAATATTATATTTAAAGAGATAGTGACAAAATTATCAAAGTTATCAATTAATAAAGTCATTCAATCTTTATCCATAAACACACTTGGTTTGCACGCAAAATACCTACAATAAAAGATAGCAACGTCATAAAAAAAGCCAAATTGACAACTATGCATACATTGAATTTATAAATAATAAATGTTTCATAAAACTTAATATAGGTAAGATTAAATAAGTTAGTAGCTCTACAAGAACATCAGATATAAAAGCGCGAATTTGAATTTATGATATCTCACTAATTCACCTTTAAAGAGAGAGAATTATAACCACTAGATTACTTAACAAAAGAAAAGATTAAATGAGACTCAAGTATCATAATGTGCATAAAATAATGCATATTGCTCACATGTGTTATTCCGAAAGTAACCATAAGCCAAATTATTCAAGACTTACCCAAGTAATCAACAAGATAATTACCACCCTTCAGCCACAGATCAATTGTTGTGTGTGAATCCATGAACTTAAACTTACCCATGAGGTGAACGATCATCGCCCCTTCAAGGGTAAGGTACTTACTTTTATATCTTGTGATCGCCACGAGCTCATATATCCTTGCCAAGGGAAAGAGGGGCGCCATTATCCCCTAACGCTACGAGAAATTCCTCTTGCCCCTTGCTCAGGTAAACCCGTCTCTCCAATTCTTGTAATGGTTGGATTGAGGCTTAAAAGGGACCCTTCTTGGCAGGTCTCCTAAGGACATTCAACCGCATTTTGAAGGTATGGTAGCATAAAAGGAGAAAAGTACCTCCACGGTAGGGGAATTCTCCAGAATTTTACATACCACCTTAAAAGCCCTAATAAAAACCCATATGCTTGAAAGTTAAAAATCCTAATAAAAACCCCTTCAAAACCTCGACGATGAAAGGTAAAAAGAGAAGAAAACTCCCATATGCTTGAAAAATTATAGGTATAAGTAGAAATAAGGGAGGGTGGATCAAAAGAAACAGACAAGGTAACCCTCTATGATGGTGAACAAGCCTTCAGGATAACCATCCCTTTATCTCTTGAGGAAGAAACCTTTGCTCCCGTGCAAAAAGATAGGATTTATTTGTCAAAAGTTTAGTAAGGCCATATGTCTTTAGCGTCCTTAGGCACGATAGATGGGGAAACCATTATCTTTTTTATCATGGGAAAATAAAAGAAGAAAAAGAAATCACCGCCACTGCCACAATCGTTAAAGGAGTTTATTATGACCCTTAAAACCTTCAACGCTACACTAACCTAAACCCTATTTTGAATATTTCTTTATAATACCTACTCACAACTACTGTAGAAGGATGGGAAAGAAAATGAAATCCATACATGAGAAGGTTGCGAACGAAGAACTACAGATGTGTAGAGAAGTTATGCATTTCAAAGGAGTTTGTGGAAGTTATGGGAACAAAATAGAGAAAGGAATTGGAATGAGAGGCTTTTATAAGGGAGTTAAAGCCATAAGGAACCTTTTAGACTTCCCCTGAATTTGAAAATCTTAGTACGTTTACGACACGTGGGACTAGTGTTTAAGGTCTCAAAAAATTGGCCATCATTTCTTATATTAAATGGAAGTAAGCATGATTGTCTGAATGATTGATTGATGTTTGTAGCTGACATCCTGGTTAATCAGGGGACACCTGACAATAGGGAGGTGACTCACCCTCAAGAAGAAGGGTTAAGCCAACAAAAAAGGAGGGACTCGTCTCCCACTTAAAAAGATCTCCTCCGGTTGAGGGACTCACCTCCCACTTAAAAAGGTTACCTTCAGTTGAGCGACTCGCCCAAAGCTTAGAGACTTGCCTCCCACTTAAAAATATTCCCCTAGGTTGAGGGACACGCCTCCCATTTAAAGGGGTTACATCCCAAAATACTGAACTTGTCCCTTTCTGAAATGCTCACCTTGGATTGCAGGACTGAACCCGAACGAAGCCTTTAAAACACTTCTCCATCTACAAAGCCTTTATGCTTGAGGAATTGCATAGCATTGTATTTGTGAGAGCCCCAGATAAGGGTGATACTAGGGTTCTCTCCCCATGAGGTTATGTCTAGGAGCTACCTTTGTGTAGTATGGGGGTTCAACTTCCTAATAAGACACGTGCACAATGACATTATCCCTTCACTAGGTAGTCAACAACATCCCTTAGATAATGGGGAACAATTACCGTCTCTAAGGGTGTTCTAAGTCTTAGGCCTAAGGGCATATATAAATACTTCTACCCTAACAGGAGAAAAGGAAATCTTAACTTACATAAATCACATTTTACCCAAGCCTATCGCTTATACTCAAAGCCCCTCAAGTCACATGAGTTGGCCCTCTAAAACCCCTGTAAATGTTGTAACACCATCATACAGGGCCTCTCGCCATCGTGGATAAGCCCTAACCACACTAAAAAATATAAACCTATTAAGGCCTTTGAGTATCCCCTACCCTTGTATGGATATCATGCACACATGTACTTTTTGACAAGTAAATACCTAAAAGCTGCATTAGAAACTAAATTAAGTGTCTAAAATTAACATACATACTTGTTATGGGTCGACCAAAGGCCTAAATAGCCAAAGCCCAATTCATCTTAAATCCATTGTACTCGGCCCGAAGTATAAAGTCAGTTTACACAAGTCAAGGTACACTTTTTTATCTCCATTTTTTACTATATTCATCTCGAGTCTTGAACTGACTTGGTAGTTGGAGTGCTAACCATAAAGGTCCACCCTGAACCACTGTAACAAAGATTAGCACCACCATTTCAAGATATTCAGTTCACCAATCCATCCATTTATGGTTCTTAAATGGAGCAATGGTGTCGTTTGTGGGAATCGACTTTTAATTCCTATGATTTCAAGGATTTTAGATATAGACTCTGATTTACCAATTCGTAACCTCCTCAGGTCACCAAATCAAGAGAATTTAGAATTAAACATGGAGATCTGTCATATTTGATCCAGTAAATAATCATTTCAACTATAATACATTGGATTTACAAATCTATGTGTGTTATTAATCAAAACAATTTAAATCAAACTAGAAACTAAATTAGAAATTAAACAAACAACTTATGCTTATAGTGGAACAACTATCAATAATATGTTTTTTATTTCAGCCTTGTTATAAGGTAAAATACGCAAGTCAGTAAACTTGTGACACCGTTCCTACTTTACAAGTTCCTAAACCACACATAATGAAATTTAGAGACTTATTGAACCAAGCCTTCAAACTTCCACCTCTGCTACGAGAAACAACTTCAGTCTCATTGGCAGCTTCATCTCCATTTCATGCTTATGGATTATTAAATAGCATGAAATATCTATCTCCAAGTTATCTAATTGTGTCCCATGGACTCAGAGATGAAAAAACATCAAACATAACACAAAATTCAAAACCTTTACATAAAATAGCACGCTCGCTTTCCAGCAAAATCAATATAAAACAACATAATCTAAGTTCTAAACACTTTATTCTACCCCATGGCATGAAATTCCCATTACCGAAAACAAATTTCAATTTAATGGTAACAATTAAGGCTTCATTCAATATCAACAACCAAAATTTAATACTTTGTGAAATCAGTTTCTATTTTAAGTTCCAAAAATTGTATCAGGGGTGCATTTCAAGAAATAATGAAAATAACTTTTAACATTTTATTACTTCCAGAAATGCAAGCCTATTGTTCACTTTGTCATACCCCAAAATTTGCCCATTAATATTTCAAGACATTTTGCAAGGCATTCCGACTCATATATAACACTGATCTTGAAGAAACAAAGGCCCAGCTCACGGATGGCCCAATCCAGAAAATGGCCCAAACTGGCCTGTTCGCTACGCGCTCGCCTAGCGAAGCTGACAGACAACAAAAATTTCGGGCTTCATTCTGAGCCCATTAGGTCACCATTATCACTAAAAAAAAAAAAAAAAAAAAGAATTTTTTTTTAATTAATTAATTAATTAATTAATTAATTAATTAATTAAATAATTAAAATAAATAAATAAAATATAACAAATTATTTTGGACTTGGGTCTCCCTCATTCCAAGCCCATTACCCACGAAATCAGTCTATAAATACTGAAGTTTCAGTAGAGGAAAGGACACTTGGAGTTACACTGGGAGATTCACTGAAAAAAAAGAGGAGGAGAACAGAGAAGAACGAATAGAAGTTTTGGCATAGGAACCCTGCCTACCCGGAGAATTCAGAGTAAAGAAACCCTGAAGGCAGCCCATCTGCACCGAAGCCATCGCCGTCCAATTCCCGCTGCCTAACTTATTCCGATACTACAAGTGGTCAATCCCTTCAACCTTGAATTGGAAAACAGGTTTGCGTATCTCTATTGTTTATACTTTCAATTGGCCATATCTACATATATAATGCATCATGATAAAATGTTGATATATAATTTGCTTTCGTATGGGAATTTAAATATGCCTGAATACCCTGAATGTTTGACCATGTTATTCCTGTGATAAAATGCCATAAAATTCAAAGTTCCTAACATGGGGCTGTTTTCAAATTCAAAATCCGTGGCCGCTCGCTAGCACCTCGCTAGGCGAGCCTGGGGCGAGTATTCGCCTGGCCTTCGCTAGGCGAGGCAGAGGCGAACGAGACAGTAGCTGACTTTTCTATTTTTTTTTTATGTTTTATCATAGCCATGCATTATTCATCCTATCCTATTTATTGTTGTGATATTTCTCCGGTGTAATCTTCGATTGCACCCTGATTTGGTGTTCTGACATGTTTTTTTTTTTTTTGAGTTTCGTAAAGGTTCGCATATCCCAGGAAAAGGTTATTGGCTAGGTATTCCACTTTAGTTGTGGGATACCCTTGTGGAGTTTCACCCTAAATTAATTTTTAATGTATTAATTTCTAATGTATTAATTTTTTTAATATATTATTTTTAATAATTTTAATGTGGAGTTTCATCCTAATTATATAATTAATTGTAAAACTTTGCCTTTGAATAAGTGATCTTGGACCTCTCTTTGTTGCCTTACGATTACGATATTACGGTCATGTCCCGCGAACGTGGGGATACCCTTAGCAAAGACCCTTCGGTTAAATCATCATAAAATAAATTATAGTCCCTCGGATGTTGCCTTCGAATATACAACTTTGTCCCTCGATGACCCTCCGATGTTGCCTACGGTTAAAAGATGATAGTCCCTTCGAATGCTAAGGTATCCTCGTAACTGTTGCCTTCAATGACCAATCGATGACCCTACGATGACCCTTTTACATCCAAAGGATAAAACTACTTATTTCTCAATAATAAGGACAGTTTTACCCTCATAAGGATAGGAAATACTCATAAAGACCTTGGGTCGGTATAACTCTTAATTGCTGGCTCACAACCTAAAACATTTTTTCACACCTCACACCTTTCAAAATACCTTCAGAAAATCACCACTTGGTATACATTCATACTAGAATCATTACCGAGTTATATTTTTCTAAACAATTTTCAAAACTAAACGAGATAATCACTTTGTATACATTCATACAAGAATCATTACAAAGTTAAATTCTCTTTTCAAAACAATTTTTCTAAACAATTCACAAACACTTTTTTTTAGACAAAAATAATATAAGTGATCGAGCAATTAAGAGCCCATGGATAACCATGGATACAAAGGGTGCTAACACCTTCCCTTTGTATAATGTACCTCCCGAACCCAAAATCTAAATTAAGGTTTTTCCTGTTCTTTTCCACCTTTCCTTATTGGATAAAAGAAAAGTCGGTGGCGACTCTTGCTAACCGCGACATTGCGATTAAAACCACAAAAAAGTCCAGTTCACCGTATGACAGAACTGGCGACTCTGCTGGGGACCTTAAAAAGAGAGGTTACCTTAAAAACAAGATCACTTATTCAATTTGTCTGATTTATTTTTAAGGGATTGCTTGGGTATGTTATGCTTGAGTGAAAGATCCTACACCCGGATCTAGTGTACCTTAGGTAAGTAGCAAGAGATCATCGCGACTGTCCGGCGTATACTGGAATGGTCAAAATGATGGCTACGGTTAATGTGGCACTTTGGATGTCCTGATGTTCCTCATGTTAGTTGAGGAAATATTTGGCATTCGCGTGGTGTCATAAAAGCATTAACCAGACCTTTAGAACCCTAATTGACTCATCCTGGCCATTAGAAAGTAGTGAGATAACTGGCTTCGGTTCCGACTGGAGTTGGTTGAGACTCGATACTACACTCTTTGAGATTGGACTTTAGGGAAGCTTCGGTCAACCACTTGGTGTTGCACTGAAGTGGACTTAAGGAAAGGTCAATGATTTGAGATCCTTCTAGAACCCGGTTACTATTCTAAGACAGGTTGAACCAACCAAACTTCAGTGGGGAGGGTATTTACCTATGGAACTCACGCAAGCCTTAAAACCTAGGAATGATTGTTGTGTGACTTGCTTGTGCTTGTTATTTATCTAACAACATGACATCATAACAACATAACATCATAACATCATGGCATTGTACTAACCATTTCAAGGATTTAGGGATTTAACTCTGCTAAAAAAAAAACAGAAAAAAACAAAAACAAAAGAGAAAAAAAAAAAAAAGCTCTTTTTGTTAGTTTATGCAAAGTTAAATCCCGAAAGTCCTTGAAAACATTTCATACATTGCATTGCATCGCATAACAGGTATTCTAAAGGATCAGTGTTCTCACGATTTTCCTATCAAACAGATTCCAGCAGATTCAAACAGATTGAACAATGGCTCTCGAACAAACTGTCAAAGATCTCCAGGCCCAGAATGCTCAATTCCAGGAAATGATGCTGAGCTTATCTAAGGGGCAGGAAGAACTGAAAGCTCTTTTGATGGAGAAGAAGAAGGACCAGAAACCTGTGGGTTACATCAACCCGGGGAGAAGGCTTAAGGGACAGGTTACAGGAGTCAAGATTAGAATTCCGAAGGATTCAGAAGAAGAGACCGAGAATGATTCGGAAGATGAGAATCCTAATCTCGTCAATTCTGAGGACGACGATGAAGATTATGAACATGAACAGTACTCTCCGAAGGATGATAAGTACAAGTTGCTGGAAGAACGTATGCTAGCTATGGAGGGGCAGAAAGTGCCCGGTCTGGATTTCGAAAACTTGGGTCTGGTCTCTGATGTGGTCATTCCCCGCAAATTCAAGGTTCCCATTTTCACTAAGTATGATGGTGCCTCTTGTCCTCAGATGCATCTAAGGGCTTATGTGAGAAAGATTCAGCCGCACACTACTGATAAGAAACTGTGGATCCATTTCTTCCAAGAGAGTCTGTCTGGCACACAGTTAGAGTGGTATTATCAGCTTGAGAGCTCTAACATCCGCACATGGACTGATTTAGCAACAGCTTTCTACAAGCACTACCAGTATAATTCTGAGTTAGCGCCTACTCGGCTACAGCTACAAAATATGACTATGGGCTCTAAAGAAAGTTTCAAAGAATATGCTCAAAAGTGGAGAGATTTGGCTGGCAGAGTCAAACCCCCTATGACTGATCGAGAGTTAGTGGACATGTTCATGGGTACACTGACTGGCCCATTCTACAGCCATCTACTGGGAAGTTCCTCGTCAGGTTTCACTGAACTTATCTTGACAGGTGAACGGGTTGAAAGCGGCATTCGAAGTGGAAAGATACAGGCAGCTACTTCTGCAAGCACCAAAAAGTCCTATCAGGGAAAGAATGAATCAAATGCTGTGTACAGTGAGAGGAAGCATAACAAGAAGAATCGTGACCATACTGTTGGGGCAGTTACAATTGCCGCACCGCCATCTCAGAACTTCCAACACAGACAAGACAGGTCGAGAAGACAGTTTACCAAGATCAATATGACTTTAACCCAAGCACTGCAGAGTATGTTAAAGGCCAATTTGATTACCCTCAGAGGCCCTCCTGCAAATCCCAACACTACTTCTCCTCGTTATAATCCCAACGCCAGGTGTTCCTATCACTCCGATAGCCCCGGGCATGATACGAATGATTGCTGGTTGTTGAAGAACAAGATTCAGGATATGATCGACGCTGGAGAAATTGAATTTGATCCTCCGGCGACCCCCAATGTCATCACAGCACCTATGCCTAATCATGACCAGAATGTTAATGTTGTGGACGACAATTCTCACGTTACTGACGTTGCTGATTTAGCATCTCCTCTCCTGATCGTTAAGAAGAATTTATTGCAAGCTGGTTTATTTCCAGGTTGTGCTGAAGATTGCGATCTCTGTGTACTCCGACCCAATGATTGTTTGAAGTTGAAGAACGGCATTCAACGGCTGATGGATGATCGTACAATTCTATTTGAAAGGGTTCCTAAGGTGGACAACTCTATTGAAGAGGTATCTGTGATTGCTAGGTCCAAAGCTCCAGTGAAGATTACCGCTACTAGAGTGCCTGTGAAGATTACCGCTGAGCCCAAAGTGGCTCCCCTGATTATTACCGCACCTGGCCCCGTGCCATATTCCTCCAGCAAAGCTATTCCGTGGAACTATGGAGGCGACGTTTACATCCATGGCATAAAGCAGGTTGGTAGTTCTGCTAATCCTAATGATATTGTGGGGACTAGTAAAGTTACTCGAAGTGGAAGGATCTACTCCCCAGAAATCTCACCTCCCGCTCCCGAAATTCGAGGAAAAAGACCAGTCAATCCTCCTCAGTCAGAGACATCGGTCGAAGTTACTTCTGAAGATGTTGCCAAACAGGAAATGGAAGAGATGCTGAAAATCATCCGTAAGAGCGATTTTGATGTAGTGGAACAATTGGGGCATACTCCGTCTAAAATCTCAATGTTGTCCTTGTTATTATCCTCTGAATCCCATGCCAATGCATTGATGAAATTCTTGAAGACCGCTCATGTGCCTCAAGAAACATCCGTCGATCAATTCGAACATTATGTTGCTAATTTGACTGTTGACAATGGCCTAGGCTTTTCCGATGCTGACCTGACGCCAGCAGGAAAGAATCACAATAAAGCTCTGCATATCTCCATCGAGTGTGAGGGGATCACCCTGGCTCACGTGTTGATCGACAACGGCTCTTCCTTGAATGTGCTCCCGAAAGCTGTACTCGATAAATTTGACTACAAAGGCATTGAACTGAAACCTAGTGATGTTGTGGTGCGTGCTTACGATGGTGCGAAGAGTGTTGTCTATGGTGAAGTGGTTCTCCCTATCAAGATAGGACCTCAAGTCTTCAACACTACCTTTCACGTGATGGACATTCGTCCCGCCTACTCCTGCTTGTTGGGGCGCCCTTGGATCCATGGGGCAGGTGCGGTAGCTTCGTCGCTTCATCAAAAGCTGAAGTATCCAATAGCAGGCATGGTTGTCACTGTATGTGGAGAAGAAGAGTATATTGTCAGTAGTGTGCAAGCCTTCAAATACGTCGAGATGGATGGTGAATTCTTTGAGACTCCTTCTCAGTCATTTGAAGTGGTTCCTCCACCCAGTCCTGTCCTTAAGCCAACTCCCCTTGTGCCCAAGGTTGTTCGTGCTCCCCCTGTCATGATCTCTCTGAAAGATGCTCAAGCCGCGATTGAAAATGGTGATCGTGCTGGTTGGGGTCAACTGATCAATGTACCGTACAAGTCTGATAAAGCTGGCCTGGGGTTTAACTCTGGAAAGATAGTCAAAAATCAGATTAATGCTATGGAAGATGCTGATAGTGATTGCGACTTGGATAGCTGGATTTTCCCAACAATTGGTGACGGACTCAACAATTGGAAGACTGAAGACATTATCCCGATTTCCTTTAGTCAGGAGTAATTGTTATTGTTTATTCTAGAATTGCAAATTTTAATTTTCTTTTACAATCAAACTTCTTAAAGCATTGTGTCTATGCCCGAGGCACAATGGCTAGGGGTTTTGTCATTTTCATAAGCATATTTATATTCAATAAATCAATGGACGTTTTGCATTCAAATATTGCGCTCTTTGTCTTTCCTATTATCTTTCAAACAAGCTATGTTTTCTTACACACACGCACGTAACGAATTGCAGATCCCTATCCACTCTGGATCCTGTTGATAATAGTTCTACTACTGTTCATTATGACTTTGAAAATCCGATCTACCGAGCCGAAGATGGAAGTGAGGAAGATTGTGAAGTACCTGAAGAACTTGCCAGAATGTTACTACAAGAAGAAAGGACTATACAGCCGCATGAGGAGTCAGTTGAGACTGTAAATCTGGGTACCGAGGTGGACAAGAGAGAAGTCAAAATAGGAGCAGGCTTGGAAATCAGTGTCAAAAGAAGATTGATTCAAATGCTACATGACTATGTGGAGATTTTTGCTTGGTCTTACGAAGACATGCCAGGGCTGGATACCGATATAGTAGTGCATCGTTTGCCGACGAAGGAAGATTGTCGTCCTGTTAAGCAAAAGGTTCGTCGCATGCGTCCTGAAATGTCCGAGAAAATCAAGGCCGAAGTCATGAAACAATTCGATGCTGGTTTTCTGGCGGTTACTTCTTATCCTCAATGGGTTGCTAATGTGGTACCAGTGCCAAAGAAGGATGGTAAGGTGCGAATGTGTGTGGATTACAGAGATTTGAATAGAGCGAGTCCCAAGGATGATTTCCCACTGCCACACATTGATGTTCTGGTAGACAACACCGCTCAACACAAGGTATTCTCCTTCATGGATGGATTCTCGGGTTATAACCAGATCAAAATGGCACCTGAGGACATGGAGAAGACTACGTTTGTGACGCAATGGGGCACCTTCTGTTATAAAGTAATGCCGTTTGGTTTAAAGAACGCAGGAGCAACGTACCAGCGTGCTATGGTGGTTTTGTTCCATGACATGATCCATCATGAAATAGAAGTATATGTGGACGATATGATAGCCAGGTCTCATACTGAAGAAGAACATCTCGATCATTTATACAAACTGTTTGAGAGGCTGAAGAAATACAAGTTGAGATTGAACCCGAACAAATGCACCTTTGGAGTAAGATCTGGTAAACTCTTGGGCTTTATTGTCAGTGGTAAAGGTATTGAGGTTGACCCGGCCAAGGTGAGAGCTATTCAAGAAATGCCAGTTCCCCGTACGGATAAAGAAGTCAGAGGTTTCTTGGGACGTTTGAATTACATTGCCCGGTTTATTTCCCATTTGACCGCTACTTGCAAACCCATCTTCAAGTTACTGAGAAAAAATCAGGAGATGATATGGAATGATGAATGTCAAGAAGCTTTCGACAAAATCAAGAAGTACCTCCAAGAACCTCCAATTCTGGTGCCACCAGTTGAGGGAAGACCTCTAATCATGTATTTAACCGTTTTAGAAAACTCAATGGGGTGCGTGTTGGGACAACATGACGAGTCCGGTCGAAAAGAGTATGCCATATACTACCTTAGCAAAAAGTTTACCGACTGTGAAACAAGATACTCACTGCTCGAGAAAACTTGCTGTGCTTTGGCCTGGGCTGCTCGCCGACTAAGACAGTATATGTTGAATCACACCACTTTGTTGATTTCTAAGATGGATCCTATCAAATACATATTTGAGAAACCCGCCCTCTCCGGAAGAATAGCAAGATGGTAGATGATTTTAACAGAGTATGATATCCAGTATACCACCCAAAAAGCAATCAAAGGAAGCGTGCTAGCTGATCATTTGGCTCATCAGGCCGTGAATGATTATCAGTCTATGAATTTTGAGTTCCCAGATGAGGATGTCATGCTTGTTACTGATTATGAAGAACCTGGACCGAATGAAGGACCCGAAGTGGGATCCCGATGGACTATGGTTTTTGATGGATCGTCTAACGCATTGGGCAACGGTATTGGCGTCGTGATCATTTCCCCCAAGGGTGGCCCTACGCCTTTCACCGCTAGACTATGTTTTGAGTGTACCAACAATATGGCTGAGTATGAAGCATGTATTTTGGGACTCAGAGCTGCTATAGACCTGAGAATCAAGTTTTTGAGGGTGTATGGAGACTCAGCCTTAGTAATCAGTCAGGTCAAAGGGGAATGGGACACTAAACATCCGAACCTCATCCCCTATCGAGAGCAGGTGTTGACATTAATCCCATACTTTGAAGAGATCACGTTCGAACATATTCCCCGAGAGGAGAACCAGTTGGCAGACGCATTGGCTACCATGTCATCTATGCTCAGAGTCAGATGGGACAATGAAGCTCCCCGGATTACCATTGAACGACTAGACGAACCAGCATATTGTTATGAACTTAACGCTGATGAAGTAGAAGAGAAGCCTTGGTTCCACGAGATAAAAAGATATTTAGAAGCTCAGGAATACCCTGAAGGGACATCCATCAATGACAGGAAATTTCTGAGGAAGTTCTCCGCTAAATTCTTTTTGAGTAATGGAATATTGTACAAACGTAACCATGATTCGACTTTGCTTCGCTGTGTGGATAGAAAGGAATCAGAGAAGATTATGGAAGACATGCACGACGGTATCTTTGGGACTCATTCTAGTGGACATACAATGGCCAAGAAGATTCTGAGGTCAGGGTATTATTGGTCTACCATGGAAACTGATTGCCACCATCACTCCAGAACTTGTCATAAGTGCCAGATCTATGCGGATAAAGTACATGTGCCTCCTGCTCCATTAAACGTGTTGACCGCGCCGTGGCCCTTTGCAATGTGGGGCATTGATGTGATTGGCGAAATTAAACCTACCGCCTCTAATGGACATCGTTTCATCCTTGTTGCTATTGATTACTTCACAAAGTGGGTGGAGGCAACCTCATTTGCTTTTGTTACTAAGAATGTGGTGGCACGATTCATCAAGAACAGCCTCATCTGCCGATACGGCGTCCCTGAGAGGATTATCACTGACAATGGCACTAATTTGAACAACAAGATGATTACTGAACTCTGCACGCAGTTCAAAATAAAACACCATAACTCTTCTCCGTACCGGCCAAAGATGAACGGCACTGTAGAAACGGCTAATAAGAATATTAAGAAGATTATACAAAAGATGACGGTAACATACAAAGACTGGCATGAGATGTTACCATTTGCTCTTCATGGTTATCGTACTTCGGTACGAACTTCGACAGGGGCAACTCCTTTCTCTTTAGTCTACGGAATGGAAGCCGTTTTACCAGTAGAGGTTCAGATTCCCTCTCTAAGGATCATGAAAGAGGCGGGCTTAGACGAAGACGAATGGATTCAGACTCGACTCGATCAGATAAATTTGATGGATGAGAAGAGACTTGCGGCTGTATGTCACGGGCAGATATATCAGAAGCGCATGACCAGGGCATTCAACAAAAAGGTCAAGAGACAAGTGTATCAAATTGGCGACTTGGTAATCAAACGCATCATCCTACCACAAACTGACCCCAGAGGCAAATGGACTCCCACATACGAAGGGCCATTTGTAGTTAAGAAGGTATTCTCAGGTGGAGCCATGATACTCGCTACAATGGATGGTGAAGACTTCCCACATCCCGTGAACGCGGACATAGTTAAAAAATACTACGCATAAAAGAGACCCGCTAGATCGACGTATCTAGGCAAAAGTAAGGGCATCCCGGCGAACCAAAAGGGTTCGGGCAAAAATTAGGGATATATAAAAAAAATGTACACCCGGCAAGTCGAAAACCTGAAAAGGCGGCTTGGGCAAAAAAGGGTATCCTGGTGGACTGAAAACCTGAAAAGGCGGTCCAGGAAAAAATTAGGGATTAAAGCGTATGACTATGTCCCGTTCTTAGTCAACTTCATCCAAGTTCAAGGGACTGAACAAGCCAATCACTTCCATCCGACAGCAGGGGATGAGATGCTTGAAGACATAATGACAGTAGTAGACTTAAAATCAATAGGACTTCTTCCACATAGCCTTCTCTTTGTTTTCGACAATTTCCTCTTACTAGGATTTCTGTCTCCTTGTACACAAATTGCCTGTTTATAGGCCTTCTTTCAAAATCAATACAACCTTCTTTCAAAAGATGCTTTTGTTTTTTCTTTTTCTGTTTTGTTTGCGTAAACGTCCATTGATTTAATTTGAATTAATATATGCATTTGAATATGACCAATGTTTACCAAAATACATGCATAGAATAGCAATAGCAATTACTACAAGGCTTCAGGATCGAGGATAAGGTCTAACCATGCTTCCAATGAATCCGCTACCAATTCTCTTCCCCAGCAAGCCTATTTTTCCCAGAAGAAATTGGCAGTATTCCCCGGCACAGCCAGCTATTCCCCAACAGAGGTCGGCATCGCCAGACAGGCTGATCATCTCATCCATCTCCAGCCCGACTCTGCTGAATATTTCCACCATCAGACAGAAATCAAGCATCCCCAGCCGAGAAAGGGTCATCGACACAAATGTCTCAAATCAGTAGATGGGGATTTATTTTCCCCAGTAGAGTCCCCAAGCAGAACTTCTCATACGCATAGCTCATTCATTACATCCTTTCACAGCATACGCATGCATACAACATTCACATTTATTTTAGCATAACACGAAACATCTCATGCATCATGACATAGCATGAAGCTAACTTTTCTTTGCAGGTTATTTATCCTCCTGATATAGTCAAAATAAAAGGTTCATTCAGACAGACACCTTTATCAATCACATTCAAGATTCAGATACATATTTCAAATACAGTTCATGGGAACATTCATTCTGACAACACTTCGATATCCTCCTAATGATGGCATCTTTAAGCCCATCCCAGACATTTATTGCAAGTACAACATATACAGGTTATCAGATACAGCCTAACGTACGGTTCATTCTGATTCAGCCCAACATATGACTTCTTCAGCAACTCCAATGCGGTCTAACGTACGACCCATTTGGACCTTCAAATCCTCGGATACTGCCTAGCGTACGGTACGTTCAGGGGTATAGTCTAGCGTACGACTACTTTCTTCTTCGGATACAGCCTAACGTACGGCTCATTCTGCAACTCAGATACGATCTAGCGTACGATCCATTCTGAACTCCAGCAACTCCAACGCGGTCTAACGTACGACCCGTTTGGATCTTACAACCCTCAGATGCTACCTAACGTACGGTACATTTCTGAAGTGTAGTCTGGCGTACGACTACCGTTTTCATCATCAGATGCGGCCTAACAGACGACTCATTCTGCGACGGTCTAACGTACGACCCGTTCGGATGTCCATCCCCTCAGATGCTACCTAACATACGGTACATTTCTGAAGTGTAGTCTGTAACACCCTTCTAAAATACCCCAAATATTTAATTAAAACAACAGCATATAAATCAATATCCGAGTAATCATGCACCAAGGGTGTCACATAATACTTCACATAATTCACCGTAAAAATCAGTCATGCTCATTATTTAATTCAACATAAACACTTCTTTAAAAATTCGCAGCGGATAGAAACATTCAACATCTGTAATATCTTAAAATTAACATTTATTCAACAAATAAAACATCCCGTCCCGATGTTACATCTATCAGAGCATGACCCACTAAAACCACTCTAGACTTCAAGCACTAGCTTCTACTCAACTCACTGCTCGTTACCTGAAAAATATAACTGTAAGGGTGAGTTCCTCAATCGATATAACAAATATTATAAATCATCATGTTATGTTAAGTAACTTTACACGTTAATCACCCACATCATATCATGCATTCGGTAGCAGCATATTCAACTCAACATCATATTCAAACACAACGTAAATGCAACTCAATGAGACTCGACTCTTCATGCATGTGGTACCATTTGGAGTAAAACTCCCAACTTAAAATCATTGCCAGTTTAGTGGGCATCAAGGCATAAGCCTTCAACTTTCAACTTAGAATTTTTGCCAATCCAGGCCAACGTGGTGTGAGCAAAAGCCCCATAATTTTGCCAATCCAGGCCAACGTGGTGTGAGCAAAAGCCCCATAATTTTGCCAATCCAGGCCAACGTGGTGTGAGCAAAAGCCCCGACTTAATGCATATGAATGTATATGGCATGTACGACTTGAAGTTCCACAACATAATAACAACGACAACATAACAGCTTTTTCAGCAACAACAACTTAAAAATCAACTTTGGCTCATCAGCCTACAACTCAGCATTTTCAACAAAACAACTTATATTCAACTTTGTCTCATCAGCCTACAACTTAATATTTTCCACAAAAACAACTTATCAACATATTTGCATCAACATTTCGCAACATAGACTCCACGAATTTATTTATCACAATTGGATACAATAGGCCAATCACCAATTACACTTACATCATAAAAATCAACCATTTTTTACATACTGCAACAGTGTTAACCGGTTAACGCTATAGGTTAACCGGTTAACGCAGGAAAATTACACTTCCAGGCAAAACGCAACAGTGTTAACCGGTTAACGCTATAGGTTAACCGGTTAACGCAGGCAAAACTCAACATTTTTCACAATTTATAACAGTGTTAACCGGTTAACACCCTGGGTTAACCGGTTAACGCAGGCGAAACAGCAGTTCCTGCGCTAACACAAGGCAGAATGCAGAGTTTCCGCATTTTCCGCCGTTGGAGGACTTCCGGACCTCCGATTCAACTTCCGTAAAAAGCTATACGCTCAGAAATTCACAATACACTCAAACACAAATTCAATTTCAGCTTTAATACAACTTATTCAACATAATTTCTCAACATTCTAAATCCCAATTAGGGTCAATCGACGGCTTATCACTACCCATTACATGTTAATCGATAATACCCATTAAACGACGATAAACCCCCTTACCTTAACAATCTGGCAACTCTTCGAGCTTCAAGCTTTTCCGTTCTCCAACCTTTGCTCTACAGCTCCTTCTCTTGCCCTTTTCCTCTTTCACGATGCTTCTCTGCTTTTTCACGTAAAACCCTTCTGTTCCAAAATGAGACTCTTTCTCTTATTTCCAACTTATATATTTTCCAAATAATTATTATTCCAAATAATAATAATAATAATCCAATAATTCAACTTTATTTAATTAAATTAATAAAATAATATTAACTCAATTAAATAATTCTCTTATTTTAATCGGGGTGTTACAACTCTCCCCCACTAAAAGAGTTTTCGTCCTCGAAAACATACCTCAAACAAATAACTCTGGATAGGACTCCTTCATCTGACTCTCCAGTTCCCAAGTCACATTGCCACCTGCTGGTCCTCCCCAAGCTACCTTCACTAAGGAAATCTCTTTACCCCGCAACTGCTTCAACTCTCGATCCTCGATCCTCATAGGTGATGTTTCAACAGTCAGGTTATCTCTCACCGGTACATCATCTACTTGGACTACATGCGACGGATCATGAATGTACCTCCTCAACTGAGACACATGAAAAACCTCATGCAAATTCGCAAGTGACGGCGGTAAAGCGACACGATAGGCTACCTCTCCTATCCTCTCTAAAATCTGATAAGGACCAATAAATCGAGGTGTCAACTTCTTCGACTTCAAAGCCCGACCAACACCTGTTATCGGAGTAACACGAAGAAACACATGATCTCCCTCTTGAAACTCAAGTGACTTCCTCCTCTTGTCATGATAACTCTTCTGACGACTCTGAGCCATCCTCATCTTCTCCTGAATCATCTTAATCTTTTCTGTAGTCTGTTGAACAGTTTCCGGTCCGACCACAGCACTCTCACCGGACTCACACCAACATAACGGTGTCCGACATCTCCTACCATACAAAGCTTCAAACGGCGCCATACCAATGCTCGAATGAAAACTATTGTTGTAGGTAAACTCAATCAAAGGTAAATAACAATCCCAACCACCTCCTTTTTCCAAAACACAAGCTCTCAAAAGATCTTCTAATGACTGAATCGTCCTCTCAGTCTGACCGTCAGTCTGCGGATGATATGCAGAACTCAATCTCAGCTTAGTTCCCAAAGCATTCTGCAAACCTTCCCAGAATTTCGAGGTAAATCTAGGATCTCTGTCCGAAACAATACTCGACGGAATACCATGCAAACTTACAATCTTCTCAATATACAACTCAGCCAATTTTTCTAACGGATAATCCATTCTAATCGGAATGAAATGAGCCGACTTTGTTAATCTGTCAACAATCACCCAAATAGCTTCAAAATTCTTACTCGTCCTCGGTAAACCAGAAACAAAATCCATACTGATACTATCCCACTTCCACTCTGGAATAGCCAACGGTTGCATTAGCCCAGACGGCTTCTGATGCTCAATCTTTGACTTCTGACAAGTCAAACAAGAATAGACAAAACTCGCAATTTCTCTTTTCATTCCCGGCCACCAAAATAACTTCTTCAAATCATGATACATCTTCGTAGCTCCAGGATGAATACTCAGACCACTACGATGTCCTTCCTCAAGAATACTCTTCTTAAGCTCGGTAACATCCGGAATACACACCCGACTACCAAACTTCAAAATACCATTCTCATCAACTCTGAATTCGCCACCTTGACCTTGATTCACTAGAGTCAACTTATCAACCAAAAGCATATCAGATTTCTGACCCTCTCTGATCTCATCCAGAATACCACTTGTCAACTTCAACATTCCCAATTTAACACTATTGTGAGTACTCTCACACACCAAACTCAAGTCTCTAAACTGCTCAATTAAATCCAATTCCTTAACCATTAACATAGACATATGTAATGATTTCCGACTCAATGCATCAGCCACTACGTTTGCTTTACCCGGATGGTAATTCAACCCAAAGTCATAATCCTTCAGAAACTCTAACCATCTTCTCTGCCTCATATTCAGCTCTTTCTGATCAAACAAATACTTTAAACTTTTGTGGTCACTGAAAACCTCAAATCTTGACCCGTACAAGTAATGTCTCCATAACTTCAGAACAAACACCACAGCTGCCAACTCTAAATCGTGCGTCAGATAGTTCCTCTCATGAACCCTCAGCTGTCTTGAAGCATAAGCTATAACCTGCTTATTCTGCATCAACACACCACCCAAACCCAACAATGAAGCATCGCAATAAACTTCAAATGATTCCGACGAACTCGGTAATATCAGAATAGGAGCAGTAGTCAACCTTCTCTTTAGCTCTTGGAAACCTTCTTCACATTTTGAGTCCCAAACAAACGCTTGCCCCTTTCTAGTCAACATCGTCAACGGTAACGCCAACTTAGAAAATCCCTCAATGAACTTCCTATAATAACCAGCCAAACCAAGAAAACTTCGAATCTCAGCAACAGACTTCGGAGCTTCCCACTTAGATACCGCTTCTATCTTAGAAGGATCAACAGCCACACCACCTCTTGAAATCACATGACCAAGAAAACTTACCTCTCCTAACCAAAATTCGCACTTGGACAATTTAGCAAATAACTTCTTTTCTCGTAGGACTTCTAAAACCACTCTCAAATGTTCAGCATGCTCTTCTTCAGATTTCGAATACACCAAAATATCATCAATAAACACCACAACAAACTTGTCTAGGTACGGATGGAAAATCCTATTCATATACTCCATAAATACTCCAGGTGCATTAGTCACACCAAAAGGCATTACAGAATACTCATAATGTCCATACCTTGTTCTGAAAGCAGTCTTCTGAATATCTTCAGTTTTCACACGTATCTGATGATACCCAGATCTCAAATCTATTTTGCTGAACACACTTGCACCAACCAACTGATCCATCAAATCATCAATCCTCGGCAAAGGATACCGATTCTTGATCGTCACTTTATTCAGTTGCCTGTAGTCCACACACAACCTCATAGTGCCTTCTTTCTTCTTAACCAATAGCACTGGTGCACCCCACGGTGACACACTCGGACGAATAAATTTCTTATCCAATAGATCTTCCAACTGACTCTTCAATTCAGTTAACTCAACAACAGACATACGGTACGGAGCCATCGATATCGGCCTAGTACCAGGTACCAAGTCAATAGAGAACTCCACTTCACGCTCTGGCGGCAATTCATTCACTTCTTCCAGAAACACATCAGGAAAATCACACACCACAGCTAGATTGCCAAACACCCGTTTATCTTTAGCCTCCAAAGTTGCTAACAGCATAAACAACTCTGCCCCATCAGCTACTTCTTCATTCACTTGCCTTGCTGATAGAAACAAACTCTTTCCCTCCTCAATCTCAGGAAAGATCACCGTCTTATCAAAACAATTGATAGAAACTCGGTTAAACACCAACCAGTTCATACCCAGAATAACATCAATCTGCACTAGTGGAAGACACACTAGGTCCATCCCAAAGTCTCTACCAAAAATACTCAAAGGACAATTTAAACAAACCGAAGTAGTAGTCACTGAACCCTTCGCAGGAGTATCAATTACCATACTACCAAACATCTCAGATATCTCTAACTTAAGTTTCACCGCATAATCCAAAGATATAAAGGAATGAGTCGCACCTGTGTCAATAATAGCTACAAGAGGAAAGCCATTAATATAACACGTACCTCGGATCAAACGATCATCTGCAGAAGTCTCAGAACCCGATAAAGCAAAGACCTTGCCTCCTGACTGATTCCCTTTCTTCGGCTTCTGACACTGACTTCCAATATGCCCTTCTTCGCCACAATTAAAACAAATCACTTCCTTGTGCTTGCAATCAGCTATTGCATGGCCAATCTTACCACAGCGAAAACACCTCTTTACTTCAGCAGTGCATACATTACTCTTATGACCAGCCTGACCACACTTGAAGCAAACTATACCAGTAGGAGCACCTCCCCCACTAGCTCTCTGAGCCGGAGCAGCTCTTTGTCTCCCTTTTCCAGCTGGAACATCATACGGCTTGCCACGGTTTTGATGTTGCTTGCCTCTGCGGTCACTGACAATCTTGTAATGAGCATTATTGTCTTCCTCAAATATCCTGCAGCTATCAACCAATTCAGTAAAAATGCGTATCTTTTGATACCCAACAGCCTTCTTAATTTCAGAGCGCAGTCCATTTTCAAACTTGATGCACTTTGAAAATTCAGCACCAGCACCAGTGTAATGAGGATAAAATTTGGACAGCTCCACAAATTTCGCAGCATAATCCGTGACAGACATGTTTCCTTGCTTCAGCTCAAGGAACTCAATTTCCTTCTTACCACGGACATCTTCCGGATAATACTTTCTCAGAAATTCCCTACGGAATACATCCCAAGTAATGTCTTCACCTGCCACGGTCAACCTCTCGTGAGTCTCTAGCCACCAGTCATCAGCTTCGACTGCTAGCATGTGAGTACCATACCGAACCTTCTGAGCTGGAGTGCAATCCATAACACGGAAGATTCTCTCAATCTCTTTCAACCATCCCAAGGCTGCATCTGGATCATGCTTCCCTTTAAACACCGGCGGATTCTCCCTCTGAAAAGTCGCCAAGCTACGTGACCCAGCATCACCACCAGCATTTGGCAAGTTCTGCACCGCTTGTGCCATTGCTTGCATTGCGGCAGCCATTGCAGCGTCATTCCTTCCAGCCATCTCAACTTATCACTACAACACAACTTAAAAGTTAGACTAGTAACAATTACACAATTGTTAGACAGTACGACACGGCAACTGGCCGGACAGACCGACCTGCTCTGATACCACTAATGTAACACCCTTCTAAAATACCCCAAATATTTAATTAAAACAACAGCATATAAATCAATATCAGAGTAATCATGCACCAAGGGTGTCACATAATACTTCACATAATTCACCGTAAAAATCAGTCATGCTCATTATTTAATTCAACATAAACACTTCTTTAAAAATTCGCAGCGGATAGAAACATTCAACATCTGTAATATCTTAAAATTAACATTTATTCAACAAATAAAACATCCCGTCCCGATGTTACATCTATCAGAGCATGACCCACTAAAACCACTCTAGACTTCAAGCACTAGCTTCTACTCAACTCACTGCTCGTTACCTGAAAAATATAACTGTAAGGGTGAGTTCCTCAATCGATATAACAAATATTATAAATCATCATGTTATGTTAAGTAACTTTACACGTTAATCACCCACATCATATCATGCATTCGGTAGCAGCATATTCAACTCAACATCATATTCAAACACAACGTAAATGCAACTCAATGAGACTCGACTCTTCATGCATGTGGTACCATTTGGAGTAAAACTCCCAACTTAAAATCATTGCCAGTTTAGTGGGCATCAAGGCATAAGCCTTCAACTTTCAACTTAGAATTTTTGCCAATCCAGGCCAACGTGGTGTGAGCAAAAGCCCCATAATTTTGCCAATCCAGGCCAACGTGGTGTGAGCAAAAGCCCCATAATTTTGCCAATCCAGGCCAACGTGGTGTGAGCAAAAGCCCCGACTTAATGCATATGAATGTATATGGCATGTACGACTTGAAGTTCCACAACATAATAACAACGACAACATAACAGCTTTTTCAGCAACAACAACTTAAAAATCAACTTTGGCTCATCAGCCTACAACTCAGCATTTTCAACAAAACAACTTATATTCAACTTTGTCTCATCAGCCTACAACTTAATATTTTCCACAAAAACAACTTATCAACATATTTGCATCAACATTTCGCAACATAGACTCCACGAATTTATTTATCACAATTGGATACAATAGGCCAATCACCAATTACACTTACATCATAAAAATCAACCATTTTTTACATACTGCAACAGTGTTAACCGGTTAACGCTATAGGTTAACCGGTTAACGCAGGAAAATTACACTTCCAGGCAAAACGCAACAGTGTTAACCGGTTAACGCTATAGGTTAACCGGTTAACGCAGGCAAAACTCAACATTTTTCACAATTTATAACAGTGTTAACCGGTTAACACCCTGGGTTAACCGGTTAACGCAGGCGAAACAGCAGTTCCTGCGCTAACACAAGGCAGAATGCAGAGTTTCCGCATTTTCCGCCGTTGGAGGACTTCCGGACCTCCGATTCAACTTCCGTAAAAAGCTATACGCTCAGAAATTCACAATACACTCAAACACAAATTCAATTTCAGCTTTAATACAACTTATTCAACATAATTTCTCAACATTCTAAATCCCAATTAGGGTCAATCGACGGCTTATCACTACCCATTACATGTTAATCGATAATACCCATTAAACGACGATAAACCCCCCTTACCTTAACAATCCGGCAACTCTTCGAGCTTCAAGCTTTTCCGTTCTCCAACCTTTGCTCTACAGCTCCTTCTCTTGCCCTTTTCCTCTTTCACGATGCTTCTCTGCTTTTTCACGTAAAACCCTTCTGTTCCAAAATGAGACTCTTTCTCTTATTTCCAACTTATATATTTTCCAAATAATTATTATTCCAAAATAATAATAATAATAATCCAATAATTCAACTTTATTTAATTAAATTAATAAAATAATATTAACTCAATTAAATAATTCTCTTATTTTAATCGGGGTGTTACAACTCTCCCCCACTAAAAGAGTTTTCGTCCTCGAAAACATACCTCAAACAAATAACTCTGGATAGGACTCCTTCATCTGACTCTCCAGTTCCCAAGTCACATTGCCACCTGCTGGTCCTCCCCAAGCTACCTTCACTAAGGAAATCTCTTTACCCCGCAACTGCTTCAACTCTCGATCCTCGATCCTCATAGGTGATGTTTCAACAGTCAGGTTATCTCTCACCGGTACATCATCTACTTGGACTACATGCGACGGATCATGAATGTACCTCCTCAACTGAGACACATGAAAAACCTCATGCAAATTCGCAAGTGACGGCGGTAAAGCGACACGATAGGCTACCTCTCCTATCCTCTCTAAAATCTGATAAGGACCAATAAATCGAGGTGTCAACTTCTTCGACTTCAAAGCCCGACCAACACCTGTTATCGGAGTAACACGAAGAAACACATGATCTCCCTCTTGAAACTCAAGTGACTTCCTCCTCTTGTCATGATAACTCTTCTGACGACTCTGAGCCATCCTCATCTTCTCCTGAATCATCTTAATCTTTTCTGTAGTCTGTTGAACAGTTTCCGGTCCGACCACAACACTCTCACCGGACTCACACCAACATAACGGTGTCCGACATCTCCTACCATACAAAGCTTCAAACGGCGCCATACCAATGCTCGAATGAAAACTATTGTTGTAGGTAAACTCAATCAAAGGTAAATAACAATCCCAACCACCTCCTTTTTCCAAAACACAAGCTCTCAAAAGATCTTCTAATGACTGAATCGTCCTCTCAGTCTGACCGTCAGTCTGCGGATGATATGCAGAACTCAATCTCAGCTTAGTTCCCAAAGCATTCTGCAAACCTTCCCAGAATTTCGAGGTAAATCTAGGATCTCTGTCCGAAACAATACTCGACGGAATACCATGCAAACTTACAATCTTCTCAATATACAACTCAGCCAATTTTTCTAACGGATAATCCATTCTAATCGGAATGAAATGAGCCGACTTTGTTAATCTGTCAACAATCACCCAAATAGCTTCAAAATTCTTACTCGTCCTCGGTAAACCAGAAACAAAATCCATACTGATACTATCCCACTTCCACTCTGGAATAGCCAACGGTTGCATTAGCCCAGACGGCTTCTGATGCTCAATCTTTGACTTCTGACAAGTCAAACAAGAATAGACAAAACTCGCAATTTCTCTTTTCATTCCCGGCCACCAAAATAACTTCTTCAAATCATGATACATCTTCGTAGCTCCAGGATGAATACTCAGACCACTACGATGTCCTTCCTCAAGAATACTCTTCTTAAGCTCGGTAACATCCGGAATACACACCCGACTACCAAACTTCAAAATACCATTCTCATCAACTCTGAATTCGCCACCTTGACCTTGATTCACTAGAGTCAACTTATCAACCAAAAGCATATCAGATTTCTGACCCTCTCTGATCTCATCCAGAATACCACTTGTCAACTTCAACATTCCCAATTTAACACTATTGTGAGTACTCTCACACACCAAACTCAAGTCTCTAAACTGCTCAATTAAATCCAATTCCTTAACCATTAACATAGACATATGTAATGATTTCCGACTCAATGCATCAGCCACTACGTTTGCTTTACCCGGATGGTAATTCAACCCAAAGTCATAATCCTTCAGAAACTCTAACCATCTTCTCTGCCTCATATTCAGCTCTTTCTGATCAAACAAATACTTTAAACTTTTGTGGTCACTGAAAACCTCAAATCTTGACCCGTACAAGTAATGTCTCCATAACTTCAGAACAAACACCACAGCTGCCAACTCTAAATCGTGCGTCAGATAGTTCCTCTCATGAACCCTCAGCTGTCTTGAAGCATAAGCTATAACCTGCTTATTCTGCATCAACACACCACCCAAACCCAACAATGAAGCATCGCAATAAACTTCAAATGATTCCGACGAACTCGGTAATATCAGAATAGGAGCAGTAGTCAACCTTCTCTTTAGCTCTTGGAAACCTTCTTCACATTTTGAGTCCCAAACAAACGCTTGCCCCTTTCTAGTCAACATCGTCAACGGTAACGCCAACTTAGAAAATCCCTCAATGAACTTCCTATAATAACCAGCCAAACCAAGAAAACTTCGAATCTCAGCAACAGACTTCGGAGCTTCCCACTTAGATACCGCTTCTATCTTAGAAGGATCAACAGCCACACCACCTCTTGAAATCACATGACCAAGAAAACTTACCTCTCCTAACCAAAATTCGCACTTGGACAATTTAGCAAATAACTTCTTTTCTCGTAGGACTTCTAAAACCACTCTCAAATGTTCAGCATGCTCTTCTTCAGATTTCGAATACACCAAAATATCATCAATAAACACCACAACAAACTTGTCTAGGTACGGATGGAAAATCCTATTCATATACTCCATAAATACTCCAGGTGCATTAGTCACACCAAAAGGCATTACAGAATACTCATAATGTCCATACCTTGTTCTGAAAGCAGTCTTCTGAATATCTTCAGTTTTCACACGTATCTGATGATACCCAGATCTCAAATCTATTTTGCTGAACACACTTGCACCAACCAACTGATCCATCAAATCATCAATCCTCGGCAAAGGATACCGATTCTTGATCGTCACTTTATTCAGTTGCCTGTAGTCCACACACAACCTCATAGTGCCTTCTTTCTTCTTAACCAATAGCACTGGTGCACCCCACGGTGACACACTCGGACGAATAAATTTCTTATCCAATAGATCTTCCAACTGACTCTTCAATTCAGTTAACTCAACAACAGACATACGGTACGGAGCCATCGATATCGGCCTAGTACCAGGTACCAAGTCAATAGAGAACTCCACTTCACGCTCTGGCGGCAATTCATTCACTTCTTCCAGAAACACATCAGGAAAATCACACACCACAGCTAGATTGCCAAACACCCGTTTATCTTTAGCCTCCAAAGTTGCTAACAGCATAAACAACTCTGCCCCATCAGCTACTTCTTCATTCACTTGCCTTGCTGATAGAAACAAACTCTTTCCCTCCTCAATCTCAGGAAAGATCACCGTCTTATCAAAACAATTGATAGAAACTCGGTTAAACACCAACCAGTTCATACCCAGAATAACATCAATCTGCACTAGTGGAAGACACACTAGGTCCATCCCAAAGTCTCTACCAAAAATACTCAAAGGACAATTTAAACAAACCGAAGTAGTAGTCACTGAACCCTTCGCAGGAGTATCAATTACCATACTACCAAACATCTCAGATATCTCTAACTTAAGTTTCACCGCATAATCCAAAGATATAAAGGAATGAGTCGCACCTGTGTCAATAATAGCTACAAGAGGAAAGCCATTAATATAACACGTACCTCGGATCAAACGATCATCTGCAGAAGTCTCAGAACCCGATAAAGCAAAGACCTTGCCTCCTGACTGATTCCCTTTCTTCGGCTTCTGACACTGACTTCCAATATGCCCTTCTTCGCCACAATTAAAACAAATCACTTCCTTGTGCTTGCAATCAGCTATTGCATGGCCAATCTTACCACAGCGAAAACACCTCTTTTACTTCAGCAGTGCATACATTACTCTTATGACCAGCCTGACCACACTTGAAGCAAACTATACCAGTAGGAGCACCTCCCCCACTAGCTCTCTGAGCCGGAGCAGCTCTTTGTCTCCCTTTTCCAGCTGGAACATCATACGGCTTGCCACGGTTTTGATGTTGCTTGCCTCTGCGGTCACTGACAATCTTGTAATGAGCATTATTGTCTTCCTCAAATATCCTGCAGCTATCAACCAATTCAGTAAAAATGCGTATCTTTTGATACCCAACAGCCTTCTTAATTTTAGAGCGCAGTCCATTTTCAAACTTGATGCACTTTGAAAATTCAGCACCAGCACCAGTGTAATGAGGATAAAATTTGGACAGCTCCACAAATTTCGCAGCATAATCCGTGACAGACATGTTTCCTTGCTTCAGCTCAAGGAACTCAATTTCCTTCTTACCACGGACATCTTCCGGATAATACTTTCTCAGAAATTCCCTACGGAATACATCCCAAGTAATGTCTTCACCTGCCACGGTCAACCTCTCGTGAGTCTCTAGCCACCAGTCATCAGCTTCGACTGCTAGCATGTGAGTACCATACCGAACCTTCTGAGCTGGAGTGCAATCCATAACACGGAAGATTCTCTCAATCTCTTTCAACCATCCCAAGGCTGCATCTGGATCATGCTTCCCTTTAAACACCGGCGGATTCTCCCTCTGAAAAGTCGCCAAGCTACGTGACCCAGCATCACCACCAGCATTTGGAAAGTTCTGCACCGCTTGTGCCATTGCTTGCATTGCGGCAGCCATTGCAGCGTCATTCCTTCCAGCCATCTCAACTTATCACTACAACACAACTTAAAAGTTAGACTAGTAACAATTACACAATTGTTAGACAGTACGACACGGCAACTGGCCGGACAGACCGACCTGCTCTGATACCACTAATGTAACACCCTTCTAAAATACCCCAAATATTTAATTAAAACAACAGCATATAAATCAATATCAGAGTAATCATGCACCAAGGGTGTCACATAATACTTCACATAATTCACCGTAAAAATCAGTCATGCTCATTATTTAATTCAACATAAACACTTCTTTAAAAATTCGCAGCGGATAGAAACATTCAACATCTGTAATATCTTAAAATTAACATTTATTCAACAAATAAAACATCCCGTCCCGATGTTACATCTATCAGAGCATGACCCACTAAAACCACTCTAGACTTCAAGCACTAGCTTCTACTCAACTCACTGCTCGTTACCTGAAAAATATAACTGTAAGGGTGAGTTCCTCAATCGATATAACAAATATTATAAATCATCATGTTATGTTAAGTAACTTTACACGTTAATCACCCACATCATATCATGCATTCGGTAGCAGCATATTCAACTCAACATCATATTCAAACACAACGTAAATGCAACTCAATGAGACTCGACTCTTCATGCATGTGGTACCATTTGGAGTAAAACTCCCAACTTAAAATCATTGCCAGTTTAGTGGGCATCAAGGCATAAGCCTTCAACTTTCAACTTAGAATTTTTGCCAATCCAGGCCAACGTGGTGTGAGCAAAAGCCCCATAATTTTGCCAATCCAGGCCAACGTGGTGTGAGCAAAAGCCCCATAATTTGCCAATCCAGGCCAACGTGGTGTGAGCAAAAGCCCCGACTTAATGCATATGAATGTATATGGCATGTACGACTTGAAGTTCCACAACATAATAACAACGACAACATAACAGCTTTTTCAGCAACAACAACTTAAAAATCAACTTTGGCTCATCAGCCTACAACTCAGCATTTTCAACAAAACAACTTATATTCAACTTTGGCTCATCAGCCTACAACTTAATATTTTCCACAAAAACAACTTATCAACATATTTGCATCAACATTTCGCAACATAGACTCCACGAATTTATTTATCACAATTGGATACAATAGGCCAATCACCAATTACACTTACATCATAAAAATCAACCATTTTTTACATACTGCAACAGTGTTAACCGGTTAACGCTATAGGTTAACCGGTTAACGCAGGAAAATTACACTTCCAGGCAAAACGCAACAGTGTTAACCGGTTAACGCTATAGGTTAACCGGTTAACGCAGGCAAAACTCAACATTTTTCACAATTTATAACAGTGTTAACCGGTTAACACCCTGGGTTAACCGGTTAACGCAGGCGAAACAGTAGTTCCTGCGCTAACACAAGGCAGAATGCAGAGTTTCCGCATTTTCCGCCGTTGGAGGACTTCCGGACCTCCGATTCAACTTCCGTAAAAAGCTATACGCTCAGAAATTCACAATACACTCAAACACAAATTCAATTTCAGCTTTAATACAACTTATTCAACATAATTTCTCAACATTCTAAATCCCAATTAGGGTCAATCGACGGCTTATCACTACCCATTACATGTTAATCGATAATACCCATTAAACGACGATAAACCCCCCTTACCTTAACAATCCGGCAACTCTTCGAGCTTCAAGCTTTTCCGTTCTCCAACCTTTGCTCTACAGCTCCTTCTCTTGCCCTTTTCCTCTTTCACGATGCTTCTCTGCTTTTTCACGTAAAACCCTTCTGTTCCAAAATGAGACTCTTTCTCTTATTTCCAACTTATATATTTTCCAAATAATTATTATTCCAAAATAATAATAATAATAATCCAATAATTCAACTTTATTTAATTAAATTAATAAAATAATATTAACTCAATTAAATAATTCTCTTATTTTAATCGGGGTGTTACATAGCTCCCCGTACGACTACCCCTTTTTGTCATCAGATTCAGCCTAACGTACGGCTCATTCTGCAACTCAGATACGATCTAGCGTATGGTCCATTCTGACCCTTTATCCCCAACAGCATATGACACACTCCGACTCCCCAGCGAAGTCGGCAGCCTAATGGATGACTCATTATACGGTCTAACGTACGACCCAGTGTGGCACCCATGTCTTCAAATTGGCCTAATATACAGCGCGATCTGAAGCTTTCGTCATCAAACCTCCCGGATGGCACCTTTAAGCCCATCTCCATCAAGACCAACTGTCGATTCTGAAGTGCAAATTTTTGGGGCATTCTAGTGTTCAATAATCTTCCACCTCCAGACCACGAATGGCGTACACACCATTCTAACTCTCTCGGTCCAAGAATATTGAACAGGGGCAGCTGTCATACCCCAAAATTTGCCCATTAATATTTCAAGACATTTTGCAAGGCATTCCGACTCATATATAACACTGATCTTGAAGAAACAAAGGCCCAGCTCACGGATGGCCCAATCCAGAAAATGGCCCAAACTGGCCTGTTCGCTACGCGCTCGCCTAGCGAAGCTGACAAACAACAAAAATTTCGGGCTTCATTCTGAGCCCATTAGGTCACCATTATCACTAAAAAAAAAAAAAAAAAAAAAAAAAAGAAATTTTTTTTTAATTAATTAATTAATTAATTAATTAAATAATTAAAATAAATAAATAAAATATAACAAATTATTTTGGACTTGGGTCTCCCTCATTCCAAGCCCATTACCCACGAAATCAGTCTATAAATACTGAAGTTTCAGTAGAGGAAAGGACACTTGGAGTTACACTGGGAGATTCACTGAAAAAAAAAGAGGAGGAGAACAGAGAAGAACGAATAGAAGTTTTGGCATAGGAACCCTGCCTACCCGGAGAATTCAGAGTAAAGAAACCCTGAAGGCAGGCCATCTGCACCGAAGCCATCGCCGTCCAATTCCCGCTGCCTAACTTATTCCGATACTACAAGTGGTCAATCCCTTCAACCTTGAATTGGCAAACAGGTTTGCGTATCTCTATTGTTTATACTTTCAATTGGCCATATCTACATATATAATGCATCATGATAAAATGTTGATATATAATTTGCTTTCGTATGGGAATTTAAATATGCCTGAATACCCTGAATGTTTGACCATGTTATTCCTGTGATAAAATGCCATAAAATTCAAAGTTCCTAACATGGGGCTGTTTTCAAATTCAAAATCCGTGGCCGCTCGCTAGCACCTCGCTAGGCGAGCCTGGGGCGAGTATTCGCCTGGCCTTCGCTAGGCGAGGCAGAGGCGAACGAGACAGTAGCTGACTTTTCTATTTTTTTTTTTATGTTTTATCATAGCCATGCATTATTCATCCTATCCTATTTATTGTTGTGATATTTCTCCGGTGTAATCTTCGATTGCACCCTGATTTGGTGTTCTGACATGTTTCTTTTTTTTTTTGAGTTTCGTAAAGGTTCGCATATCCCAGGAAAAGGTTATTGGCTAGGTATTCCACTTTAGTTGTGGGATACCCTTGTGGAGTTTCACCTTAAATTAATTTTTAATGTATTAATTTCTAATGTATTAATTTTTTTTAATATATTATTTTTAATAATTTTAATGTGGAGTTTCATCCTAATTATATAATTAATTGTAAAACTTTGCCTTTGAATAAGTGATCTTGGACCTCTCTTTGTTGCCTTACGATTACGATATTACGGTCATGTCCCGCGAACGTGGGGATACCCTTAGCAAAGACCCTTCGGTTAAATCATCATAAAATAAATTATAGTCCCTCGGATGTTGCCTTCGAATATACAACTTTGTCCCTCGATGACCCTCCGATGTTGCCTACGGTTAAAAGATGATAGTCCCTTCGAATGCTAAGGTATCCTCGTAACTGTTGCCTTCAATGACCAATCGATGACCCTACGATGACCCTTTTACATCCAAAGGATAAAACTACTTATTTCTCAATAATAAGGACAGTTTTACCCTCATAAGGATAGGAAATACTCATAAAGACCTTGGGTCGGTATAACTCTTAATTGCTGGCTCACAACCTAAAACATTTTTTCACACCTCACACCTTTCAAAATACCTTCAGAAAATCACCACTTGGTATACATTCATACTAGAATCATTACCGAGTTATATTTTTCTAAACAATTTTCAAAACTAAACGAGATAATCACTTTGTATACATTCATACAAGAATCATTACAAAGTTAAATTCTCTTTTCAAAACAATTTTTCTAAACAATTCACAAACACTTTTTTTTAGACAAAAATAATATAAGTGATCGAGCAATTAAGAGCCCATGGATAAACCATGGATACAAAGGGTGCTAACACCTTCCCTTTGTATAATGTACCTCCCGAACCCAAAATCTAAATTAAGGTTTTTCCTGTTCTTTTCCACCTTTCCTTATTGGATAAAAGAAAAGTCGGTGGCGACTCTTGCTAACCGCGACATTGCGATTAAAACCACAAAAAAGTCCAGTTCACCGTATGACACACTTCAAGAATCTTTATTCCTCTTGTTAACAAGGAAAACTAACACAAATTTCTAGTAGAGACGGTTTTAACAAAGTAAATGGATACCAAGGTAGAAATTTTGGAGTTACACCCAACCAACCAATTGATTTCAGAAAACTCCTCTCATAACTTGCGAATAGTTGCTACAACTTAGATAATATTATATAATTGCTACCAATATTCAAGATTAGAAACTTCAAACCAATTAACACATCAACTAATGTATAAAAATATTAGATTATGGGGTTTAAACATAAAATCTAAATTTACCTATTACTAATTGAGACTTAGGAATACAACCAATGCTCTTTAATAACATTTTCATAAATGTTTACAAGACTACAACATAACCAAAAATATAACCATGTAAAAATGTAGATTAGCATCAATTTTACCGGTCATATATCGGGTCTTCTTACCTCCTTTTGAGAAGATCCTTGGTTAGGGACCATCTCACTCAAGCTTCAATATCCTGGATTATTCTCTGTTTTGCTTAAACAAGCATCCAAGGTGGGAGATATGGGAAGGCTTACCAATGGGATAACTACCTGGGATCTTCAATGGAGGAGACCTTTATTTGTTATAGAGATTCCCACTCTTGAGGTCTTTCATTTTTTGTTTATAGAGGCTAATCTTTCCCTGGATAGAGATGAGTGGTTATGGAAGCATTCTAGAAATGACTCGTTCTCTATGGCATATGCGTTTCACGCTCAGTGGGAGAGACTTTCTTCTTTTTTCCACCTCTGATGCACCAGAGACATATCCTTCCCTTATTTAGAGTGCTTGGGATCCATCTAAGGCTTTGACTTTCTCGTGGCAATTATTGCAGGATAAATTCCCGTCCAGACACAATGTTTTTTGTAGATGGGTATTTTCAGATGCTAGTAACCAATTATGTCCTTTTGTGGGAATCCGGTAGAGACCTCCTTTCACCTATTTGTCTCATGTGACATTGCTTCCATGGTCTAGTATAGTTTCTTTAGGTGTTTAGGGTGGCAAGTAGTATTACATAAGGATATTGGGTTCTTATTTGAGTTTTTTCTTTCTTTAGGTGGGAAGGTTAAGCTTAAGGGGGTTTTTTATGGTCTAACATGCAGTTTTTTTGTCTATATGGAAAGTTAGGAATGATGTAATTTTTAACAAAGCCACAATAACAACAAAACGGATAGAGGAGAAGAGCACCTTATTGACTTGGAAATGATTTTCGGGTAGGTTGAGAGTGGACTATTGAACCTTCAGAGGTTGGCTTCAGAATCTTGTGATGTTTCTTCACCAATAGTAGTTTAAGTGTTTGCCTTGTTTCCTAAGTGTGGTAGTGGTTTTCTTGTTCCTTGATCTAGGGATCTGTTTTTGTTGATGGTGGATCTGGTTGGTTAGAGGTTTATTCTGAGATTATTGATATAGATATGTCGCAACTGTGTTTTTTCCCTTTTGGTTTTTGTTATTTTTTCCGATTTGTTTGTGTTTCTTTATTCCTCGTATTTTTTCTTTTTCTTTAGGGGCACTTGTTGTGCCTTATTTCTTGTTTCGCGAGAACGTTTTCTCACCTTTTATTAATATATATATATATATATATATATATATATATATATATATATATATATATATATATATATATATATATATATATATATATATATATATATATATATATATATATATATATATATATATATATATATGTATATATTGCCATTCAAAAAAATGAATAAAACACACATTCAACTATCAACAAATAATCTTTTACACATTCGTGTTCTCAACCTCCAACATTTATGTCATCATTTCCTGCTTTGTCATAGGCGGAGACAGAGCTCCAATAACAGAGAGTGTACCACAACTATTGAACTTAATCATACATCTTCCTAGGGTAAAGTATTTATGCAATATTTATCATTCTTCTTTGTTTAGCCTAACTCAACAGGAGCTCGAATTTCATTAAAAAAGTTGTTCATATTTTATACAAATAACTAACACAATCAATGTTAAAATTAGAGATCTGAAAAAAAAACTAAAAATCACTCACAAATTTAATAAAAGTAAATCAGAATACACTGATTTTACCAATATTTGCATCCATCACACTGCATAATTAGGTCATTCAAATTATAAGGCATCTCACATTCGTAAATCAATAAAAAACCTAAAACATCTAATAAATATACTCAATTCAACTAGCGAAGAAACTCGCACAAGCACCAATAGCAACTTTATACTCAAACCTATAATAATAACCTTCAGAACCTACATTCTCAATCTTAGTCTAGTTCTTGAAAGATAGGACAATAAAATTCCCTTCAATAGTATGAGAACTTTGAACATCAAAATGATCAGATAAAAGCATTACATTTGCTCCACGAAACATTATTCTTCCACCAAGAGATTCTTCAGGTCTATAATACTGTCTCACACGAATCTGTAGAACTATGTGCTTGTAGATTTAATTAGGAAGTGGTTAAAGCTAAGCATGTCATGTCTATCATGGTTTTGATTATGACAACTTGTGAATATGTAACCTGACTTTGATGATAACTCATAGAGATATAACTTGACCTTAAATACAAGAAACTATTTCAAGTAGACAAAGATACACAAGATAGTTTGATCAATTTTTTCCTCTTAATAAAGACAAAGAGTTAGGGTTTAATGACCACTGTGATATCCTCTGATGGAACCCGACTTAAAGATATTTCAAAAATTATCTCCAAAAATATTCAATAAAAGTGCTTATGTGATTGATATATTCATCAAAGACTTGAAGATTTATAATATGAAAGAGAGGAAGTGTGAAAGCTTGTTTGATCGTATTTGAGTGATCTATCCCCGCACTTTTTCACATCCAGAAAAGTGAGATTTCTCACCTTCCTCACGCTCTCTCTAAAATAATTTACTTTCTCTTACATAAATTTAGTTGTAGTGCTTTATGAAAGGTTCTTGTGATTAAGCGAGGAAATTGTTCTAGAAAAGGGTAATATTGTAAATTCACCAAGATTTATGTTTCCTCTTGAGTGAATCTCTCTTTCTTAGGAAATATTTTTGGGTTTGAAGCTAAACTCGTTAAAAGTTTTGGTTGGTGGATTTAACACTAAGTCTCTATTTGGTTCTTGAGTTAAGCCACTTAAGGAAAAGCTCTCTTTTTAAGTTCTTGAAAATATTTAATGAAATATATTCTCATCGGTTCTTGAGCTCAACTTAGTTAATGTCTCATTTGGTTTGAGATCATCCTGGTATAAAATCTCGGTTCGATTCATAGTCAGCCCGTGCAAATTTTGGTTCGATTTGGAAGATAGCCAATTCAAAACTCTGCATTGGTTTGAGATAAGCCCGTATAGAATCTTGGTTTAGCTTGGGGGATAACCGCTCAAAGTTTCATTTGTATTTAACAGGAGGACTAACCTTTTAATTCCACTGTTCGCTGTTTGGTTGGAAGTTAACTTGAAACTTCATTTTTCCTTGTATAAGGGGATTTGTGAGCTTAATCTTCTAAAAATTCATAAGCATTATTGGATACTCTCAAGATTAATTCTTGGAGAAAGGAGTGGGTCACTTCATTTATACTGAACCTCTATAAATATCTAGTGTCATCTCTTTTCCTTATCTCTTTACTTTTGCTTATTTTCTTTACTCTGATTTTCCACTGCAATATTCAAACGTTTTCTTGAAAATGTTTTTTAACTCTAGTTTAAAAAAAATTGTTTCAAACCAATGTTTTTCAAAATCCCATAATTCACCCCCCCCCCCCCCCCCTCTTAAGTGTGGAGTCGCATGTTCAATAGAATCCTTATATCTCTTATATTATCTTGCTTGATCTTCTACACATATGCCATATATGGTGGCTTACTGGTGTCAGAAAGATACATCAAAACATAATCACTAGATGCAACAAATCAAAACCAAAACAAAAAAACCCAAAAATTATAAATTAAAACTTTCCTTAATCTAAATAATACCCATATAGTTTTAAACATTACACATCACGGTTTTCCCCAAAAGGAGGGATTTTGAAGATGTTTCCATAACTGGGTATGTTTAATGATAAAATAATTTTAAGGAAATATCAATTTATTATAACAAGCTTGTTAGTTCCTTCGGTGATGTATGAGTCGATGTATTTTTTTCCTGGCCTCGTTTCTCACCATCTGTGTGAGCTTCCCTAAGAATTTTTTGTAAATAAAGGGTAGTCGAAATACTAAAGTTGAAACTTTTAAAATTATAAAAATAATTCATTTTTTGTAACTTATAAGACTTTTGGTTTTGGGTTAAGAAGGAGAACTGAAGAACCCTAAAGCTTTTTATGGATTTATCGAACCGGGTGGAGCAAAGCAGAATGGGATGGAATGGAATAATATTCCATTATTAGGATCATTTAGAATTGGATGGAATAAAGCATAATGGAGAGTTATAGATCCCATTCCATTCCATCACTTATCACCTTATTCTTTCCCCTCCGATTTCGGAAAAATAAATAACTTACCTTGTTTTGTCCTAAAATTTCCAAATAATTGAATGGTATCTTCGTTCTACTATGCTCTATTCCACTCCATTCTACTCTAATTTGTTCCATCCGGATCCGTTCATTTCATAATATCCAAACATAGCCTAAGGATATGTTTGGATTGGTGGTATGGGATGGAATGGACCGTGTTGATTCTTAGTGTTGGCAGCAATTTTGGTAAAACAAAGAGTGTTCACAAGATGTTATGTGTGATGTCTTAACATAAGATATCCTATGTACCTACTGGAGCTTAAGGAACATGATCATGCAGGATTGTTTCAGAATGTCATACACAAGGTCATGACATCTGATATTTATGTACCTGCTGGAGCCTAAATGAAAGACATGTTCATGCAGGATTATTTCAAGATGTCATACACAAGGTCATGGCATCTGATATGGTTGTACCTGCTGGAAGTTATAAAAGGAATTATTGAATTATGCAGGATTTTTCCAGGATGTGAGACCCAATGTCATGACATCCTGTACACAGAACATTCAGTGTGAATGTCTGGTGTTTTGTGATTGCACAATTAATGGCAATCTATGTATGATTGAAGATCTGATTTGCAGGCGCATTCAGTCATGGATTACAACCTGATTTACTTATTTTCCAAGGAGATCTAACCAGCTGTTATAAAAAGATTTGATTGGAAAAAAGATTTAGGGTTTTCAAGATGTCCAAGCCCAACTGAAAGCTTCTCTAAAAAGGGACTTAGAAAACCTGTTTGAAGCACAACCAATATTGAGCGATATATAGAGAGAGAGCTAGGGTTTGTGTTTGTTTAGTCGTAAGACTTGTAAGCCATTCAAGTCATCTTTTGATGATTGAATTGGACTGATTTGTGGTTGTAATTTGTCACTCTAAAGCTGTTAAGGAAGCGTGTGTGTCTACTTGGTTAAAGTTGTGAAGCAAGATCAAGTGTGTGTCTTCTTGATCAAAGTTGTTAAGCAAGATCAAGAGTGTGTCTTCTTGATTGAAACTGTGAAGTAAAATCAAGAGTGTGTTATTGAAAAGTATTTTCTTTTCTCAAGGGATTGTTGTTTAAGATCACAGGTGTGATTGTAGGGAAGTGAGTGGGTTCTCATATCTTAGAGTGCTTAGGTAGAAATTGCATGGGTAGAGATTAGGTGAGAAAGACTGTAACTTATTGAAGTGTACGAAGAGTCTTTGAACTGATTCTATTTTAGTGAATTTCCTTCCTGTCTTGGTAGCCCCCAGATGTAGGTGAGTTGGACCGAACTGGGTTAACAATTGCTTGTGTATCTTGCATTACTTTTCTCTATCTTTATTATGTTTGCATTACTCAGATATCCGTGTCGTAACATTACCTTCGACATCTCATATCTGATACCAAAATTTTAGACCGAAATGGAGTGGTAAATAATGAGATTCCATTATTTCGATTTGCAAACAATGTATAGAATGGAATGGAACATGGTGAGATTTGTTACATCCCATTCCGTCCAATCCTCCATCTATTGTTCCATCCGATTTGGAATGTACGAATGGAATGAAGCATTTTTAATAAAATACCCAACTAGAGGAGTTGGGATCTATATTCCATTCTTCTCCACTCCATTCCACTATGTTATATTTCATTCTTCTCTGCTCCGTTATATTCCGTCAATCCGAACACAACCAAGATTTTGATGTGAGGGAGAAGGAAGGGACGAAGGTTTTGATAGAGACAAAATGTGTTTCTGTTTTTCTTTTTTCATTTTTTTAATTTCTATTAAATAGTGTGAACGAAATATTTAGTAGGTTTCACGAAAAATTTCACAGTTTAAAATGGTTTACCATCGGCTCAGGCCGTCTCTAGAATTTTAATAAATAAATATAAAAATTAAAAAACCATATGAGTTTGCTATTTGTGATACTAACATGTTTTATTTTATATTTTTATTAACTTTTTTTAAAGTTTGTCTTAAGGGACGATATGATTAAAGTCATTGTAAAAATAAATTAAATGAATAAATTCGACAGAGTCAGTCTATGTGACATTAACTCAATGCTAGTGGCATCAAAGCAATGACTAACGCTAATAATTTGAAGTTAAAACACAATTTTCTTTTAGTGAAAAACAATTGTAAAAATAGTTTTTAGCCTCAAATGTTCTTGTGGGAGATTATGAATTCTCTTCCAATACTAAACCTTAGTGTTCTTAATTAAGTCCACACTAAAACACTAGATTAAAGAATGTGGTCACAATAAACCTAATTTTATACTCTATGTGCCGACAGTCCAAACACATAGAAAGATAAATCTTCCTGAGACAAGAAAGATAATTCATATAATACTATTTTAGGTGGAAAATCTTCCACTTTCCAAAAGGCTTCCAAAATTTTAATAGCATATCATGAAAATAGGTAGTGCCATAGGCATGTCTCCCTTAGATTTGTTAAGTGAACCATGAAGTTATTTTTGCAACTAGCCAAATCTCGGAAATATTCTTCTGGTATCTTGATGGGAAAGGCGGGACCTTCTAAACATGGTTTTAGTGATGAACTTAATGGGTAGCACAAATGTTTAGAGTCTTTTGGGAAAATGATTTTGGATCACCTAAATGTATTTAATACAAGCTAACATAGTTGTGTGACTATTCAATAATTGTATTTGCAGGTAAATAATCATAATCAATCGGAGCATAGTGGTTTTAAAGAAAATTAATGAGTATAGGGGTCAAAGAGACTAATCGAGTAGGAGGATTTGAATGTCCTTTCATGGCGAAAGTGACCAAGAAAAATCCTAGGTATAACGATATTCCTTATAAAGAAAAATTATATTTACTTTTTGAAGTGTATATTATTAAGAATAATAAGTCAAGTTTGAGTTGGAGTCCCATATCTATTTTCTATTATAATATATTAAAATAGACGCACGCATTCTCATGCTTACAATTCTACTCCGTTTGTGCTACATCATCATATTGTCCTATGTGGAACATTCTAAAACTCATTTTTACTATTCTAAAAATCAAATACAATACTTCTACTCTATTGGAAGTCACCGGTTCGAATCCTTTCGAAGACGAAAATAATTCTCATTTTAAAGAAAATGGTCTAATAACCCAACTATTACTCTAACTATGTATATTTTCCTAATAGTTACTTCAACTAAGAAAATTATATTAAATTTTATAATTTATTATAATAATTCACAATTAATTATTGTAATATAAATTTATTAATCATATTTTGTCAAAACAAATTCTTACATATTTAAAATTTAATAAAAAATAATAAAGTAATTTACAACCGTGCATCGCACGGGTCTTTATCTAGTTGATTATAAATATGGAGACTTTAACATTTATAAGTGGAAGAACCTATACACCTATCACCTTAAAGTTTTAGGTGAATATGCGATGTCTCTCTCACTTATGTGTTGCTCTTAGCCCAATGTTTATGCTCCTCCTCATGATCCAACAAATTGTATCATGAGTCTTTGGTTCGAATAAAGGAATCAGCGTACTTGTATCGATATGCCCAAGAAATGGTGTTCCATTGGAATCAATATGCACAGAAAGAGGTGTATCAAAATGCTCAGGAAGAGGTGTCGATGATGATACAATTGTATGTGGGCAAAAGAGTTTTTACTTGAGGGGAAGCATTATGAACTCACACTTTAGGGGAAGTGTTAAGAATAATAAGTCAAGTGTGAGTTGGAGTTCCATATTGGTTCTAAATAAGAAGACTTGAACATTTATAAGTGAGATAACCCACACACCTATCACCTTAGTATTTTAGGTAAATTAACTCATTTTATCTCTCACTTGTGTGTTGCTCTTAGCTCAACGTTAATGCTCATCCTCATGATCCAATATGTATTACTCGTAATATTACTAACCTAAACTTTTTGATTAAGTCTATAGATAAAACGAAATTGTTATTAATTCTATAATTTTTAATTTTAATAATAGAATTAATAGAAATTTCATATATATTCTCTTTATGAGTTAATTTACTTTTCACTTTTTTATCATGCACAACATTTAAAGCCAAACCGTTCAACTGTAAATCATGATCAGCCTCATCACAAAGAGGGTAAATGAGACTTTTCTTCATTTTGAAAAAAAAAAGGTGGATTCACATAATTTGAGTTTTATTGTGCAATTTTTTTTTATTTTTTTTTCTCTGACTTTGGAAACACGCTACTCTTTAATATAAATTGTCTGTTTTTGTTCTAGTCTTCCTGTATTTCGGTTCATTTATCTATTTTATTATATGTTTGTTTCTATATATTATAGATTTTTTATTATCTCTATATTGCATCGATTTGGTTTCTCCGCCTTCGTTTCGAACCATTGAATCAGAAAGAAGAAGGATGAGTTATACAAGTAGAGATGAAGCGTCTGGTTTAACCTCTGGTAATCGTCTTAAATTATTTTTCATTATTTTTATTTTGAAAATCTATATCTTGTGTTTGTCTTTTTTTTCACCATCGTTTTTCACCTTTTAATATATTTTTTTTATTTTGTTATTATAGCTATGAAAAATAATCTGTGTGCTCAACTTTGGCATGCATGTTCTGGATCTGTATACATCCCCAATGTTGGGGAAAAGGTTTTTTACTTCCCTCAAGGACACTTAGAACAGGTTTTGTATTCTTTCCCCTTTTTTTCTCTGAATTTTTTTATAGTAAAGTATGGATTTATTTTATGTTTACCATAATGCAAATATGTTAGTTCTTGTATGGCTTTCATATCATTATTATAAGATAAGAACTTGAAATACATAAGATTTTTTGTCTAATAATTTTATTGTCTAAATAAAATCTCTTAAAGATGAATAAGTAGAATGTCACGAATTCAAATCTGCACTTTTGCAGTTTTGATGTTCATACACCAACCGAGTTGAATTAACATGAAAAAATTTAATCACAAAGAAATAAAATTGTAAGTTAAGATAAAGTTTTTGTCAAACTTTTGTGAATTTTTAGATGAGAATATTTTTCAATGTATTGATTTTTTAATATTTAATATTTTAATTTTATTGTAATACACTTTTTATTTAGGCATAATTGTAATTTTGGTCACCCTATTTTGCATAATTCTCAAAATCATTCCCCTTATTTCAAAATCAAATAATTTTAGTGCTCATTTCATATTTTTAATCTTAAATTTGACGATTTTTCAATTTTAAAATGATGTGTCATTTGTTAAACTTGATAAATCATCATGTAGGAATATTTTGTAAAACTTTATAGATAAAAACTATACTTTAAAAAAACGGACACTTCATCCCTTTGTAGTTCAAAAAAAAAAGAGAAAGATATCAATATTGTTTGAATTTAAAATAAAAGACTAATTTTATGAATCATATAAAATAGGAGTGTCAAAACTGTAATGTAGTCTTTTATTTATTCTGTAAAAAACTATTGTAATATAATATTATAATGATACTTGCATCTCTTTTTTTTTAATAAAAAAAAGAGTCATTTATTTTAAGGAAAAGTGTATTTTCTTAAAAGACTTTTATGGTATACCAATTGAATGCATCATATATATATATATATATATATATATATATATATATATATATATATATATATATATATATATATATATATATATATATATATATATATATATATGATATTTAAGATATTTCAAATGAGATTTCTTTTTTATTTGTTTTTGTTTTAATACTTCTCAAAATTTTACATTCTCAAAATTTTACATTCTTTAAGAATCGAGTATAAAATAGTTATATACAACGGTCCCACTCTTTCATTTAACAAGACATTCTTTTAAATTTTAAACCATGTTAGTAAAATATCAAAAAATATATATGATATTTTATTTTATTTTATAACTTTTTCACAGGTAATTTTTATAAAATTGTACTTAGCATTTTTTTGTTAATAAATAATATTTATTTATTTTTATACTTTTCTATATAAAGAAATTTTCTTTTTATATAAATTATTATAATAATATTATAGTGTCACATACTTAAATCATTTATTTTATTAAATAGTAAATGTGCTTTTTCATTGGACTTGAACAATGTACCAATTAAATACAATGAATAAATAATGAATAATATTTTTTTCTTGACCACGAATAATTATGAGTAATCAATTAAATTACAACCACTTAATATTTTTAAATGTTTTTTTTTATTCCAATAAGTTAGTTCGCTTGATAGTTGTGTATGATTTTTGATTGCAATGTTGTGACTTCAAACTTGGGACTTTTCACTTATTCCCTTTTAGGGGTGAATTCTAGTCATTAACCTACTCAACCAAGATTTTTTTTTTTATAGTTACTTTTTTATGACTCAATATCCACTATTATTTACACTTGGCTACTATATCTATTAATGATGACATCATGCTACAAATAAAAATCGCTAATAAATATATGTTATGTCATTTACTAAGGATTGCTAAAATGAACACTCTTAAATCTAGGGATGGAAACATAGATCGGATCCAACGTGTCTTCTTATTAAGCGTGTAATTTTTGGTGGGCTGAGTCAAGATTTTTGGTTTGGACCATCTACTATTTCCAACTCTGCCTTGTCTCAATTTTTTATGGGCTTTAATTGACGCGAACATTAGTGGGACAGACATGTCTTTTTTCCACTTTTAAGTTTTAGGGGTGTATGGTCCACTTTTCCCAAACCTTTTTTTTAGAGGTGAGCCAAGGTTTTTGGACCACCTCCTCTACCATGTTACCTTTTTTTAAGTTTTTGCGGTGTTTCCTAGATAGCGCATATATGCTTGTTTGTTTTACTCAAATCTCTTATCTGAGAACAATTTTAGAAAATTATATTTATATTATTATTTTTTTGTTTAAGTGTAAAAGTTTAAAAAAATCTAGTTACTTGTTATATAATATGAATTAATCTATTCTATTATATGGATGAATTAATTTAGTTCTAACAAGTAGTATATAAGGCCTCAAACTCTTGGGTTTCTAGAAAAATCATCAAGATTTGGTGTCCATTCAACTTGTTTATTAGGTGAACCTCGAAAGTTATTTAGAGAATCTTGGAAACACTTTAAGTGGAATTTTTCTAATTCTTGGCAACAAGAATGCTTTCAATTCTTGACTCAGACTCTGATAATATGATCTTATTGGCAACAACAAATGATGAAGTTGGAATTATAGATGACTTATATTTTAACAAAAGTTGTTCAAATCACATGATAAGTCATCGAGAATAGCTAGTTATTTTTTATAATTCGTGAAAGACAAAAACAAGTCTAGTTGATAACAAAACCATTCCATTAGAGGGAGTTTGCGATGTTTTGATCAAAGGAAGATAATAAGAACAAACATTTATAACTTTTGTGTTGTATGATCCTAACATGAAGAATAGTGTTTTGAGCATGGGTCGATTAGTTGAAAAGGGGTTTACCACACACCTTGCTAAGTATCAGATGAAGGTATTTGATTCATATAAAAAAACTATTTTGAAAGCTCTTCTTTCTCAAAATAGAACTTTTCAGGTCCATATCAATGCAATAAATTTCCATTGTCTAGCTCCCGAGGTTCTTGGAGATTATGATTGGCTATGAAACATCGGTTATGAGCACTTTAATTTTAAGAGTCTTTGTACCTGAAAGTCAAGGGTAACGATACATGGTTTTCCTAAGATCGAATTGTCTGTAGATGTGTGCATAAATTGCTTGATAGGCAAGCAAATAAGGAAATATTTGTGTCTCGATGTCCAATGAGAGATCAAGGTAAAATTGATGTGGTACATACTGATTCTTGTGGTCCCTTTGACAACATGTTATTGGGAGGAAACTTTTATTCCTTTGTGGATGACTTTTGTAGAATGGTGTGGGTTTATTTGATAAGAATGAAAGGTAGAATTCTCTAAGATCCCAAGAAGTTTAAGTTGAAAGGCAAATCAAGGTTCTTTGGAATGATGAAGGTGGTGAGTACACTTCAAGAGAAATCTAAACTTTTTATGAATATACGAGAATTCATCATGTAATCCCAACTCCATATACCCCTCAACACAATGGTCTTGTTGAGAGGAAGAACATGATTTGATGCATGTTGAATGAAGAGAATCATCCACAAGATTTTTGGGGTGAAGTTGTCACAATTTATTGTTATGTTCTAAACATGATTTTAACCAAAAGATTAGATATGGTTTCAGAGGAAATTTGGCCAGGTCAGATTCCATATGTCAAGATCTTAAGGAATAATTGGTTCTTTATGTTTCAAACATATCATACGAAAGAATGAAGAATCTTGAAGATAATAATGAAGTGATGATTCTTCTAAGCAACGAAACTACATGTTCATACAAGTTGTACAATCTGGTGACGCGAAGGATTGTTGTGAGTAAAGACATTAAAATTAATAAAGAGGAATATTGAATCATCTTCAAGTGTGCCATTAGTTTTCCATGATGACTAGAGTGGGCCTCATATAATTCAAAGAGGTGACACACAAGTAGTGCAAGCAAGAAGATTCCATATGAATAAATTCACAAATAGAAGGCCATAAGAATATGGTGTCATTCATGAGTAGAAAATCACACAAGATGGAAACCTAGTGCATCTAGCCTTATTTTTTATGATGACCCTCTCAACTATGGATAAGAAGCTAAATTCTCAGTGTGGATTATTGTTATGGAGGAATAAACTAAGGTAATAAAGAGGAATAAAATATGGAATCTGGTCTCCTTACCAACATAGAGGGTGCATATTGCAGTTAAATGACTCTAAAAAATGAAACACCACCCATATGGTTCCATTTACAAACATAAATCAAGGCTTGTTGAAAATGGATTCTTACAAAATCTTAGTCTTGAATCCTTATAAATTTATTCACCAGTTACAAGAATTGAGATAGTCATACTAGAGGTGGTGCTTGATAACTTCTTGTAATGGAAACTTGTTCAACCGGATATCGAGTCTATATTTATAAATGGTTCCTTAAGGAGGAAGTTTATGTTGAACAACCTTATGGATATTTTGAAAGGTGGAAGAGATAAGGTCTTGAAGAATAATTAGGTTTTATATGGTTTGAAACAAGCTTCAAAAGCCTAGAACAAGAGGATTGATGAGTTCCTAAATTTTATTGGATATTTGAAGTGTATAGTTGAACATGGAATATAGGTGAAAGATATGAATTTATAAAATATCTATATAGTGTGCTCATATGTGGATGATTCAATCATCACAAGAAACAATCACAATTAGATTGAGAATCTCAAATTCAGCATAAGTAGTGAATTTCATATGATTGGCTTAAGAGATTTAATTAAATTACTTCCTTAACCTTTAATTTTCTACAATCATGAAACGCTTGCTAATTCATCAGAGGAAGTACATTAGCAATATTTTAAAGATATTTAATATGTTGAACTGAAATCCAACAAATACTTATATGAAAGCAAAATCAAAATTAAGCAATGATGAAAATGGAAAGATTGTACATAGAACTTTAGACAAACAAATGTTGGAATGATTAAGGGTACGCTTAAAATCACATACCCAATATATGTTACAGTGTAGGGTCGTGATCTGATTTATGCAAGAACATAAAATTCATATATATAAGCACTAAAGAGAATCATGAGATATCATGGCCTCTTGCAATCATTAGTTAATATATAATGGGAAGTGCAATACAAACAACTTAGTTATGACTTCTCTATTGGTTAGATTTATTGTCCTAATTAGTAATTACAAGTAACTAACTAATTAAGTTGGCTAGATTTTAGGTCCTAATTAGTAATTATAAGCTCAAATGGTGGTGTATATATAATCATCTTGTGATCATTAGTGGATATATAATGTGAAATTAAATACAAACAACTTAATTATGATTTCTGTGTTTCTCTTCTATATACATGTCTTAATATAGTTCTAACAACTTTTAAAATTCAATTTAATATTTTGTTTTTTTAGGGACAATACAATATTAACTATTGTTTTATCAATATCACTCTTAATTTTTTTATTAAGCATTAGTCTTAAAACATGTTATAGTATTTATACGTTATAAAAAAATAATGGTTATGGTTATTTGTCTCCTTTTCATGTTTATATATATATAAAAGAAAAATAATTTTTTATAAGAAAAAAATTACAATAATAAACCTAAAAAATGCCTATGTATACATGTTTTATATAAATTGTTACCAATTATTATTTTTATAGTCTATTCTATTGTGCTTGAAAATTTGGATTAGGTGGCAATATTTCAACATCAACAAGATCATAATATGGAAAATCCTAACTATCATTTGTCCTCTAAAATTTTATGCATAGTTATGGCTATTGAGTTAAAGGTATTGTCATCTTTCTATAATACTATTGATTTAATTAACTAAAAATGTTTAATTCATATTATAAAAAGTGTATAATTATTTTGTATTGTAGGCAAAAGTTGATACAGATGAAATTTTTGCTCTTGTTACATTATTCCCATTGCCAGAGGTTAGCTATTTCTAATATGAGATTAAATATGTTTTTAGTTATCAAATATATATTTTCTTTTATATAATTATGGTTATTTATTTGGTTGATTGAAGCAACAAGAAATTATCTTAGAGGATAATCATGCAATTGAGAGTCCTAGTGAACTGTACTCCTTCAGTCAGATTCTCACTTCATCAGAAATAAGTACACTTGATGGACTTTATATTCCAAAGAAACATGCTGAGAGATGTTTCCCCCCACTGGTTTGTTTCGGTGATATGTTTGTATTTAACCTTTCATCAAGAATTTTTTGTTTATTTATCGTAGGAATTTGGTTTGTGTCATCTCTTTGTTATAGGATATGACCCTTGAACCACCAATGCATGATCTAGTGGCGAAGGACTTGCATGGAAATGAGTGGAATTTTCGACATATTTATTACGGTAAGTTCAATTTATTTTATTTCAAAATTTATTATTTCCTTCATTGTTCAATAAATGAGTATGATTATCTTGGTTAGACCAAGCTTCATCGTTATAATGGTAATTGGAATTGTTTTTATTGAAAGAATGAGTTTTTTTTCTTATTTGTGAGTTATTTAATTTTTAATATGAAATGCAGGTTATGAGAAAGAACACATGCTTACTAATGGTTGGAGCACATTTGTAAACTCAAAAAATCTTGCTCCTGGAGATTCATGCATTTTTGTTAGGTTCTCCTTTTATCTCCACTCTCCATATTTAATTTCTTGATATTGCATTAGAAATAATTTGGACAATACTTATGTTACTATAGTAGTGAGAATGGTGAATTTGGTATTGGGATTCGTCGAGATATGAAACAACATATCAATGTATGCTGCACAACATCGTCTCAACAGTCTAGTCAAAATATGCAACTTCCACCATTGGTTGCTGCTCATCATGCTGTTTGTATTGGAACTTTGTTCCATGTTCAGTACTATCCTTGGTGAGTAATTATAGACGATTTTGTCATTCATAATAAAAATAATCAAATACTGATATTCATCTTTTGTAGGATTACTCCTTTTGAATTTATGATTCCTCTGAAAACTTATGTTGAGTCAATTGAAAAAGATTACTCAATTGGAACAAGGGTGCACATGTTGTCTCAAGTTGAAGGATGTGCAAAAAGGTGATCATAATGTTTATTTATTTTATGAAAAGTTTGGAAATACACTTTTTATGATACTCATAGTATTTTTTATTTATTTTAAAATACACATATTTATGCACACAAAAATTCATGATAATTATTGTCTAGAAGAAACTATTTGTATTAACTAGTTTTCTTTTTGTTTGGGTATTTAGATATGGTACAATAGTTGGTAATGAAGATACTGATCCCATTAACTGGCCTGCTTCTGATTGGAGATCTCTTAAGGTAAAATCAAATATCTTACTATATCTTTTATAATTAGTAACTTTGAGTTTTAACTCATACACTTTCTTTATTTTACTGATTTAAATTATTTTTCTTACATTTTCTCTTAGGTTCAATGGGATTCTATTCCAAATACTTTTACACATCTGGAAAGGGTTTGTCCTTGGTGGATTGAGCCCTTGAAAAATTCCAAGTTTAAGGGAATCCATGTTCTTCCTTTACCTAAAAAAATAGATGAATATGACTCATTATTGCATGGATTAAGTGGCTTTGGACTCAAGGGTTAGTTCTTATTTGTCCATTTCAAATTTTATTTTATTTTATTTTATTTTATTTTCATATATTTTTCTTGCTAATAATTATTGAACTAGTTTAATTCTCTTATTATCAGATACATTTGGAAGTTCATCCAAACCTGAATATCACAAAGTGGACATGGACTTGCAAGGTCAAGATTACAATATCAGAAAGCCTAAAAAATCAAAATTTCTCAATTTTTCTTTCTTTATATTTCTTTGCTTCTCTATATTTGTAATTTGTTTCCTTCGTCTTCTTATGTGATTTTGTATTTTATAAGACAAATTAAACTCAAATATTATGTCAACTTTTTAGTTACTTTTCTAAAACAACAATTAAACTGAATAAAAAGGTTGAATATATTGAGTGATAAATCTTATATTTTATTTCAAAGTATCATATAACTATTTAGTACCGTATTTTCTATGATTTAAAAAAACATTATGAAAATATAATTCATTTTTAGTAATTATCATCCTAAAATAGTATGTGTTGAAACAACGAAAGGTAAGACAAATATGCGAGTGTGTAATATTTGAAAAACAAGTCATACAAACACAAATTAAAAATTACTATTTTGAGATTCAAGCTAAATATTTTCATGGGGGAAATAACAAGGTACATGTCTTGGATGTTTTAGATGTTTTGTTGGTTCTTTGTCAAATAACAATTATAGTTCGCAATGTTTATAATTATGGCGTTGACTTCAAAATCAAGAAAAAGTTTGTGACAATGCCATGTGTTTAGTATGAATGCGGTGTGTCTGACGGAGATGTAGTGCATCCTACAGTTTGTGCAGACACACGATGGGTTTTTCCTCACAAAATGGAGCGTGTCTAGTGGAGACGTAGTGCATTCTATGATTTTTGTAGAAACCCAATGTGTTTTGTCTGATGCCTATTAAAGGTGTTTTTCATACCCTTTTTTTAGTACAAGTTGCATTGAGGATTTTGAGAGAGTGAGTGTGTGTGCGTGTGTATGTGTGTGTGCGTGTGTGTGTGTGTGTGCATGTATGTGTGTGGGTGAGTGAATGAGTGTGTGTGTGTGTGCATGTGTGTATGTGTGTGTGTGTGCATGTGTGTGTGTGTGTGTGTATGTGTGTGCATATGTGTGCGTGTGTGTGTATGTATGTGTGATATATATATATATATATATATATATATATATATATATATATATATATATATATATATATATATATATATATATATATATAGAGAGAGAGAGAGAGAGAGAGAGAGAGAGAGAGAGAGAGAGAGAGAGAGAGAGAGAGAGAGAGAGAGAGAGAGAGAGAGAGAGAGAGAGAGAGAGAGAGAGAGAGAGAGAGAGAGAGAGAGAGAGAGAGAGAAAGAGATTTAGGATTCATTGTTTTAAGATTTTGAAAACCTTTGAAGGTATCTAAGGTGGTTAGGAAACACCTTGGATTTGTGTGAAAATATATAAAGATTTTTTTGTAACACATTTTAGCATCTCTTGTAACAGCTTTTGAAGTATAATGGATAAGAGTTCTACCTTTTCCTCCCGAGTAAATTGAATTGATTGAACGGAAAACAAGGGGAGTTTTGTTTAAATTGCATTTGCCTCAAATTAGGATTATTTTGAGAGTCCTGGTGCACTAGTGGTGGTTAGTTGGTAGACTTATAAGAGTTGGGTCATGGACTCATATGCTCTTATCTCGTGTATTCAAGAAAATAATACTTTAAACTTAGGAGTTGAATGAAAGTGGACTTGTTCAACTCAATTACAATAATGCTTGAAAAGTTCATGGTGTTGGCAACCTAGACTTAAAATGTTTTATAACCATAAGTAAATTCTATGGAATGTGAATTATGTTCCCAAGCTTTAAAAAAACTTATTATCTATAAGCTTGTTTGATTATTGTACAAAAATTGAACGTGGAATATTGAAAATATTTCATCGTGTATTGGTCATGGCCGTAGGGTATAAAATGTGTGGGTTCTAAATTTTAGGCGGTTCCACTATTACGGTCGTGCATCATTATCTATTCAAGACCTTAATGATAAAAGAATTATGGCATTTGATATTAGAGCATGTTAGTTAAATATGTTTGGTTGATCTAGCAAAATAAGGGTTGCTAGCTAGGAAGTAATGAATTGAAGAAACTAGAATTTTATGATTATTACAAATTGAAAAACAAAATATGGTGATATTTAGGAGTGGAAGTGCATGGGAATGGTTTCTATTTCCTCACTATTATCGATCAATTTTATAAAAGGGCATAAGTCTACATTTTGAAAAGAAAAAAAACATGTGACACCTTTGAAAATTTCAAGGAATGTCATACTCTTGTAGATGATTAGTTAGGAATAAAACTGAATTTGTGGTTAAATAGAAATGGCCTTGAGTTTGTTTAAAATGAGTTTAATGAGTTTTGTATGAAATAGTATATCAAGAGGCATATTGTTGGTGTAAGCCCTAGAGGCCAATACTTTTGGTACTTGTATCGAATTATTTATTAATAATAAAAGGCTTTTTATTTATTATGTTTGTCTAATAAAGTCCCTAGAATAGCTAGTCCGTTTAATGTATCAAGTGTGACTTAATCATGAGATCACATTAAACATAAGGACACTATTCTTAAAGTATCCGTAGTCGAGCTTTATTGTGAAGTGGGATAACATTAAAGCATTAAGACTATTATGTATATAGAATGATGATCACATCTCATGGATCATGGATAAGGAGTTATCAAGTCTTAAACATAGGTATGAATATTAAGAGTAATATTTATACTGGATTGACATATTATGAGAATACTATATAGAATGTTATGTAAAATGTCATAAGTTATTCTCATGGTGATAATGGTGTATACCACCCTTCGACCTGAAACCGCTATGGACCCTGGATGTAGAGTCGGGTGCTTTATTGCTGATCAAACGTTGTCCGTAACTGGATGACCATAAAGACAGTTGATGGGTACTCCACGAAGCATGCTAAGGGACATGAGTGACCTAGATGGAATTTTACCATCCTGCGTAACAGGATAAATGTCTATGGGCCCAATATTGAACTGGACAAGGATGACACGGTCTATGTCTTGTGTTCAATATAAACATAAGGGCAAAAGGGTAATTATACACATAAGTATTATCACAGAAGGATTTGTCAGATCACATGACATTTTCCTGTCTTGGGTAGCAGTGATGTGTTGCTAGATACCGCTAACTATTTATTATGTTAAATAAGTGATTTAATATCATTGCCAATGCGCAAAAACCTATAGGGTCACACACAAAGTACGAATTGATGAGAGATAGAGTAACTAAGGAACACCGTAAGGTAAGGTGCACTTAAGTGAATTGAAGAACATCGTAAGGTACGGTGTACTTAAGTAGAATACGAAATATGGTAAGGTACCACGTACTTAAGTTATTTTGGCATATTATAAGATATGGGCCGCTTACACTTGAGTGGGCTTTTTAGCTTGAAGCCCTTACAAGTGGTTCTATAAATAGAACCCTTGTGCAGAAGCATTAGTTGCGGTTGCATTTTTCGTTTCTCTCTCTCTCTCTCTCTCTCTCTCTCTCTCTCTCTCTCTCTCTCTTACACACACACACACACACACACACACACACTCAAAGCCTTCATTCGTAGCAGCTAACACTGAGATTGAAGGAATCCGTTCGTGTGGACTGAGTAGAGGCGTTGTCGTCGTTCAACGTTCGTGATCGCTCCGTAGATCTGCATCAAAGGTTTCAATCGTCACAAGAGGTAACCTTTCTATCATTGATCATGCCTATTCGTAAGGATCACTAAAGGAGAAAATTTTAATTTTCGCTGCGTTTTGGATCTCCCTTCTCCTTCAGGGGTATCAGAGCCTGGTTACGAAACCGTGCATCAGATAGCTGTTTATTTTCTGTTTTAATATGATTAAAAGACAGAATGAATCAAAGAATAAACGAGTAATTAAATTTGGCAGCATGTGTGTACGATTTGGATGATTGATGTTGACTATGCTTCGGAACCGACATTAGTATGGTGAAGCAGCGATACATCGATCGTCCATAGGTTACGCAATTGAGATCGATCAAGTTATATATATGATATAAGTAATCCTAATGCAATATACGGTATATATGATATATTGTTTCTGTTTCGTTCATTCAAACACTTAATGGTTGTTTTGCTTTGAGCGATCAATGGTCATTTGCTTCAGAATTCGACATTAGTATGGTGAAGCAATGACCTGTTGATCAATCATACTAAATCAACAATCGAGGTGTGTTTGACGGTCTGAAATTAGCGCATTAGGGTTAGTGATGGCACAAGGGTTGTACCGTCAAAGAGTAGTGAATTGAGGGCTTGTTGGATCACGTTTGTTGCCTGTTTCAAAAGCCCTGATTTTGGCCGCGTGATGTTCGTCATGGGCCTGTGACGATCGTAACAAGCTGGATGTAACGGTCGTAACATGCTTTGTGACGGTCGTCACATTCACAAATTCAGGATTCTAGGTGTTTCTGTTATTTTGGCCGCGTGACGTTCGTCATGGGCCTGTGACGGTCGTAACAAGCTGGATGTGACGGTCGTAACATGCTTGTGACGGTCGTCACATTCATAGAGTCAGAATTCTCGGGGTTTCTGTTTTGTGACTGCGCAAGAGTTGTGTTAATGCAAAACGACATCGATTTCAAATGAATTGTTCATTAAATTTTGGACATGGGCGCTGACCGGGCAGCGGACCCCCGACTAACTCTGCGTAGTGTGATCGGTCACCGAAATTTAATTTGGTTTTAATTAATTAAAAGAATTAAAATTAATAATAATAATTTGCTTATTATTATTGTCTTGTGGTGATCAGTTATGGCCTTAGTTTTCCTATATTTTGTTTTGGGATTTTAAAATACGACCTGCGTGTCGTGCCTCTCTTTTAATCTCTTAATGTAACTTCTTTTCTCATCTCACTCCCTCGTATATAAAACGAGTTTCTTTTATGTAATGGAATGTTATGAAGAAAGAGAAGAATTCAATATCAAAGGAGGACAACCTTGAAGATCTTGCTTGGAGAAGCTTAGATCGTTATTAGGTTAGCTTAGGTTCTCTCATTGGCTTGGGAGAACAATTGCGCTAGGGGCCATAACTGTTTCATTATGTATGTTGATGCATGTGAATGTATGTTGATGCATGTGAATGTATGTTGATGCATGTGAGAGACGATTTATATGATAAATAAGCCGGTGAGATCAGAACAATTGCAATTCCCTCAAATTAAATATTAAGTTTAAGCTTTCCAAGTTTTAGCGCTCATCAAGACTAGTATCGAATAATGTAGGTTTCGCCTACGTGAGGTGCATGTTCTATATTAGTAAGGTGTGATGGGATAATTGTAATATCCAATTGCTAAAACAATGGGTCAAACTTAACTAAATAAATTATAATAAGATTATATGTGTTTAGAAGCAAGAGTTAGAAATGATCCATGTGATGGGTTGGAATAAGGAGTTATTCACCCAACTAAAGTATTCGAGAGTTGTATTAGATACAATTGGAAGGAGTTTCTACCTAAATAACCTAGTTTTGTGTAATCCGCCTACGCAGACTTAGAACAAAGTGAAATGTGGATCTCGACCCACTAGAAAATCTTCCATTGGGATTTTCCGAATCAAATGATGAGGGTCATTTGTTTTGAGTAAAATAGTGGGATCATATTTAATTAAAGGCCTAATTAAATATGTTATTTATACTTATATTTTCATTAATTTCATGTAGATTACCATGACACGCCTAACAACATTTTGCAATCAATCCTTGACAAGGAAAAATTGTCTAGAACAAATTTTCTGGATTGACACCGAAACCTGAGGATTGTCCTCAAACATGATAGAAAGCTGTATGTCTTGGAGAAACCTGTTCCTGAAGAGGAACCTCCTAGTTCTGCACCTAAGGCAGAAAGAGATGCTTATAAGAAGCATGTCAATGATGCCAATGAAACTGCTTGTCTCATGCTAGCTACCATGAACTCAAAATTGCAAAAGCAACATGAGAACATGGCAGCGTTCGATATGATTGAACACCTAAAAATGCTCTATCAAGAGCAAGAAAGGAATTAAAGCTTTGAAGTTTCAAAAGCCCTTTTTCAAGGCAAGTTAGCTGAGGGAGCCCCTGTAGGTCCCCATGTGCTCAAGATGATTGGGTATGTGAAAAACCTTGAAAGGTTGGGTTTTCCCCTCAGAAAGGAACTTGCGACTAATTTGATCTTGTAATCCTTTCCAGATAGATTCAGTCAATTTGTCCTAAATTTCAATATGAATGATATGGACAAATCTCTTCCTGAAATGCTAGCCATGTTAAGAACTATTGAGCAGAACCTGAAGTCAAAAGGGACGTCCATTCTGATGATCAAAAATGGAAAGAGACAGAACAAAAGAACCACCAAGCAAGGTGAGAAAGGGAAAGGCAAGGAAGTTGCTAAACCCAGACCCACTGTTGCTACTTTGAAGCCTAGTGGAGTCATAGCAAAAGCAGGCACCTGCTTCCATTGCGGTAAGACTGGACACTGGAAGAGAAACTGCCCAAAGTACCTGGAAGATATGAAGAATGGAGTAGAGACTTCAACTTCAGGTATTTTTGCTATTGAAATTAATTTATCTACTTCTGCATCATGGGTATTAGATATTGGATGCGGTTCTCACATTTGTACAAATGTGCAGGGGCTAACAAGAAGTAGAGATTTGGCAAAAGGTGAAGTTAACCTACGAGTTGGCAATGGAGCAAAGGTTGCTGCTTTAGCCGTAGGAATTTATGTATTGACTTTACCTAGTGGTTTAATCATTCAGTTAAAGAACTGTTATTATGTACCTGCAATTAGCAGGAGTATTATTTCCATTTCTTGTTTGGACAAGTTTGGTTTTTCATTTATAATAAAAAACAATTGTTGCTCATTTCATTTGAATGATATATTCTATGCTACTGCACAAATGAGCAATGGACTATATGTCCTTGATCTCGAAATGCCTATTTATAACATTAATACTAAAAGGATGAAACCTAACGAGTTAAATCCAACTTACCTTTGGCATTGTCGATTATGCCACATAAATAAGACACACATTTCCAAACTACATAAAGATGGACTCTTGGACTCTTGGACTCTTTTGATTATGAATCATATGAGACATGCAAATATTGTTTAATTGGAAAGATGACAAAGTCTCCATTCACAGGAAAAGGTGAAAGAGCGAATGATCTTTTGGGCCTCATACATACTGATGTATGTAGACCACTGAACATACCAGTCAGAGGAGGTTTTCAGTACTTCATCATATTCACTGATGATTTCAGTAGATATGGTTATGTGTATTTAATGAAACACAAATCAGAGTCCTTTGAAAAGTTCAAGGAATTCAAGAATGAAGTACAAAACCAACTGGGCAAGAATATTAAAACTCTTCGATCAGATCGAGGTGGTGAGTATTTAAGCCTAGAGTTTGATGACCATCTGAAAGAGTGTGGGATCCTATCCCAACTTAATCCTCCTGGAACACCCCAATGAAATGGTGTATCCGAGAGAAGAAATCGAACCCTATTAGACATGGTCTGATCCATGATGAGTCACGCCGATCTTCCAAACTCCTTTTGGGGACATGGACTATTGACAGCAGCTTACACACTTAACCGTGTTCCATCCAAAAAGGTTGAGAAGACACCATATGAGATATGGAGTGGTAAAAAACCACATATGTCTTACATGAAGATTTGGGGTTGTGAAGTTTATGTGAAACGACAAATTTCAACTAAGCTTGAGCCCAAATCTGACAAATGCTTATTTGTGGGGTATCCTAAAGAAACAAGAGGGTATTACTTCTACAATCCTTCTGAGGGCAAAGTGTTTGTCGCTCGAACTGGAGTTTTCCTAGAAAAGGAATTTATTTCCCAAGGAATCAGTGGGAGGAAAGTAGAGCTTGAAGAAATTCAAGAATCACAAAGCATTGATACACCTATGGAGGAATTAGAGGAGGAAACACAAGTAGTTGTGGAAGAGCAACCTGCTTCAAGTAGAACAAGACCAGCGTAGGTCAGGCAGGATACGTCACCTACCTAAGAGATATGGATATCTCATAACTGATCAAGGTGATGTATTACTCATGGATCAAGATGAGCCTGTGACCTACCAAGAGGCCATAACTGGTCCCGAGTCTGAGAAGTTGCTAGAAGCCATGAAATCTGAAATGGATTCCATGTACACAAACCAGGTTTGGACCTTGGTAGAGCCTCCTGTAGGAGTTAACCCGATAGGATGCAAGTGAGTCTTCAAAAAGAAGACTGACATGGATGGTAAGGTACATACCTATAAGGCAAGACTGGTTGCAAAAGGATATAAACAAATTCATGGGGTTGACTATGATGAAACCTTTTCACCAGTTGCAATGCTTAAATCTGTTCAGATTTTACTTGCTATCGCTGCATATCATGATTATGAAATATGGCAGATGGATGTCAAAACTGCTTTCCTTAATGGGAATCTTCTTGAGGATGTGTACATCACACAGCCTGAAGGATTTGACATACCAGAAGAAGCCCAAAAGATATGTAAGTTACAAAGATCAATCTATGGATTGAAGCAAGCTTCCAGAAGCTGGAATCTTCATTTTAATGAAACGGTAAAACAATATGGATTCATCAAGAACGAAGATGAGCCTTGTGTCTACAAGAAGGTTAGTGGGAGAATGATAGTTTTCCTGGTATTATATGTAGATGACATATTACTCATTGGAAACGATGTCCCTACCCTGCAACAAGTAAAGTCTTGGTTGGGGAAATGCTTTTCTATGAAGGACCTAGGTGAAGCAACTTATATATTAGGAATCAGAATCTATAGAGATAGATCACAAAAACTGCTTGGCCTAAGTCAGAGTACATACATAGACAAAGTGCTGAGACGCTTTAATATGCATGATCCCAAGAAAGGATTCATACCTATGCAACATGGCATGTGTCTATCAAAAACACAATCCCCTTCAACTAAAGAAGAAATGGATCACATGAATAAGATTCCATATGCATCTGCAATAGGATCTATCATGTATGTCATGTTATGTACTCGACCAGATGTCTCGTATGCTTTAAGTGCAACGAGTAAGTACCAATCTAATCCTGGTGATACTCATTGGGTAGCTGTCAAGAATATCCTTAAGTATTTGAGAAGGACTAAGAACTCATTCTTGATATATGGAGGTCAGGAAGAGCTGGTTGTAATTGGATACACCGATGCTAGCTTCATACAGATAAGGATGACTTTAGATCGCAATCTGGTTATGTGTTTTCCTTAAACGGTGGCGTTGTGAGTTGGAAAAGTTCAAAGCAAGATACAGTTGCTGATTCTACAATCGAGGTCGAGTATATTGCTGCCTCAAGCGCAGCAAAGGAAGCTGTTTGGATAAAAAAGTTCATTAGTGAACTTGGCGTGGTTCTTAGCATCGTGGATCCAATTGGTCTCTATTGTGATAACAATGGTGCTATCGCACAAGCTAAGGAGCCTAGATCTCACCAACGATCCGAACACATACTTAGGCGTTATCATCTCATTCGAGAGATAATAGATAGAGGACATGTAAAAATATGCAGAGTACCTACACTTGAAAATATTGCTGACCCACTGACAAAGCCTCTTGCACAGCATAAGCATGATGGCCATACTAGATCTATGGGCATTAGGGGTATGCCTGATTGGCTCTAGTGCTACTAGGAGATTGTTGGTGTAAGCCCTAGAGGCTAATACTTTTGGTACTTGTATCGAATTATTTAGTAATAATAAAAGGCTTTTTCTTTATTATGTTTGTTTAATAAAGTCCCTAGAATAGCTAGTCCGTTTAATGTATCAAGTATGACTTAATCATGAGATCACATTAAACGTAAGGACATTATTCTTAAAGTATCTGTAGTCGAGCTTTATTGTGAAGTGGGATAACACTAAAGCATTAAGACTATTATGTATATAGACTGATGATCACATCTCATGGATCATGGATAAGGAGTTATCAACTATATATCTTTTCCTTCCTTTTATAAAGTTACAATAAATTGTATTTCAAACTTCTAATAGATTATGAATACGCGTCAATCGGTTTGAATGTCATAAAAACTTTTATTGGAATTTCCTTTTTGAGCCAACCTATATCCTATAAATAGATGTCCCTTTTCTTATTTCATTTCATCCAGAACTGTGTTTTGACACACATCTTTCTATCTCTCTCTCTCTCTCTAAAGTTTTACTTAACTTTCTCTGACAAATGTTCTAGCTTAAGTGCTTTTGTAAGAAAGGTTCTTTTGTGTTTGAGGATATAATTGTAATTCTGGAAAGGAGGGAATTATAAATTCACCAAGGTACTCTTTTGTATACACATTGGTTGAATATTATCCATTTAGGGATTTGTTTGGGTTAGAAGCTAAAGTTGTTAAAAGCTTTGATTTGGGTATTGTCTGATTCAATCCTAATTTAGGTTGGAGATTAGCCCGTGATAAAATCTCTTAGGTTCTTGGTCATCCCAGTGTTAAGACCAAGATCGGTTGAAGCTCACTTGGTATTAAAAGCTTTATAGGTTCGAGATCAACACTGTGTAAAAATATTAGGTTATTTATTGTCCCGTGTAAAATCAAGGTTTAAGGTTCGTGAGTTGAGCCCGTGTAAAATCTTGCAAGGAACTAGGAGACTAACCGCCTAGATTCACTGTTTGGAAGAGAAGACTCAAAATGCTATATCCCAAAGTCTTGTATTATTTTGTTGGAGGTCAACCATCATTTCCTTGTATAAAGGGGCTCATGAGTCTTTCCTACTAAAAGCTCTTAAAGTTTATTGGATACTCTAAAGATCAACTTTTGGAGAGAGGAGTGGGCCGTTTTCTTGTTTGACCAAACCTTTATATATCTTGGTGTTCATATCTTTCCCTTAACTCTTTAATTTTTGCATTTTATTTTCTGTCTTTTATTTTCCGCTGCTAAGTTTTTCAAAAATGTTTTTAAACTCTGATCTTAATTCCCCAAAAAGTTTAAAACCACATTTTTCCAAACCACATAATTCACCCTCATCTTGTGTGTGAAGTCTCAATTCCAACAAAAATAAATATAAATTATGGTTGACAAAACTCGATTTGAGTTGGAGGTTCCTACTAGTGAGATTAGATATGAGAAGGACATTTAGGATCCAACTTCTAGTTCTAGTAAGGGGAAACCTATATTGACCCCAAACTATCAGTTGATATTTGATAGGGTAAGAAGCAAAATTGTATCATCTCAAAGATACAATTATGTTGATCTTATTTGTTATGCGTTGAATGGATAAAAGATTTCAAGAATTAGAACCAAAGACATTTAGAAAACAATTCAAAAGAAAATTTATTCAAAGCTGGTTGAAGGCAATGAATAATGGGATGCATTCTGCGATGAAGAGTTGTACTTGGGAGCTAGTGAGAAACCGTAAAAAATAATGAATTTTTCTTATCTCTATCTGATTAATCAAAGAAAGCAATGGAGAAATGTAGAATTCAAGATTCTAAAACCACCATCACTCATTTGGATCATCACATTAAGATTTTGGTTATGCAACTTCCTCATACCGAAGAAGAAAAAAAGATGACGAAGATAACTCCCTATGTAAGTGGGGTTGGAAACATCATGTATGATATGGTTTGTAGTAGACCATACTTGACATATGAAGTTAGCATAGTATTTCAATATATGGACAATCCTGGTCAACTTCATTAAGAAGCTTTGAAGTGGATGATGAGATATTTGAATGGTTCGCTAAAGGGTACTTTGAAACACACAAAAGCAAATTAAGAGGAAGACATTTTGGAAGGTTTTATGGAGGAATATTATGTATTAAGTATGGACATTGTAATCCTTATCAAGTTTTTTTATAGTGTTTGAAACAGTTATAATCTGGAAGGCATGTCAATCATTAGAGGTTGTGTTATTTACTAATCAAATGAAATATATTTCCCTTCTTGAAGGGGTCGGGAAATCCATATGCTTGATAGGTATGATTGGGGAGTTAAAGATCATTCAAGAATATGTAAAGATGCATTATGATATTCAAAGTTTCATTCACTTGGCCAATCATAGAGTTTGTCATAAGAGGATAAAGCACATTAACATTCATATTTAGAATCCTAATTTATGCTTGAACCAATAGCTATTTGATATTTTATGACCATGTAACTGGGTTGGAGTGTTTTAATTGATTTTTAAAGGATATTTATATTGATTATGGTTTCCTTGGTGTCTGGATCTATCTTGTTATTCTTATGGTGGGTTGGTTTTTTCTTTCTCTCTCCGCTTGGTATTTTTGTAGTTTGCGGGCGTCTTCATCTTTTTTGTTTGGCTTTCACCATAGTGTTTTTTTTCCTAATTGTTCTTTTTTTTTCCATTTATACTTATTTCTTTTGGTTAATTGGATACACATTATACCTACCTTGACCTTTGGCATTTTAACCTTGGATCTATTGCGTCTCTTTTATTATATATCGTACATTTTCTTTTCAAAAAAAACATTGATATTCGTTTGTATTTCATAAGGGATGATCGAGGAAAAGGAGACGGTGGTTCTAAAGGTGGCTTTGGAACATAATCTGAAGGATGTTTCATCAAACCATTACCTAGATCAAATTTCAAGCATTGCTTGAACTTGATCAGGTTCGTTGAACAGTGATTCAAATTTTTGAGAGAGTTTTAATTTGTTTGATGAATAAATTGGCATCGTCATTGATTTTAAAGTCAAGGTGGAAAATTATGGTATTGATTTTAAAATCTTGGAAAAGGTCCACGAGAAATCATTGTCTTTGGCATGAACATAATGTGTCTTGTGAATTTTCAGTTTTTAAATGTTAGAATCTGGTCAAAACATGAATTTTTGTAACTAAGACTTTGTAACTAAAATTACTAAGTGAATTATGTTTCACCTAGAGAATCCTAATTCTCTTAGCAAGTGTCTTGGATTTTAGTTTAAATTCCCCTATTTTGTAATCGTTAAACAATATTTTGTTTACCAAACGAGAAATTCCCATTTATCCATATTCTCTAAGTGACCAATCCTTCGCTTACAAAAATTGTTTAATATGTCAAAAAAAACTAGTTTAGAGAATTTCAAAGTACTAGGATGTAAGACCCCAATTTTGACCCTAAGATCCCTCATATAATCCCATCATAAGCATTAGCATTGGGATCATACCTTGGCATCCTCCTTACCCCTCTTTCATTGGATTTGTTTTGGGATAGATCACCAAGCACTATGTGATTATATCATACTTGTATTTTATCATTTCACTAACCACAATACCAAAAATATGTCTTTGCATTTGTCTAACTCTTTTGTAGGAAGGGCATGATCTCCATTGATTCATCAAGTTCATATCTAGGGTTTGAGACCCTCATGAACAAAGAGCACAACCAAGAATTGATCCAATAATGGTTATGAACATCATATATGAGTCTCAATGTTCTTTACATGTTATATTGATCAAGTTTTCTTCAAGAGTTTGGGGGTGATTTGCCTTGGAAACCCTAGTTTGACTCGGTATCTTGAGTAACTTCTCCAACAAGCTATCTCACCAATTGATCAAATTTATCAAGGGGAACTTCAAAATTCATCATATTATGTATATATGATCTACCATGAGCCAAGAAAGTCAAAATAATTGGAGGTTAGCAAGTTGGTTGATGGTGGTTGGACAGATGGATTCATCTGATCAAAACTGGGTCTCCCTAGACCCTATCTCCTACAATTTTCATCATATGAAAATTATTCCAAGAGAAACGTTACTCTAAATGACATTCCAAACAACTTTCATGTTGAGACCTAGAGCTATTTTTTCTTGGAAAATCATTTCCTATGTTGAAACATTATAGGTCATTTTGTCTAAACCCTAATTTGAAAGTCAACTTCCCAAGGCCATAACTTGCTATATTTTCATGATATGAAATATTTCCAAGTTTCACAATCAAATTCAACATGTCTAATTCAACTTTGATGTTTGGAGTTGGAGCTAATTCAACTTGTTTTAGCATGTGATATGAGGTTACATTATAGGTCACTTTTGACCTATACCATTGACCAATTGATTTTTCCAAACTTCAAAAATGCATAACTCTATCATTTCAAATCCAAATTACATGAAATTGGTGACCATTTTGAATGTATTTGAAAGATATACAACTTTTATAAATACACTTTTCTAATTTGAAGCTCACATAAAAAGTTACGCAAGGTGGAATATTGAGACATATGGCTTAACGCTTAGAAAAATTTTGATATGTCAAAAATTTCCAAACTTCCACCTCAAATTTCTCTAAGTTCCAATCTCAAAATGAAAAAGTGTTGAACATGAAAGTTGTTCCTCTTGATCTCACCTTTCCAAATAGCTCAAATTCATTCATTTTGTACAAGGAGTGCATAGGCTGCACATGGCATGAACATGGTGACATCACTTGGCAAAGATCAAACTTCAAATCCAAATGCACACTTGCCTTGCAATCCAAGCTGAATTCAGACTATCTAACATTCATTTATGGACTTATGACAATGATTTTATGCGCCTATGCGCGCCCATGCAACCATGCATCATCAATGACCAAATTTGGAAAGTGATTTCAAGTGTGCAAATATCAATGGTTTCAGCTATAAATAGAGCCTCATATGCTCAGCAATCAACACACATTCGCGCCAGCTTTGATCCCCCATCTCTAACCCTCACTTTGCAAAGGATAAACCTGAGAAATTCATTTGAATTTGAGGTTGAATTTCCACTGTTTTGAAATTCAAATCTCCAGGATTCCACAGCCTTGTAAGCATCCAATCCTTCTTCTACAAGCAAGTGGAGTGAGATCAAGCACAAGCAGGATCAAGATCAGTTGAATCTAAACCTCCATTGAAGGTATTTTCCAGAAATTTTGATCTCTTCGATTCTCTCAAATTCTTACTCAGTTCTATTGATTCTTTGGTTGTCTGAAGTCCTACCAATGTAGGCAAGAAGATTGAGTTGCTTTGAGGTCAAATCGAAGCAACTCGGTTCATGTACCTCAAATTTCAACTCCATGTATCTCTCAATATACTTGGAGTTAGAGTGAATTGAGGCCAAATTCGAGCTCAATGCCATTTTTACTTTGAAATCATGTCCTTGCTTTTAATTTTGGTGATGGTTAATGGTGGACCAGTCCGGTGAGGTCCACCGGAGGAGAAGACCGGAGCTACAACTCCGGTGATGTGTTGGCATCTCTCACAGCCATAGGATCCATCTCATTTATTTTAATCTGGTTCGTTCCTTTTGAATACCATGCCTATTGCACGTTGACTCTTGTGCACGGTGGAATGCGTGTTTCTGGCCACTTGATATGCCACCTCAATTAATGAGGGAGATCAAGTGGTCCACGTTTTTTCTGATATTTTAATTTTCATTTTAATTGCATTATTTTCAATAATTCATATTAAATTCAATATTGATAAAAAAAAATCTGGGACTTTCACCAAAAAATTTCAAATATTTTTCTCTTTCATATTCTGAATTAAGATTATTTTTTGGATCATTATTAATATTTTTCATGAATTAATTGATTTTGCATTTGTTTTTAATTGTTTAAAAATATTTTTAAATGTCCAAAAATTATGAAATTTTTTCTCCAAGGTCCTTTGACCTTGTTTGACCTATGATAAATCTCATGGCCATTTCTTTAGTGTTTTTATGAGATTTTAGGAATTGGACAAACCATATTTAATTTAAATGCACTATTTTAGTATTTTAATTTGAATAAAATGCCAAATAAATTTGTTGACCAATTATGATGACTGTTTATGTTTAACTCTTGTTGTTGGGCCTTGGTCAAGGTTGATTTGACTTTGTCAAATTAATATCATTGGATTTAGGGGATTGACGAAATGTACATTCCATCTCCCAAAATGAATGGATGATATTAATTTAGTAAAATTCCTCCTTTGAGCAATTTGTGTTTTGATCCATTCCCCTCCCACTTCATCTTATTCCCTTTCTTCACTCATTCATTCCATTTGTCCTATGATATCTCAAAGTCCTAATGCTAGTTGATTGAAAAATTGACATGAGTATGGATGAGATTAGACCACACCTTTTGCATATTCTTTTTATGTGTGGTATATTTCATGAGCATAGTCCATTATACTATGTCTCTAACATGCATTAACACCAACATTCTATTGCCCGACCTCAAATAGTTGTGACTTCTACATAACTCCAATTACGATTGCTAAACATAGCGCTAAATTTGTGACATAAAAGGCATAAACATTCTAGTTAGTGAGATTGTAAGTCTCCCCTCTTTCATGGTTTTGTGTGGAACTTGACCTTCTTTCCTTTCTTTGGAAGATGTTTTGGCTCAAGGATTCATGCTTGTGATAAGTGGGTTGAGTGTTCTCCAAAGAATATCTTGAAATGAAAAGCAAAAGCAAAACAATACTCACTTCTAACCAATTAACTACTAACATTTAATTTCAAGCTTTTACTTTAATGCAATTTACTTTTAGCACTCTATTCCATTTGCCATTGTTCATATCATTCTAATTGTTTATGTTAATGCAATTTTCACTTTGTCCATTTGGACCATATTGTGTGATATATTTTGTTTGTATATACTTTGCTTGCTTGTGTGGTCTTTGACCATTAATGTACATAATAATAACAAAAACCTAAAAAACTTTTGAGTGGACTGTTGGCTTGATCTCGGACAAATGGACTTAGAATCTAGGCAACCTTCCTATGCTAAAGGACTTGGCCAATGCCAACTTGTTGAAGAACCAAGTGCTTACAATTTGAACCTCATATGATACATCTTTGAAGACCTCTCTAAGTTCATCTACAACATGATCATTGTGAAGCTGTTATTTTGAACCTGTGACTTATGGAATTCATCTGTTACATGGGCTATTTTGAAGAATATCATGGAATGGATAAGTTTGGATAGGGCCATCTTTATTTGATGCCTTTATCTTCAAGATAATATAATTTTGATGAACCAATTAGCCTTAGGATGTTGAGATTTCATTGGTCAATCAAAGGGATGGTAAAGAAAGGGAATAAAGATGAAGAGGGAGGGGAGATGAGAGAAACACAAATTGATCATGGGAGGAATTTTATCAAATTAAAATCATTTATTCATTTTGGGAGATGAAATGTACATTTCATCAATCCCCTAAATCCAATGATTTTGACTCAACAAAAGTCAAATCAACCTTGACCAAGGCCCAAACACATAGTCAAACTTCACAAGTCAATAAAAATGGCTCAACATAATTTCTAAACAATTAATCAAATAAAAATCAAAATAAAAAATGCATTTAATTTAAATTTAGTTTGGTCAAAACCTAAAACCTCTTCAAACCACCAAATAAATGTCCAAGAGATTTATCCTAGGTCAAACAAGGTCAAAGAACCTTAGACAAAAAAATTCATAATTTTTGAAAGGTCAAAAGTATTTTTAAACAATTAAAAATATGCACAAAAACAATTAATTCATGAAAAATATTAAAATTAAACCAATAAATAATTTTAATTCTGAAAATGAAAGAGGAAAATATTTAAAGATTTTTGGTGAAAGTCCCATGTTTTTTGGATTAAAAATGAAATTAATATGAATTAATCAAAATAAATGGATTAAATGAAAAATAAAAAAATATGGAAAATCAGGGGCCATCAGATCTCCCTCATTAATTGAGGTGGCAGATCTGATGGTCAAGCGTGCGTTCTATGATGCACTACAGTCAACGCGTCACACACATGGTAATCAGAACCAAGGACTAAGATTAAAACAAATTAAGTGGATCATGTGGCTGAGAGGTGTGACAACGCACCACCAGAGCTAGGGCTCCGGTCTTCTTCTTCGGTGGACCTCACCGGACTGGTCCACCATTAACCATCACCAAAATAAAAAACAAGCACACGGATTCAAAGAAAAAATGCTCAGGAGCTCAAATTTGGACTCAATTTTCTCGAATTCCAAGTATATAAAAAGATACAGGGATTTGAATTTTGAGGATCATGAACTGAGTTGCTTCGATTTGTCCTCAAAGCAACTCAATCTTCTTCCCTACATTGGTAGGACTTCAGACAACCAATGATCACAAAGAATAGTGAGAATTGAGGGAGAATCAAAGAGATGAAAATTCTGGAAAATTACCTTCGAGGGAGCTTCAAACTTGCTTGATCTTGATTCTAATTGTGCTTGGGTTTATTTCAGAAGCCTGTAGGAAGTGATTGGGATCCGGAAATGACCTGGACTCTTGGAGTTTAAATCTCAAAACAGATGGAGATTTGAAGCTCGATTTTCAAATGTAAACCTTCAAGATTATCCTTTAATGTGAGGGTTAGGATTGCAGGTTCAAAGCTTGGGCATGAGGTCCTCAATTCTGAGCAATGAGGGTTGTATTTATAGCCAAAGATATTCATTTCCACACACTTCCAAAAATTGCCAATTTTAGTAATTCTCTTTGCATGCTTGCATGGGCATGTGATAGTCCCATCAAGTGATGTATTCAGGTCCAAAAATGAGTGAGAATCATGTTGAAATCATGTCATATGGCCATGCATTTGTGTATGAAATGTGGAAGTGAAATTCATCCAAATGGTACCTCACATTGCACCCATGCGCAAGTCCTTCATTATTTAGCCAAATGAGGTGATTTTGGACTTTTTGGAAAGGTGAGATCAAGGGGAACAACTTTCATGTTGAACACGTTTTCATTTGAATCTTGGACCATGATGGATTTTGCAGTGGAAGTTTGGGAAATTAAACATATTTGAAAATTTTCTAAGTCCCAAGTCTAATGTTCACTTCTTCCACCTTGAATAACTTTTTTTATGGACTTCAAATGAAAAACATCCCTTCATCAAAGTTGTATATCTTTCAAACCTATTAAATTTGGTCACAAATTTGAACTTATTTAGATTTTTCATGAAGGAGTTATGCATTTTAGAAGTTGAGGAAAATCATTTGTTCAATGGTATTGGCCCAAAATGACCTATAATGTTTCCTCTTGGCATATGCATTTGCAAGTTGAATTTTAAATTCCAACTAAAATAAAAGTTGAATTAGACACATTGGATTTCATCATTAAATTTGAACTGATTTAGTATCATAAGAATTGAGCATGTTATGGTCTTGGAAAGTTGACCTCCAACTAGGGTTCAGACAAAATGACCTATAATCTTTCACCATAAAAAATGACTTTCCAAGCAAAACTAGCTCTTGACTTAAACATGAAAGATGTTTGGAATGTCATTTTTAGTAACCTTTATTTTGGAATAATTTTCATATGACAAATATTGTAGGAGATAGGGTCTAGGGAACCCCAGTTTTTACCAGTTGACTTTCTCTGGTCAACCACCATGAACCAACTTGCTAGCTTGATATTCTCTTGAAGTTTGGGACTCATGGAAGTTAATATATGTACAAGATGATGTAATAAGAAGTATCCCTTGAAACATTTGATCAAATGTTGATGAAACTTGTTGAAGAAGTCACACAAGACACCCAAATGAATTAGGGTTTCCATGGCAAACAAACTTCAAACTCTTGATGTATTCTTGATCAAAATGATATGTGAAGAACATAGGGATCCATATATGATGCCTAGAACCAATAAGAACTATTTCTTGATTGAACTCCTTGCACTGAGGGTCTAAAACCCTATATATGAGCTTGATAGAGCACAAGTGAGCATACATACTTCCTATAAAAGAGTTAAACTATACATTGACATATTTTTGGTATTTTGGTTAGTAAATAATGAAAAACAAAGTATGATACAATCAAAAGTGCTTGGTGATCTCTCCTAATGCAAAACCAATGAATGAAGGGTAAGGAGGATGCCAAGGTGTGATCCCAATGCTAATGCATATGATGAGATAACATGAGGGATCTTAGGGTCAAAATTGAGGTCTTACACCGAGTCTCATAATAGGTGAACTTCTTACTCAGGTAGTAAATTGCATACTCTTTCTTCCCATATTCATCTTGCTGACCAAGAACACAATCCATACTCTCATCAAGCACAGTCAAATACATGATCAACGGTCTTCCTTCAACAGGCGGAGACAGAATCGGAGGCTCAAGCATATATTCATTGATATTATCAAAAGCTTTCTGGTAATCTTCGGTCCAATCACAAGACTAATCCTTCCGAAGAATCTTGAATATAGGCGCACATGTGGCAATCATATGCGATATAAATATTGAGATATAATTCAAGCGGCCGAGAAAAACTATGACTTGCTTCTCAGTTTTGGGCGCAAGCATTTCTTGTATTGCTTTGACCTTGGCAGGATCAAATTCAATACCCTTCTCACTAACAATAAATCCCAACAACTTACTAGAACGAACACCAAAAGTACACTTATTGAGATTCAAGTGGAGTTTATATTTCCTCAAACGCTAGAATAACTTCAACAAATGCTCAACATGCTCTTCTTTATCACTTGATTTGGAAATCATATCATCAACATTGACTTCAATCTCTTTATGCACCATATCATGGAAAATAATGGTCATAGCTCTCTGGTATGTTGCACTATCATTCTTTAAACCGAAAGGCATCACTCTATAACAGAATATTCCCTAGGTTGTAATAAGTGTAGTCTTCTCCATATCTTCAGGTGCCATCTTGATTTGATTATAATCAGAAAATCCGTCCATAAATGAAAAGATTTTGAATTTAGTTGTATTGTCTACCAACATATCAATGTGTGGCAAATGAAAATCATCTTTCGGACTAGCTTTGTTCAAATCTCTCTAATCAACACACATGCAAAATTTTCCATCTTTTTTAGGAACATGCACAAGATTGGCCACCCACGGAGGATATTCGGAGGTTATAAGAAAACCAGCATCAATCTGCTTCTGCACTTCCTCTATTATCTTTACTGCCATATCAGGATGTGTTCTTCTCAACTTCTGCTCGACCGATGGGCATTCTGGCTTCAACGGCAATCTATGCTCCACAGTCTTAAAATTTAAACCAGGCATGTCTTGATAGGACCAAGCAAACACATATGAATAATCTCGAAGAAGATGATCAACCTATTCTTAGCTTCTGGACACAACTAAGACCCAATCTTGACTTCCTTCACATCATCCTCGGAACCCAAGTTGACTAATTCAATATGCTCTTCAAACGGTTGAATGGCTTTTTCCTCGTGCTCAAGCAAACGAGATAATTCATCAGATACTTCTTCATCATCAATCTCTTCCTTAACTTCAAACATAGGGAAATCAAAGTTTGGAGAGGGAGTAGGATCATTGTATTCACTGGGTTTGAGAAGCAACCTGCATAACTATTTGATATTTTAATTTTAGAGAAATGGAGTGCGAACAAATATTATGCAGACGGAAGATTATTATTTATTTATGTTTTTTGTGATTACCATTTTTAGAAAAAGAAAAAAGGTAAGATAAAATATCATAGATGTGGATGAAAAAATTTTATTTTATTGATGATAATAATAAAAATGCCCAACAATGTTCACTTCTCCCTTAGGCATAAGAGAAGGATTTTTCTTAAAAATAATAATAAAAATTACTTAGAACGGTGAATGATAACGGGAACATCAACATCAACCCAATTGTTGCAAGTCTGGCCATGCGTCACAAAGTTGGCGCAAGCTCCGTCTTCATCACCATTGTCTTCAAAAATGGAAGCTGAGTGTTGATCATTCCCATGAATGAACCCTCCACTGTGGAATATTGGTTGCACAACTTTGACTTTGGCGTTGAACGACCTTGGTTAAAATCCTAACCCAGCTCTGCTCTTGTTCTCGACAATCTCTACAACACGACCCCATTTGTCAATGTTGCCCGCTTGAATAGCCTTTTATACATCTTTCAAAGAAGACATGGGTGCCCCAGTTTTCTTCAATTCATCAGCAATAGATAAGGCTTGGAACAACGTTCCAACCTCCTCCTCAGCATCAACGTACGTGAAAGATGACAAATGGCTCACTAATAATGACTTCTCTCCACCAACAACGACAAGCTTGTCGTTCTTCACAAATTTCAACTTTTGGTGAAGAGTAGACGTCACTACTCCAGCATCATGAATCCATGGACTTCCCAACAAGAAATTGTAGGTCGGGTGGATATCCATTACCTGGAAAGTAATTTGGAAACCACTCGGACCTATCTTCACTAGAAGGTCCATTTCAACAATGGCAGTTTTACGAGAACTGCCGAACGCTTTTACAACCACACCGTGGTACCTCATTAGGGCAACTTGATAAGAGAGTCTTGACATAGTTGATTTTGGAAGCATATTCAAAGATGACCCAGTATCAACCAAGACGTTGGACAGAGCATCCTCCTTGCAATTGATAGAAATGTGTAACGCCAAATTGTGATTTCTGCCTTCCTCAGGAAGTTCTTCATCACAAAAGTTTAAATTGTTACAAGAAGTAATGTTGGCAACAATATGGTCAAACTGATCCATGCTAACATCATGCTCAACATAAGCTTGTTCTAGCACTTTTTGTAATTCCTCCCTGTGCGCTTCAGAATTCATCAACAATGACAGCGCAAAGATCTTTGACGGAGTCTGGAGTAGCTGCTCTACGACATTGAATTCACTCTTCTTAATCAACTTTAGCACCTCATCATCATCGTTAGTATTCAATTTTCTGGATTCACCAGACTGACTCATTGAAGCACTAACCGGATTCATTACCGGAATATCTGCCTTCTTACTTGTGGAAACATCTTCCACAATCTTTGGAAATACCAGACTGAACAGACGACCGTTATGAGTCACCTTCGCAATATCTACTATGCTCACTACTGAGTCTACAACTAGTAGAGGAATCTCTTGGCCGTTTTCTATCATAGTGGCATTGTATTGATATGGCATAACTTTATAGGATGTATAAGGGACAGGGCTTGCCATACGTATTACTAACGACGATACCGATCTATTGACATTATTATTACTGCTACTATCGAACTGAATAACTACCCGCTCAGGGGTTTTGAACACTTGTACAATCACATTCACATCATCTCCCAAATGACGGGACTGGAAAATCTGAAAAAGTCCTTCATCCATCAGCCTTTGAATATCCCTTTTGACAATAACACATCCACGAGGGTTCATGCTACAGATTATACAACTGTCATGGTCATGCTCACATTCACTAACCAAACAAATGTCTTTATGAATTTCCATCAAAGATTGTCTGATATGGCGGACATCATAAACCTTGAACTCACCAAGATAATCGTCCACCATGTTCATAAACACGTTACCATGAGCAGGCAATGTATTTGCTTTCACATTCGGAGCTCTGGCCTCAAAGGACACCATACCACTCTTCACAAGCTTTTGAACTTCATACTTCAATGGATAACAATTCTCTATATCATGGCTAGGGGCTCCCTGGTGAAAAGCACATTGAAGGTGATCGAAAAAATAACAAGTGTACTATTTGGCTATTATAGTAATAAAGGGGAAATTCCCCGAATGTCGATCTCAAGGACTGCAAGCTAATATTGAGTTCAATTAAACAAAAATTATAATTGGGGTTTTTAAATTCAAAATTATAAAAAATAAAGGCAAAATAAAATAATAATAAAAATAAAGGTTCGCAAGGTATGAGGAACAATGATATGGAAGGTGTATGATTTATCCCTGTAACAACTATGAGTCACTATTCCATCAACAAATATCAATTACTACCAGTTCTCAAGGTTATTTTCTCCCAAGTCCTTGGTGAGAAAACCTTTAATCATTCTATCCTAATTTCTATGTCCATAGACAATTGGGGTGAAGTTAAGCTTTATTATATCAAGAGTGCTCTGATTCACACAGGGTATCCCTTGTCTTAGGTGATATCTACTATAGAGTAACCTTATGAAAACCTTACCAATGGCGGTCCAGCCTAATTGATAACCATAAAACAATCTCAATTGGCCTGAAAGAGAAAGCATTAAACACATCAAAAGGTTACCGTAAGAATAATATTATAAATGCAATTGTAAACTCAAAGTCATTACAATTCTAAATCAGGGACACCCCCTAGCAATGAGGGGTTTAGCTACTCATATTGTTCAAAACAAATTCAAGATAAAAAATACACATCACAAGTAATTGAATGACTTGGATCTTCAATCGCTTCCGCTCATGAAAACCTGTCGCTCTTCGAATCCCTTGATCTCTGTAATCCTTAATTGCCTGACAATTGTGTGTTCGTCTCGTTCCAAGATCCCTCTGGTCTATTGTATAAACTCTCATAATATAGTGAAAATCCCTTGGCAGAATATGGATATCTCCAAAACGTCCCTACAGCTTAAACCTGGTGAAAAATCCCGAAAACTGGAAAATTAGCGTTTTAGGCTGACACTCGAAGTGTCAAGCCGACACTGGCAGTGTCAGGCTGACACTCGAAGTGTCAGGCTGACACTGGTAGTGTCAGGCTGACACGGGCAGTATCAGGCTGACATGGGCAGTGCCAGGCTAACACGGGTGGCCGTGTCAGGCCACTGTTTTGGGTATTATGTGTTCTTTCTTGGACTTCCTCCTAACACGGCCCATGTCAGGCCTCCAGAACTAGGAAATCTTCTTTTTACGCATGTCGAAACATTCCACTTTATCGCATTGAATCCATTGGATCTTCTTCGTGGACCTGAAGGGCATAAACACGACAACCAAAGCGGAAAATCACGAAAACATAAATTAAAACTGACAATTAATAAAATCGCTTAAATAAGTTATGGGAATGAAAATTAACTTTAAAGGTACCATAATGCATACACAATGTCTCAATATCCTTGGTTTCTTGTCGGATAAGCAACGAAAACATAGTGAAAATTATGACCGATCACAACCCCAAACTTAGCTCATTGCTTGTCCTCAAGTAATATCCTATACGACAAAGTGTCTCTTCCTAACATTTGTATTCTTACCATGATACTGCTGAGATCTTTTGCCAATGCCTTCACTCTCCCTTTTATAGTTCCTGCTTTTTCTAATGAGTTTTCTGATGCACTTCCTCATCGAGGTACTGCTTCACCTGTTGTAACGGTAAATTCATGACCATTAAGCTATTGATAAACTTAACATCAATAAAACCAGAGTCGCCACCGCACTTTTATTGTTTCTAAAGGAAAAGAGAAAAGTATGAACAAAACCCAAAGATAAGAAGTTTTCAAATCAAAACTAATAAAATGCCAGAGATTACAGGTAAGGGGTTGGTTACACAAAGGGAAGGTGTTAGCACCCAAAGTGTCATAGGTACTCCTAGGGAGCCCTTTTTTTATGTGTGTATGTGTTTTGGTATAAAAATGATGTTTGTAATAAATAGAGTGTGGGGATGATAAAAGAATTCATTAATTATATTTTTGTGTTTGACAAGACCTTCGGACTTGTGCCTACGTACCAACATAAAAATGAGGGATCAAAACCTCGTAGTTCGTGGTAACAATTTCAAAGTGAACGATTTTCTTTTAACAAAAATTTAAATTTAAAAGAGGCACAAAGGGCCTAAAAGAGTTTGAATGAGTGTTAGTTTTTTTTGTGTTTTGAAATTTTAAGTTAACATGGTTAGATTCATTTACAAGTTTGATTAAGAAAAGAGTTTAAAAGTGCAATGACATAAGGCCAAAGTTTCTAATTTGTAATAAAGTCTAAGTTTGGAAATCACAAGCAAAGAAGATTTTGAAAAGTGGGGATAGATTTTAAATTTAAGAAGTGGGAGGAGATAAAGAGAATAATCCTAAGCATCAATTTAAAAGTTAAGAGTTGAAAAGATCTGACCATTGGGATGCAATCCAATAGACAAGAATGTCATATAGAAACCCACTTTCCCTTTGGACTTTAAAATTAAGCAATATCAATAATCAAGTAGAAAGATAAAGAGAAAGGCATCAAATAAAGTTAGCCACATCCAAGCTAGCAACTTCATGGTCTTCTTCATAACCTTCCCATGTATCAGATGACATACTCCTTGAATGGCTCAGAATAATGTATTAGACACATGTCCAAAGTAACATTTGCATCAAGACCATGTAGCACATGAACTCATGTGGATCCCATACTTGCATCAGATAAAAGCTTAATTCACAATAACTTGGTTTCAGAGATGTTGACATTGGCCAAGTCCTTTTGCATAGGGAATGTTGCCTAATTCTAAGTCCAAAGCTCAGATCAAATCCAACAGTCCACACAAACATTTTTTTAGGGTTTTTGTTGTTTATTAAGTATTTTAAGGTCCGAAGACCACAAGCACAAACAAAATCCATAGGAAAATATATACAATCACAATATATGGCTCAAGTGAGTAAAGTGAAAATGGCATAAACATAAACAAGTTAAATGATATGTAAAATGGCAAATGAAATGGTAAATGACTTGAATTTAAATTGCATAAAGTAAATGACTTGAAAAAGTAATTATAACAAAAGTTATTCAAATTGTTAGTTGGTTAAATGTTAGTGAAGTTTTGCTTTTTAATTGTTTAAGTCATTCTTTGGAGAACACTCAACCCTCTATTCACAAGCATGGATCCTTGAACCAAGACGTCTTCCAAAGGAAGGAAAAAAGGAAAAGTTTCCACACAATACCATGAGAGGGGGAAGACTTACAGTCTCACTTACTAGAATGTTATGCTTTTGGGTCAAAATTTAGCGCTATTGAAATTCTAGTTATCAGACTTTAGATGTCACACGGGTTGTTATGACATCCAATTCTGCACAGACAAGAATTATGCAGAACTTAAAAGTAAGTGCAGTAAATAACACAAGTAATTGTTTACCCAGTTCAGTCCAACATGACCTACATCTGGGGGCTACCAAGCCAGGGAGGAAATCCACTATCAGTAGTATTAATTCAAAGCTAAACTCACCCGTTTACAACTCTTCACTTAATCTCTACCCAATGCAATTTCAATCTTACTCTAAGATCAGAGTTCCTACCCACTCCCCCTCAATCACCTCAGTGATTACTACCTTTAATCAATATTAAAGACAATTTTGAAGTCACACTTCAAACAACTCTTGATTGTGCTTAACAGCTTTAATCAAGATACACAACACTCACGCTTAAAAGCCTTGAGCGACACAACACTTACAACTCAATGAACACCCTATGCCAAAGCAATCATCTACGTGATAATGGCTTGGCTTACAAGAAATGTCTAATACAAGACTTACAAAAATACAGCAGTGAAGTATGATGGACACACTAAATCTTCACGCCTCAAAATCCCCAGTTCTGAATGAAGGAACAACTTCCTTTTATATTGCAGTACTTGGGCCTTTGCACTTGTATTCTCCTGAATTTAAGGTCACGCGAGTTCCCCTAAATTCCACATCTAGGTTACTAACAAATAGGCTATTTGTTAGGTTCATTAAATGTAGCTTGGTTGTTGATTTTCTGGATTTTCTCTCAGCTGTTGAATCCCTGAAGAATAGCCTGAGAAAAAGCTGAAACAGAAAACTGAACAACCTACAATATAGCATATGCTGTCAGGAATGAATGTCACAACATTCAGCTTGACATCAAGGATCATATGCTAAGTCTGTTTTTCCAGAAAACAGACTGTACAATTTTGCTGACCTGTATATGACCAAACTGACCATACTACAGTAACAACTTACATTAATAAATGTCAAAGTATCCAATTTGACATTTACACATTTGGCCTTAAGTCAGTTCTGTTATCCTCTTGAAGAACAGACTAAGAAACATGCTGAAGTATAGCAGAACACCACTCTGTCTATTGTTCAGTATATGCTGTCAATGATGAATGTCATAACATCCAGTTTGACATTCAGTCAGTAGGCCTTATGCCAGGTCTGGTATTTCCTTGATAACCAGACTGGAAATACATACTAAGTTCTAACAGAACACCAGCTGTTCTATTTCTTAGTATCTGCTGACAGGGATGAATGTCACAACATCCAGTTTGACATTCAATAAATCCTGTATTAGCTAATCCTGCAGTAACTACTCAAATGTGTCATGACATCAGTCAAGACATCAAAGTACAATTAGATATTCTAACCTACAGTGCAGTCACACATACACACCATGTCATGACATCAGTCAAGACATTAGAATCCAGCTAGTGTTTTACCATCTAATGCAGCCAATTAAACACCTACAACTATGTTAAGCAATCGTAATTGGACTTATGTTGCAGTCACAACTATCTGAGGTCGGGCAATAGAAATTTTGGTGTTAATGCATGTTAGAGATATGGTATAATGAACCATACTCCTAAAACATACCACACACAAAAAGAAAATGATCAAAGGGTGGACCTAATCCCATCCATACTTGTATTGGTTCATCTAACATGAAGTTATTGATGAACCAATTATCCTTAGGATATTCAGACTGCATTGGTCAATGAAAGGTACGGGATAGAATGGGATTGAATATGAAGAGGGAGGGGAAATGAGACAAACACAAATTGGTCATGGGAGGACTTTTATCAAATTAAAATCAATCATTCATTTTGGGAGATGAAATGTACATTTCATCAATCCCCTAAATCCAATGATTTAATCAAACAAAAGTCAAATTAACCTTGACCAAGACCCAAACACATAGTCAAACTTCACAAGTCAATAAAAATGGCTCAACACAGTTTCTACATAGTTAATCAATTAAAAATCAAATTAAAATGCATTTAAATTAAATTATGCTTGATCAAAAACCTAAAACCTCTTCAAAACATCAAATAAATGGCCAAGAGATTTATCATAGGTCAAACAAGCTCAAAAGACCTTGGCCAAAAAATTTCATAATTTTTGAAAAGTCAGAAGTATTTTTAAACAATTAAAAATACGCACAAAGACATAATTCATGAAAAATATCAACACTAATCCAAAAAATAATTTTAATTTATAAAATGAAAGAGAAAAATATTTGATTTTTTTTTGTGAAAGTCCCATATTTTTTGGATTAATAAGAATTAATAAAAAATAAGCAATTCAATGAAATAATCAGAAATTCAAAAAATGAGAACCATCTGATCTCCCTCATTATTTGAGGTGGCATATCAGATGGTGATAAGCGCACACTATATATGCTCTGAAGTCAACTGTCCCACACGCGTGGTAATTAATTTGGATGGATGAGATTAGAAGTTGTGGACCAGATCAGAGGGTTGAAACCTTGCCAACACACCACCGGAGCCCTAGCTCCGGTCATCTTCTCCGGTGAGGACCATCAGACTGGTCCAAGCTCAACTCAAAGAAAAATGAAAAATGAGTACACTATTTTGAAGGAAAAATACTCAGGAGCACGAATCTGACCTCAATTTTGTCCAATTCCAAGTATATAAAAAGATACAGGGATTTGAATTTTGAGGATCATGAATTGAGTTTCTTCGATTTGACCTCAAAGCAACTCAATCTTCTTGCCTACATTGATAGGACTTCAGACAACCAAAAACCAACAAGAATGGTGGAGAAATGAGGGAGAATCAAAGAGATGAAAATTCTGAAAAATCACCTTCAATAGAGCTTCAGAATGGTACGATCTTGCTTCCAATTATGCTTGGCCTTGCTTCAGTTGCTTGATGGAAGTGGAATGGATCAAGGAAAGGGATGGACTCTTGGAGTTTCAATCTCAAAATATATGGAGAATTGAAACTCGATTTTCAAAGAAAATCTACAAGTTTATCCTTCAATGGTGAGGGTTTATGGTTGCAGGTTCAAAGCTTGGCATGAGGTCCTTAATTCTGAGAAATGAGGGTCTTATTTATGGGCCATGAGATTCATATTTGCACACTTCCAATTTTGGCAAATTTTCAAATTCTCCCTTACATGGATGCATGGGCGTGCACTAGGCCAATGGGATGATGTAATCTGATCCATAATTCAATGTACTTCATGTTGAAATCATGTTAGAAGCTCATGCAAATGTATGTGAAAAATGGAACTTGAAATTATCCAAATGGTCCCTTAACTTACACCCATGCGCAAGTCCCTCATACTTTGGCTAAATGTGATGATTTTTGAATTTTTGGAAAGGTGAGATCAAAGGGAACACGTTTCATGTTGAATACTTTTTCATTTTAAGCTTTGAACATGATTAATTTTGAGGTGGAAGTTTGGGAAATCAAACATATTTGAAAATGTTCTCAGTCCCAAGTCAAATGTTCACTTTTTCCACCTTGAATAATGTTTTCTATGGACTTCAAATGAGAAACGTTCCTCAATTAAAGTTGTAGCTCTTTCAAACCTATACAATTTTCACAAATTTGACCTCATTTGGATTTGGCATGAAGGAGTTATGCATTTTAGAAGTTGAGGAAAATCACTTGTTCAATGGTATTGGCCCAAAATGACCAATAATGTTTCCTCTTGGCACATGCATTTGCAAGTTGAATTTGCAATTCCTCCAAGCATAAAAGTTGAATTAGACATCTTGAATTTTATCATGAAATATTAATGTATTTCATATCATAAAAATTGAGCAAGTTATGGTCTAGGGAAGTTAACCTCCAAACTAGGGTTCAGATAAAATGACTTATAATCTTTCACCATAAAAAATGACTTTACAAGAAAAAATAGCTCTTGACTTCAACATGAAATTTGTTTGGAATGTCATTTTGAGTAACGTTTATCTTGGAATCATTTTCGTATGACAAATATTGTAGGAGATAAGATCTAGGGAACCCCAGTTTTGACCAGTTGACTTTCTCTGGTCAACCACCATGAACCAACTTGCTAGCTTGATATTCTCTTGATTTTTGGGACTCGTGGAGGATCATATATGCATAATATGGTGTAATGTGACGTATAACTTGAAATATTTGATCAATTGTTGAAGAAACTTGTTAAAGAAGTCACACAAGATACCCAGATGAATTAGGGTTTCCAAGGCAAACCAACTCCAAACTCTTGATGATTTCTTGATTAAAATAACATGTGAAGAACATGGGGATCCATATATGATACTTAGAGCCAATTTAAACCATTTCTTGCTTGAGCTCCTTGCATTGAGGGTCTCAAACTCTAGATATAAACTTGATAGAGCATAGGTGAGCACACACACTACCTACAAAAGCAACAAACTATATATTGACATATTTTGGTATTTTGGTTAGTAAATAATAAAAATTAAGTATGATACAATCAAATGTGCTTGGTGACCTCTCCCAAATGAAAACCCAATGAATAAGGGGTAAGGAGGATGGCAAGTTGTGATCCCAATGCCAATGCATATGATGAGATAGCATGAGGGATCTTATGGTCAAAATTAGGGTCTTACAGCTGCCCCTATTTAAGGACACTCTAGCTGAGGAGATGAAGGTTAAAATATTTAAATCGACTTAGTAGAATGGACTTAAATAACAACAAAATAAACAAATTTTGGTCCCTTAGAGACCTGATGATGCATATGATATGAATGCTAAAAATAATCTATGTAGGGAGAATGTTGCCACAAAGGAAAAGAATTCGGAGTGAATGAAAGTCTGTAGGAGCATAATGCATTTCATAAGAAAAACTCAACAGGGAGACAGAGACTTGAGGGGATAAAAAGTTGTGCGTAGGCCAGGCTATGACTTAAAACTGCTGGGGAACACGTGGGATTCCATAAAAATGAATCAGTGGAAAGACTCAGATGGGGATAAAAGGGAAAATCTACAGGGGAAACGGGTAGATCAAAACAAAGCTAAAATACTCGAACCTAGCAGGAAATGGCTATTTCACTGAGGAAATATGCACTCAAACTTAAGTAGGGAAGACATGAACTTCACCACAAGAGTAACAAAAGTATATTATCCACTATCGGTTAATGGGTAGGAAGATAACACAATCTGATAGAGAGGACATCTATTACCAGTTAGGGTAAATATATTAAGGATGATTTGCTAAGCGCAACCATGAGTTGTATTCATTACCAGTTACTGGGTAAGAATGATCTGCTCGGGACAAGCCAAATAGGATTTACAACTACCGGTTACTGGGCAGAAGACTAAAGAAAGAGAATATTTGTCACTAGTCACAGTGAACATATCAAGGATAGACTCAAAAGGAAGAATATCTGTCATCAATCAAGATGAACATATCAAGGATAGACATCCGGAAAGAGTAGGAATTACATCTATCAGTTACTGGATAGAATACCGAAAAGAGAATATATGTCACCGGTTAGGATGACCATATCAAGGATAGACTCCAAGGGGAGAAAATAGGAATTATATCTATCAGTTACTGGATAGAAAACCAAAAGATAGAATGTCCGTTACCGGTTAGGATGAACATATCAAGGATATACTCCATAAGGGGGAGCAGGATTTACAACTACCAGTTACTGGGCAGAAGACTGCAAAGAGGAGGAACCCCTCATTGGTTAGGATGAACATATAAATGATTAACCCTCTGGGGAAGGAAATAGGAATTATAACTACCTTTTAGCTGGGTAGAACACCAAAAAGAAAATATTTGTCACCGGTGAAGATGAACATGTCAAGGATAGACTTCATGGGAAAACGTAAAACGAATCCGCTGGGAAAAAAGAGGAAAGTAAATTACTTTTACCAGGTATTGGGCAAAAATAAAGTACTCACACATTAAGAAGAATATTACCATTTATCGGGTAATAGACTCTCGGAGGACCAACAACATCTATCTAGGTAAGATCTAGAAAGAAAGGGTCAATCAAAGACTCAACCTAATGAGGATATAACTCAGGGGGAGTGGTTCCTTCCAGACAATCAAATGGGGAGGAATCTAAAATAATAATCATCCACGAGGAAATAACTCGGTGGGGAATGAGAAAGGTTAAATACTTTCTGCTTAAGGGGATGACACTCTACAATTGAAAGAGGACAGACACACCGAATCTGCACGGGGAAAAAGGATACCACAATAGCAGAGGATCATAGAAATAATGAATCACAAAGTGCAATAATAATGTAATAATGAAATCTATGAATGTGTATGTGTGTGTGTGTGTGTATATATATATATATATATATATATATATATATATACATATATATATATATATACATATATATATATATATATATATATATATATATATATATATATATATATATATATATATATATATATATATATATATATATGATTATGCTGACAAAACAATCACGAAGGATACAAATGTGAATGATATGAAGCATCGATACAACACTCAACAAATGTCAACAGGATGGAGGCATCAACTGGAGAAAGAGATGAATCGTCCACTTCAAAGACTCGACTCGGGTTGGGGAAAGAGAAAAGATATGTTGCGGATCTACATCATCAACTCTACAGGGATTTTTAGGTCAACACTATATCAAATGGGAGACAACCTTGCAGAGGATCAAAAATACTGCTCAAGAACAAGGGGTCAGGCACAAACTCTGCTGACGACCTGAGGGGAGTAACAATTTATCCTGAATCTATGCACACTGCTAAGACAATGCGCCTACAACTCAAGAAAGGCAATTACAAACTCGGCTAGGGAAATCAACAAAACTCGGCTAGGGAAATCAACAAAACTCGGCTGGAGATAATGAATTGCCGCTGGGGAAGAAATAGAGATCACACCAACTGCTTGGGAAAACCAACAATGCTTCGCATTTTTGGGCTCACCTGTTCTCAGACCGCTGATGATATTCCTTAAATAAATCGACTTGCTCTTAAAAAGTATTTGCTTTTATTATTTTAAGAAAAACATGATTTTGATTTATTTTTTTAAATTCAATTTCAAAATGAACATCATAAAATTTAATTCTATTTGGCTGAAAGATAAACAAGAGTAGAAACAATTGGATAAAAGGCTCAACTTTATTTAATAGAATGGTAGTCTGTAAATGACAAGACTTCATAGATCTTTATAAAAGTTGAAAAATGGTAATATACATGCAAAAGGGATACGTTGAATACAATGATCACTAATCCTTCTACCAACTTTGATATTCGATGTGCTATTGGTTTTGGTTCACGATGAATCAGAACCAAATCACGTGCTCAAGAATGTCTTCAAGACTGAAGGTCAACTGAATGCAGTTACTTGCCATAATCCCTAATTTTTGCATAAATTGCCCAAAGGTTACTCAATTTATCGGGATAAATCTTTCTGTTTTATGTCTCTTACTTTTTCCTAGATCAACCTTTCGAGTTTTTAATCCACCGAGACACTCATTTTTGCCTAAGCTGCCCTTTCGAGTATTTCTTAACTGCATCAGCATTCACAGGACGAGTGAACTCTTCACCATCCATAGTTGTAAGAATCAAAGCACCGCCTGAAAAGGCTCTCTTTACAACATATGGGTTGTCATAATTAGGAGTCCATTTTCCCATGGAATCTGGTTTTAAATATAGAATCTTCTTGAGCACAAGGTCACTTTCTTTGAATACGTGAGGTCTGAGCTTCTTATCAAATGCTTCCTTCATTCTCTGTTGGTACAACTGACCATGACACATGGCAGTCAACCTCTTCTCTTCAATCAAATTCAGCTGATCATACCTGGTCTGACACCATTCAACTTCTGTCAACTTGGCTTCCATCAAGACACGCAATAATGAGATCTGAACTTTTACCGGGAGCACATCTTCCATTCCATAAACAAGTGAGAAAGTGGTTGCCCCTATTGAAGTGCGGTCGGATGTACGATACCCGTGCAAAGCAAATGGGAGCACCTCATGCCAGTCTTTGTACGTCACAACCATTTTCTGGATGATCATCTTGATGTTCTTGTTTGCAGCTTCAACAACCCCATTCATTTTAGGTATTTAGGGAGAAGAATTATGATGTGCAATCTTGAAGTCTTTACAAAGAGCTTCCACCATATTATTGTTCAAGTTAGATCCATTATCGGTAATGATCTTACTTGGCACACCATAACGACCTATAATCTGATTCTTCTTGATAAATCTCACAACAACTTGCTTGGTCACATTTGCATACATTGTCGCTTCAACCCACTTTGTGAAGTAGTCAATAGCCACCAGAACGAAACAATGTCCGTTGGAAGCTTTGGGCTTAATCATGCAAATCATATCAATTCCCCACATGGATAAGTTCCATGGAGAGGAACATGAATTTTATTTGTGTATATTTGACACTTGTGGCATTTTTTCACAAACTTGCAACAATCAGATTCCATTGTCAGCCAATAGTAACCTGCTCTCAACATCTTCTTTTCCATAGCATGTCAATTGGAATGAGTACCAAAGGAACATTCATGGACTTCAGTCATCAACTAGTCTGCTTCGTGTCTATCCACGCATCAGAGAAAACCCATATCATAATTTCTCTTGTAAAGAACATCACCATTCAGGTAGAAGTTGCCGGCTAATCTTCTTAAAGTCTTCTTATCTTTCAAAGATGCCCCAGGCGGGTAAATCTTACTTTGGAGGAAATACTTGATATCAAAGTACCACGACTTTTCATCTTTGATCTCTTCAACAACAAACACATGAGCTGACCTATCAAGACGCATCACAATCAGATTAGGAACTTCATTCCAAAATTTCACCAGAATCATTGAAGCCAATGTTGCAAGAGCATCTGCCATCCAGTTTTCATCTCGAGGGATATGATGAAATTCAACCTTTGTAAAGAAAGTTGAAATCTTCCTCGCGTAATCTCTATAGGGGATCAAATGGGGTTGATTCGTCTCCCATTCACCTTTGATCTGATTCACGACCAAAGTCGAATCTCCATGGACATCAAGATACTTGATTCTAAGATTAATGGCCTCTTCAAGCCCCATAATATAAGCTTCATACTCAGCCATATTGTCCGTACACTTGAAAGTCAATCTAGCTGTAAACGGAAAATGAGTGCCTTGAGGAGTAATAATTACTGCCCCAATGCCATTACCATACTGATTAACAGCTCTATCAAATACCATGCCCTAACGGGAACCAGGTTCTGGTCCTTCTTCAAACAATGGTTTATCACAATCTTTCATTTTCAAATACAAGATCTCTTCGTCGGGAAAATCATATTGCACTGACTGGTAGCCTTCAATCGGTTGGTGAGCCAAATGGTCAGCCAAGACACTACCCGTGATAGATTTTTGAGATCGGTATTCAATATCATATTCTGATAATAACATTTTCCAACAGACAATCCTCCCAGTTAAAGCAGGCTTCTTAAAAATATACTTGATTGGATCCATTTTGGATATCAACCAAGTAGTATGATTCAACATATACTGACGTAGACGCTTAGCAACCCAAGCCAATGCGCAACAAGTTTTTTCAAGCATAGAATATTGAGTCTCACTGTCAGTGAATTTCTTAATGAGGTAGTAAATTGCATATTCTTTCTTTCCAGTTTTGTCTTGCTGACCTAGAACAGAACCCATACTCTATTCAAGCACAGTTAAATACATGATCAACGGTCTTCCTTCAATAGGCGGAGACAGAATTGGAGGTTCAAGCATATATTCTTTGATACTGTCAAAAGCTTTTTGGAAATCCTCAGTCCAATTACAAGAGTGATCTTTCCGAAGAAGCTTGAATATAAACGCACATGTGGGAGTCATATGCGAATGAATCTTAAGATATAATTCAAGCGGTCGAGAAAACGTATGACTTGCTTCTCAATTTTGGGCGCAAGCATTTCTTGTATTGCTTTGACCTTGGTGGGATCAACTTCAATACTCTTCTCGCTGACAATAAAGCCCAACAACTTACCAGAACGAACACCAAAAGTACACTTATTGGGATTCAATCGGAGTTTGTACTTCCTCAAACGCTGGAATAGCTTCAACAAATGCTCGACATGTCCTTCTTTATCACTGGATTTAGCAATCATGTCATCAACATAGACTTCAATCTCTTTATGCATCATATCATGAAAAAGAGTGGTCATTGCTCTCTGGTATGTTGCACCAGCATCCTTTAAACCGAAAGGCATCACTCTATAACAGAATATTCCCCAAGGTGTAATGAATGTGGTTTTCCCCATATCTTTGGGTGCCATCTTGATCTGATTATATCCGTAAAATCCGACCATAAATGAAAAGACTTTGAATTTAGTTGTACTGTCTACCAACATATCAATGTGTGGCAGAGGGAAATCATCTTTCAGACTAGCTTTGTTCAAATCTCTATAATCAACATACATACGGACTTTTTCATCCTTCTTAGGAACAAGCACAATATTGGCCACCCACTACGGATATATAGAGGTAACAAGGACACAAACATCGATCTGCTTTTGCACTTCTTCTTTGATCTTCACTGCCATATCAGGACGAGTTTTTCTCAAATTCTGCTTGACTGGCGGGCATTCTGGCTTCAACGCCAATCTATGCTCTACAATCTCAAAATCTAAACCAGGAATGTCTTGATAGGACCAAGCAAACTCATCTGAATACTCTCAAAGAAGATCAATCAACCCCTTCTTATACTTGAGACGCAGTTGAGACCCAATCTTGACTTCCTTCACCTCATCTTCGGAACCCAAGTTGACTAACTCAATCTACTCTTCGAATGGCTGAATGGATTTTTCCTCGTGCTCAAGTAGACGAGTTAATTCATCATATACTTCTTTATCACTTTCTTCCTTAGCCTCAAACACAGGGAATTCAAAGTTTGGAGAAGGAGTAGGATCATTGTATTCCATGGGTTTAGAAACCAACCTGCATAATGATTTGATATTATGATTATAAAGAAGTGAATTGTGACCAAATATTATACAGATGGACAATTTTTATTTATTTATTTATGTTTTTTGTGATTACCATTTTCAGAAAGGAAAAAAGTAAAACTAAAAACATCATAGATGTGGATGAATAGAATTGCGTTTTATTGATGATTAATTTGAAAATGCCTAACAATGTTCACTTCTCCCTTAGGCATAGGAGAAGCATTTTTCTTAAAAAAATGAAAAACAAATTACTTAGAGCGTTGGGCAATAATAGGAACATCAACAGTAACCCAATTGTTGCAAGCCTTTCCATGCGTCACAAAATTGGCACAGTTTTCATCACCCTCGATCACAATAGTTGAGTGTTGTTCATTACCATGGATGAACTCTCAGCTACGGAAACTCGTTTGCATATCTTCAGCTTTAACATGGGACAACCCTCGCTGGAATCCCAAACTGGCTCTATTCTTGTTCTCGGCGACCACTACCATACGACCCCACTGCTCTGAACTGCCATCTTCAATAATCTTCAGAGCGTCTTTGAAAGAGGACATGGGTGCCCCAGTTTTCTTCACTTCAGCAATAGATAGAGCTTGTAACGGAGTTCCAACCTCCTCCTCAGCTTTAACATATGAAAAAGATGACAGGTGACTTACCAATAGCGCTTTCTCTCCACACACAATGACAAGCTTACCATTCTTCACAAATTTCAACTTTTAATGCAGAAAGGATGTCACAGCTCCAGCCTCTTGTATCCATGGCCTTCCCAACAAACATTTATAGGTCGGGTGGATGTCTATTACTTGGAAAGTAATTTGGAAATCACTCAGACTTATCTTCACTAGAATGTCCATTTCTCCTATAACAGTCTTGCGAGAACCATAAAAAGCTTTGACGATCACGCCATTGTACCTCATCGGAGCGCCTTGATATGATAACCTAGACAAATTTGACTTGAGGAGTACGTTAAACGAAGAACCGATATCAACCAATACATTTGACAACGTATCCTCCTTACAGTTCATTGATATGTGTAGTGCCAGATTGTGATTTCTGCCTTCCTCGGGAAGTTCTTCATCATAAAAGCTCAAGTTGTTGCAAGATATAATGTTAGCCATAATGTGGTCAAATTGATCCACTGTTACATCATGCTCTACATAAGCTTGCTCCAACACTTTTTACAATGCTTCTCTGTGCGCTTTAGAATTCATGAGTAGAGATAAAACTAAACTAATTGAAGGAGTTTGGAGCAGATGCTCCACCATATTAAATTCACTTTTCTTGATTAATCTCAATACCTCATCATCATCGTTAGGCTTCAATTTTCTGAACTCGCCAGACTGACACATTGGAACACTAACTGGATTTGCTGCAGGTACATCAACCTTCTTACCAACAAACACATCTTCTATCCCTTCTTTTGGAAAGACAGGTCCAAAAACATGACCGCTACGGGTCACCTTTGCTATATCAGCAATATTTACAACAAAATTTGTAGTAGGCAATGGAACCTCTTGACCATTCTCCAATATAGTAGCATTATACTGATACGGAACAACTCTATCAGATGCATATGGGACGGGGTCCTCTAACCATATTACTAACGGCGATACCGATTTGTTGACGTTGTTACTGCTGCTGTTGTCGAACTGAATCACTACCCGCTCCGGGGTCTTAAACACTGGAACAATAACATTTACATCGTCACTCAAGTGACGGGACTAGAAAATCTGAATCATCCCTTCACCCATCAGCCTTTGAATATCTCTTTTGACGATGACGCACCCTCGAGGGTTTACACTACAAACCACACAACCATCATGGTCATGCTCACAATCACTAACCAAATAGATGTCTCTATGAATTGCAACCAAAGATTGTCGGATATGGCGAACATCATAAACCTTATATTCTCCTGGACAACCATCTACCATGTTAATAGAGGAATTACCATGAGCAGGCAACATGTTAGCTTTCACATTCGGTGCGCGGTCCTCAAAGGACACCATCACACTTTTTACTAGCTTCTGGACCTCATACTTCAATGGGTAACAATTTTCAATATCGTGGCTAGGAGCTCCTTGATGAAAGGCATAACAGAGTTCTGGCTTATACCACCATGGAAGTGGTTCTAGAATTTGCGGTGGATTTCTTGGCTGAAGTAGGTTCTTGAGAACCAAAGACGAATAGATCTCGGTGTACGTCATAGGAATAAGGTCAAAAGAGACCTTCTTCCTCTCGAAATTTTGTTGTTTTTGTTGTTGATTATTGGCGTTGTAGTTGTTTGTTCTTTGTTGTGGTTGTTATTGATATTGTTGTTGAACTGGCATTGATTGATTATTTAAAAATACTGGAATAACTGATGAAACTTGATGATGATACTGACATGGTTGCAGATTTCTTCTGACATGAGGCCTCCTCTGCCTCCCCACTGATACTGCATTGGTTTCACCTTCCTTCTTTCTGGCGAAACTGCTCCCATACTTCTTGCATGACGACACCGCTTCCTTAGACAAACGTCCCTCTCGGACTCCTTCTTCTAACCTCATCCCCATGTTTACCATTTCAGTCAAATCACTAGGGGCACTAGCAATCATTCGTTCGTGATAAAACAAACTCCGGGTCTTGAGGAAAATCTTCGTCATCTCCTTTTCTTCCAACGGAGGATTTATCTGAGCAGTAAGCTCTCTCTACCTCTGGGCATACTCTTTGAATGTCTCTTTGTCCTTCTGAGACATAGACCGTGTCAGTGTTAAGGACCTCCATGACACTGGTCGTGTCCTTCCTCTTTCCAACTTGTTCACGCAGGGGCTGACACGGGCCGTGTCAGGCCCCTGGAAAACACCTTTCTCTAACCACATGCTGATACGGGCCGTGTCAGCTGACATGGGCACCCGTGTCAGGTGACATGGGCACCCGTGTCAGGCCCCTGATTTTTCTTTTTCTTTCACTGTTTTCTCATGATTGTGTCAGGTTTCTGCTTCTGATTTTTCCAAAGACTTTTGGCACACGAACTTTTGGCTCCTCTAGCAAACATTGTTCTAACCTGCAACTGAATAACACACAACAAAACAAAGGAAATAATTAGACACAAAAGCATGGGTTGCCTCCCACGTAGCGCTTCGTTTAACGTCCCATGGCTCGACGGTTGTTCATCTTATCAGACAAGATGAACAACATCAATTTGACCAACTTCTTGCTTCACATTGTAAGGCTTCAATCTTTGTCCATTCACTTTAAAAATGTCCCCATTGGATGGATTTTTTATTTCGATTTCTCCATGAGGATATACCTTGTGTACCATAAACGGACCCGACCATTTCGATCTCAGTTTTCCCGAGAACAACCTTATCCTTGAATTAAACAATAATACCATTTGTCCTTCCCAAAATTCCTTCTTTTGGATCCTTCTATCATGCCATTTCTTTGTTTGATCTTTGTAGATCTTGGCATTTTCATATGCCCGGTTCCTAAATTCTTCTAACTCATGGAGTTGAAGTATTCGGGATTCTCCTGCTTTCGAAAGATCCAAATTAAGGAGTTTTGAAACCCACAAAGCTTTGTGTTCAAGTTCTAAGGGTAAGTGACATGCCTTACCATATACCAATTGATAAGGGGACATACCAATCAGTGTTTTGAAAGCAGTTCGGTATGCCCAAAACGCATCATCAAGCTTACTTGCCCAATCTTTCCGTGATGAGTTGACCGTCTTCTCCAGAATTTGTTTCAGCTGTCTATTCGACACTTCAACTTGACCACTTGTTTGAGGATGGTACGGAGTGGCTATACGATGTTTTAAATTATACTTCAAGAGTAGCTTCTCCATTAGGTGATTTAAGAAATGAGTTCCTTCATCACTTATTAGAGCTCTTGGCACTCCAAACCTAACAAATATATTTTCCTTAAGAAACTTGACTACCACTTTTGTATCATTCGTTGGTAGAGCGACTTCTTCTACCCACTTGGATACCTAATCCACCACCACCAAAATGTAATTCTTTCCAAATGAAGGTGGAAATGGTCCCATAAAGTCGATACCCCAAACATCGAAGAGTTTAACTTCCAACATGGGGTTTTGCGGCATCTGAATTCTTTTCGAGATGTTTCCCATCCTTTGACACTTATCACACTCTTTAATTACTTGTTGACCATCTTTGAAAAGTGTAGGCCAGTATAAGCCTGACTGGAGGACTTTGGCTGCGGTTCTATCACCACTAAAATGTCCACCATAGTCAGAGTCATGGCATGCTTTCAGGATATCTCTCTGTTCTTCTTCGAGAATACATCTTCTGACCAACCCGTCTACTCCTTTCTTGTACAAGAATGGGTCATCCCACAAGTAAAACCTGCAATTATGCACAAACTTTTTCTTTTTGTTAAAGTCAAATTCGCTAGGGATCAACCCGCCTACTAGATAGTTCGTGTAGTCTGCGAACTATGGCATTCCAATAACAGCAAGGATGTGTTCGTCAGCAAACTCATCCTTTATTGGACGCTTTTTCTCATTCTCCTCTATAGGGGACATCCGAGAGAGATGATCTGACACAGTACTTTCACACCCTCTTTTGTCACGAATTTCCACATCGAACTCTTGGAGGAGTAGGATCCATCTCAACAGTCTTAGCTTAGAGTCCTGCTTAGCAAATAAATACTTCAAAGCAGCATGGTCAGTATAAATAATGACTCTAGAATCCAAAAGATATTGCCTGAATTTATCGAAGGCATAAACCACCGCTAGCAACTCCTTCTCGGTAGTCGCATAGTTCATCTGTACAGGGTTCAAAACATGACTAGCATAATATATGACATGCAACAGTTTATCTCTACGTTGCCCAAGAACTGCTCCCATGCAATGTCACTCGCATCACACATGATCTCAAAAGGTAGAGACCAATCTAGGGCAATGTTAATTGGTGCCGTCACCAATTTATTTTTTATAGTTTCAAATGCAACGACACACTCTTTATCAAAAATGAAAACCTTGTCCTTAACCAACAGGGTAGTTAAAGGTTTAGCTATCTTAGAAAAGTCTCTTATGAACCTGCGGTAGAAACCCGCATGCCTTAAGAAACTTCTTATAGCTTTTTCGTTCATTGGAGGGGGTAGCTTTTCTATTACCTCGATCTTGGCTTGGTCCACTTCTAGTCCTTTGTGAGAAATTTTATGACCCAAGACTATGCCCTCTCGCACCATGAAGTGGCACTTCTCCCAGTTGAGAATCAAGTTAGTCTGTTGGTATCTTTCTAAAACAAGGGAAATGTTAGTTAAACAATTATCAAAAGAGAAACCAAGTACCGAGAAGTCATCCATGAAGACCTCCATATGCTTTTCGAGCATGTCCGCAAAAATGGAAGTCATGCATCTTTGAAATGTGGCTGGTGCATTACATAACCCGAACGACATTCTTCTGTAAGCAAAAATACCATAGGGGCAAGTAAAAGTTGTCTTCTCTTGATCTTCTGGTGCAACCGCTATCTGATTATATCCAGAGTATCCATCAAGGAAACAATAGTACTTATGACCAGCCAACCTTTCCAACATCTGATCGATGAATGGTAAAGGAAAGTGATCCTTTCTTGTCGCCAAATTCAACCTTCTGTAATCGATGCAAACACGCCACCCCGTGACCTTCCTTGTAGGGAGCAACTCATTTTTTTCATTCTTTATCACGGTAGTTCCTCCTTTCTTTGGAACCACATGAACAGGACTCACCCAAGAGCTATCGGATGTGGGATAAATTAACCTAACATCTAATAGTTTAACAACCTCTTTCCTAACCACTTCCTTCATTGCGGGATTTAGTCTTCTTTGGGGTTACACCACTGGTTTGTGACCACCCTCCGTGAGAATTTTATGCATACATACCTTAGGGCTAATCCCCTTTAAGTCTTCTATCACCCATCCCATTGCACTTTTGTGCTTCTTCAGAACCTCGACGAGCTTGCCTTCTTGGGAAACTTCTAGATTAGAGCTTATAATTGTCGGGCATCTCCTTTCAGAATCTAGAAAAACATACTTGAGATTTTCAGGCAATTGTTTCAGCTCAGCCACTTTCTTGGTCTCATCTTTCTTTTCCTCAAACTGGGGTTCCCTCAAGTTTTCCCATCGGAGTGATCGGGATCCCTTAAAGGGTGGTTGTGTTGCCATCATAGTTAACACTTCCCTCTCCTTTTCATCAGCTTCTTGAGTGTCTTCAGAAATTGATAGACTTAGATCTCTCTCCAAGGGCAATTATGGTGGCCACATCATATTTCTATCTCATGGTGTTACGCACATCAATTTTCAACTCTTCATCGTAAACTTTTAGAGTCATGGTGTCCTCTTCTATATCTATCAAAAATCTTCCAGTCTCCAAAAATGGTCTACCAAGGATGAGTGGTGTCTCTTCATCTTCCGGCATTTCTAAGATGACAAAATCCACCGAAAATACAAACTTATCAATCTTCACAAGAACATCTTCCACCACTCCATACGGTCTCTTCACAGAGTGGTCAGCAAATTGAAGTGTCATTCTGGTATCTTGCACTTTTCAAATCCCCAACCTCTTATAAATGGATAACGGCATGAGACTCACACTAGCCCCCAAGTCTATGAGGGCCTTTTTTAAAGATCTATCCCCAATGGTGCAAGGGATAGTTACCGAGCCTCGATCTTTCTTCTTCACCAGAATCTTCATACCCTACAAAATTGCACTACAAGTTTCGGTTAGTACAATAGGGTCAGTGTCGGTACTTCCCATTTTTGAAATAATATCCTTCATAAATTTGGCATAAGAGGGCATTTGTTCAAGTGCCTCCAAGAACGGAATGTTAATCTCAAGCTTTTTGAACATCTCCAAGAATTTCTCGAAGTTCTTCTCATGTAGCTCTTTATTCTTATTTCTTGTGGGGAAAGGGAGTTTGACAATCGGCTTTGATTCACTAACTTTTTCTTTAACCATCAGTTTAGGCACTACCACTTCTTCACTCACAACCTCATTTTCTTTTATTTCCAACTCAAATTTAAGCAATTGGTGTTCTTGGTCATCATCTTTCTCGGGGACTTCTTTCATTTTACCACTCCTTGTGGTTACAACACTCACATTATTATCCTCTCGTGGGTTTGTAACTATAGTACTCGGTAATGCACCTGGTGTTTGAGAACCCGCGAGTTGTTGAGAAATCTGACTCATTTGCACTTCCAGATTCTTTATTGAAGCACTAGTGTTTCTCAGATTACTTCTAGTCTCCTCTTGAAATTGTGAACTTTGAGCCGCCATTTTTTCAATGGCAATTTCCCAATCTGTTTTTCTTGGAACCTGTTGTTGAAATTGTTGTTGAAATTGTTGTTGGGATTGGTGAAACTGCTGCTGGTAGGGTTGTTGTTGTTATGGTCGATACTGTTGTTGCGGTTGACTTTGATATTGATTGGGCGCTTGCTTCTGAGCATTTCCTTGCTGGTCCTTCCAGGAAAAATTTGGATGATTTTTCCCTCCAGGATTATAAGTATTGGAGTAAGGGTTGTTCTGCTTCAGAAAATTAATCTCTTCTACCTGTTGTGCAGTTGCCACACAATGCATGGAGAAGTGTGGTCCCCCATAAATTTCATAACTAACTGCTTGAATAGGTTGAACTGGTTGAACTTGTGCCACCGTTTGAGTGTCAAGAGCCATTTTCTTGATTCTTCTCTCTACTTTAGCTGTTATTTGATCTTCCATCTTCACAACTTGATTTTCTAGCTTGAGATCAATGATACCTTCAGGTTGACTTACACTGCGGTCATAGAGCTCTAGATGCTCATTTGCTGCAACGGATTCAATGATTTTCTTTATTCCAGTGGCTGTTGTAAAATTTGTTGAGCCACCGATAGCTGTGTCTGAGTTGCTTAGTCTTCATTCTAAGGCCAGTCACAAAATTTTGCATCTGTTCAGTTGCATCTATGTTATGAGTAGGACATGCAACCAACAATCGCTTGAACCTCTTGTAAGCGTCTCCGAGTGACTCTCCTTCCTTCTGTTTGAAATTAATAATATCATATCTCTTACGGATATACACAGAAGCAGGGAAGTACTCATTCAAAAATGTTGTATCCATTTGTTGACAAGCTGTAATGCTTCCCGCGGGTAAAGAGTAAAACCACTCTTCGGCATCTTCCGCTAGTGTAAACGGAAACATCACCAACTTTTTAGCTTCCTCTGAGTGTCCCTCAATTTTCAACGATGTCGTCATGGTCAGAAATCTTTGTAAATGCTTGTTGGCATCTTCATTGATTTTTCCGGAGAACGGTCTCCTTTTGAGTTGACGAATCGTTGAAGGGTGTAGCTAAAAATGATCACCATTTACCGGTTGGTTCACAATTGTTAACCTTCCAGTATGAGCATTTGCACCTCCATAGTCACCCAGAAGTCTTTCCACGGGAGGTGAAGCTTCAGCCATTGGTTCAGAAACGGTTTCAGAGTCTTCCGAATGAACTGAAACAACTTCTTCTTTTTCAGACTCAGAAACAATGTGGGTTGCTTCTGAAAGTTCCAGCCTAGCTTTTCATCATCTTGCACGCAATAGTCTTTCTGGTTCTTCGTCAAAAAGAAATTCAGCTGAGGCCTTACCTTTCATACACAGATTAGACAATTATTAGAATTTATAAAAATAAATAATAGTACAGAGAAATAAAATTTTGGTCGCAGAGCAACAAAATTTCAAGTGAATTATTATTCAACCTATACTTTGGCATTCCCCGGCAACGACACCAAAAACTTGATCAGTAAAATAGCAAGTGTACTATTTGCACCGATGTAGTAATAAAATGGGAATCCTCCCTAGTATCGGTCTCAAGGACTGCGTAATAAGTACAAATCTTTACAACAATTCCATTGAAGAAAAGATCATAGGGGGTTTGATGATTGTTTTCAAAATGATAAGAACGAGAATAAATTATATAAAGCGTATAAAAAGCTGTTAAACGATATGAAAAAACCTGCTAAGGAAAGATGTGTGAATTGCTTTGTACTACACTCCTTCCATATTATATAATATCTACGTTGTAATTATTCAAAACCGATTCTCAAGAATTGTATTCTCTAATCCCTTAGCCGAAAATCATTAACAATCAATTTCAATCCTAATTCCTTAGTTATTCAAAATGACGTTACAAAATATGCAATTGATCAAGAATTAAAGGCTACTACAGTTTGATCCTTATTCCTAAGTGATTAAACCGAAGTATTATTACACAACAAGCGATAAGGTGGTTTGTCCGACCTAAACCTTAACCAGAGATAAAAATTTCATTTGTCTGATAAAATAAAGCATTAAGAACGCTGTATAATAATTTGAATTAAGAAAACGTCGATGATCATAAAAACATAGAAAAAGTGTTCATACAGTAGCAATTCAGGGACACCCCCCTAGCATTGGGGGGTTTAGCTTCTTATAATATTCAAAGACAGTAAATTACAAAATAGAGACATTACAACTTGTTGTTTGATGAAGGTTGATCTTCAATCTCTTCCAATCTTGAAGATCTCTTTTTCTCTAAACACCTTGAAAGCTCGCTTCTCCTTTCTGTCTTTTTCTTGTACGATCAAAAGTGTCCTCTCTCTTCACCAAAATGCAGACTAAATAGTTTCGAATCAACTAAAAACATCGTGAAATACCCAGACTGCCCTCCAGACATACACATGGATCAAAACAATAAAAATCAGTAAACAGGGCGAATTGACCAACACGGGCCGTGTCAGGTGACATGGGCGCCCGTGTTGGCTCTCTGTCAACTCAAATTCTTCAGCCCTTGCTGACACGGGCACCCGTGTCAGCCCCCTGGTTTCTGGATTCCACAATCTCTATTCTACACATGCTGACATGCGTCGTGTCATCTGACACGGGCATCCGTGTCAGCCCCTTATTTTTGCCTTTTCTCACTTTGCACGATGTCCTTGACTTTCATTCTTCTGGTACGCATCTTTCGGGCTTATTGTTAGACCCGGAAGCCAAACAACACTACCACGGAAACGCATAAAATGCGGCAAAAAGAGATGAAATACTAATACAACATAAAACAAGAAGAAATTTATAAAATGCGATAAACTTAAGAAATCAACTAAAAGAAAGAACAAAGTGTTACCAATTCTTGAAGATTCATGCTGGATGGATGATGAAAACTAAGTGCAAATGGTGATCGATCACCATCCCATGTATCAGATGACATACTCCTTGAATGGCTCAGAATAAGGTGTTAGACACAAGTTTAAAGTAACATTTGCATCAAGACCATGGAGCAGATGAACTCATGTGGATCCCTCATACCTGCATCAGATAAGACCTCAATTCATAATAACTTGGTTTCAGAAATGTTGGCATTCTCCAAGTCCTTTTGCATAGGGAATGTTTCCTAATTCTCAGTCCAAAGCTCAGATCAAAACCAACAGTCCACACAAACATTTTTTAGGGTTTTTGTTGTTTATTAAGTATTTTAAGGTCCTAAGACCACAAGCACAAACAAAATCCATAGGAAAATATATACAATCACAATATATGCCTCAAGTGAGCAAAGTGAAAATGGCATAAACATAAACAAGTTAAATGATATATAAAATGACAAATGAAATGGTAGATGACTTGAATTTGAATTGCATAAAGTAAATGACTTGAAAAAGCAATAATAACAAAAGTTAGTCAAATTGTTAGTTGGTTAAATGTTAGTGAAGTTTTGCTTTTTAATTGTTTAAGTCATTCTTTGGAGAACACTCAACCCTCTATTCACATGCATGGATCCTTGAACCAAGACATCTTCCAAAGGAAGGAAAAAAGGCCAAGTTTCCATGCAATACCATGAAAGGGGGGAGACTTGCAATCTCACTTACTAGAATGTTATGCTTTTGGGTCAAAATTTAGCGCTATGTTAAGCAATCGTAATTGGACTTATGTAGAAGTCATAACTATCTGAAGTCGGGCAATAGAAATTTTGGTGTTAATGCATGTTAGAGATATGGTATAATGAACCATACTCTTAAAACATACCACACAAAAAGAAAATGATCAAAGGGTGGACCTAATCTCATCCATACTTGTATTGGTTCATCTAACATGAAGTTATTGATGAACCAATTAGTCTTAGGATATTGAGACTTCATTGGTCAATAAAAGGGATGGGATAGAATGGGATTGAAGATGAAGAGGGAGGGGAAATGAGACAAACACAAATTGGTCATGGGAGGACTTTTGTCAAATTAAAATCATTCATTCATTTTCGGACATGAAATATACATTTCATCAATCCCCTAAATCTAATGATTTTAATCCAACAAAAGTCAAGTTAACCTTGACCAAGGCCCAAACACATAGTCAAACTTCACAAGTCTATAAAAATGGCTCAACACAATTTCTACATAATTAATCAATTAAAAATCAAATTAAAATGCATTTAAATTAAATTATGCTTGATCAAAAACCTAAAACCTCTTCAAAACACCAAATAAATGGCTAAGAGATTTATCATAGGTCAAACAAGGTCAAAGGACCTTGGACAAGAAATTTCACAATTTTTGAAAAGTCAAAAGTATTTTTAAACAATTAAAAATATGCACAAATACAATTAATTCATGAAAAATATCAAAACTAATCCAAAAAATAATTTCAATTCATAAAATAAAATAGAAAAATATTTGAATTTTTTTGGTGAAAGTCCCATATTTTTTGGATTAATAATGAAATTAATATGAATTAATAAAAAATAAGCAATTAAATGAAATAATCAGAAATTCAAAAAAATGAGAACCATCTGATCTCCCTCATTAATTGAGGTGGCAGATCAGATGGTGATAAGCTTGCGTTCGACATATTCTGAAGTCAACTATCACACACGCGTGGTAATTAATTTGGATGGATGAGATTAGAAGCCGTGGACCAGATCAGTTGGTTGAAACCTTGCCAACACACCATCGGAGCCCTAGCTCCGGTCATCTTCTCCGGTGAGGACCACCAAACTGGTCCAAGCTCAACTCAAAGAAAAATTAAAAGTGAGTACACTATTTTGAAGGAAAAATGCTCAAGAGCACGAATCTGGCCTCAATTTTGTCCAATTTCAAGTATATAAAAAAATATAGGGATTTAATTTTTGAGGATCATTAACTGAGTAGCTTCGATTTGACCTCAAAGAAACTCAATCTTCTTGCCTACATTGATAGGACTTAAGACAACCAAAAATAAACAAGAATGGTAGAAAAATGAGGGAGAATCGAAGAGATGAAAATTCTGAAAAATCACCTTCAATGGAGCTTCGGAATGGCACGATCTTGCTTCTAATTATGCTTGGCCTAGCTTCAGATGCTTGAGGGAAATTGAATAGATCAAGGAAAGGGATGGACTCTGGAGTTTCAATCTCCAAATAGATGGAGAATTGAAACTCGATTTTCAAAGAAAATCTTCAACTTTATCCTTCAATGGTGAGGGTTTATGGTTGCAGGTTCAAAGCTTGGGCATGAGGTCCTTAATTTTGAGCAATGAGGGTCTTATTTATAGGCCATGATGTTGATATTTGCACACTTCCAATTTTGGCAAAATTTCAAATTCTCCCTTGCATGGATGCATGGGCGTGCATTAGGCCCATGGGATGATGTAATATGATCCATAGTTCAATGTACTTCATGCTAAAATCATGTTAGAAGCTCATGCAAATGTGTTTGAAAAATGGAACTTGAAATTATCCAAATGGTCCCTTAACTTACACCCATGTGCAAGTGCCTTATACTTTGGCCAAATGAGATGATTTCATACTTTTTGGAAAGGACAAATCAAGGGGAACAACTTTCATGTTGAACACTTTTTCATTTGAAGCTCAGATCATGATGAATTTTGAGGTGGAAGTTTAGGAAATCAAACATATTTGAAAAATTTCTAAGTCCTAAGTCAAATGTTCACTTCTTCCACCTTGAATAACTTTTTCTATGAACTTCAAATGAGAAACGTTCCTTCATCAAAGTTGTATCTCTTTCAAACTTCTTCAATTTGGTCATAAATTTGACCTCATTTGGATTTGGCATGAAGGAGTTATTCATTTTAGAAGTTGAGGAAAATCACTTGTTCAATGGTATTGGCCTAAAATGACCTATAATGTTTCCTCTTGGCACTTGCATTTGAAAGTTGAATTTGCACTTCCTCCAAACATCAAAGTTGAATTGAACATCTTAAATTTGATCATGAAATATTAATGTCTTTCATCTCATAAAAATTGAGCAAGTTATGGTCTAGGGAAGTTGACCTCCAAGCTAGGGTTCAGACAAAATGACCTATAATCTTTCACCATAAAAAATGACTTTCCAAGCAAAACTATCTCTTGACTTCAAAATGAAATTTGTTTGGAATGTCATTTTGAGTAACGTTTCTCTTGGAATCATTTTCATATGACTAAAATTGTATGAGATAGGGTCTAGGGAACCCCAGATTTTACTAGTTGACTTTCTCTGGTCAACCACCATGAACCAACTTGCTAGCTTGACATTCTCTTGATTTCTGGGACTCATGGATGATCATATATGCATAATATGGTGTAATTTGAAGTATCCCTTGAAATATTTGATCAATTGTTGAAGAAACGTGTTGGAGAAGTCACACAAGATACTTAGATGAATTAGGGTTTCCAAGGCAAACCAACTCCAAATCTTGATGATTTCTTGATCAAAATAACATGTGAAGAACATGAGGATCCATATATGATACTTAGAGCCAATTTAAACCATTTATTGATTGAGCTCCTTGCATTGAGGGTCTCAAACCCTAGATATAAACTTGATAGAGCATAGGTGAGCATACCCACTACCTACAAAAGCAACAAACTATTTTTTGTATTTTGGTTAATAAATAATAAAATAAAATATGATACAATCAAATGGGCTTGATGACCTCTCCCAAATGCAAGCCCAGTGAATGAGGGGTAAGGAGGATGCCAATTTGTGATCCCAATGGCAATGCATATGATGAGATATCATGAGGGATCTTAGGGTCAAAATTGGGGTCCCAAACCTGTCAGCTAATATCACACTCTCACGAAGTCTCTCGGCGTTTAAGTGTTTTCACTCCCAATTCAGAATATGCAATATCAACTCATAAGTTTGAATAGTTTCTCCTTTCGTATCAACTACACACAACACACACTTTTTGAGGTCTTTCTGGTTGTAATGGGGATTGGGTTATGGTGTGGTAAATACAAACAAAAGGGAAAACAAGTAGTTTTGGGTTCAGAGCCAATGTTAATATTCTTTTCACTGTGTTTTATTCTTTTCTTTTTCAATTGCTCAGTTTTCCTTTGATATTCTCTCTTTTTATATTTTTCAACTGAGTGCTCTTCCTTCGGTGAGTGCTTCTTTCGAACCATCGAATACATTTCGTTTTCTCAATTTTTTATTGTCGTTTCTCTTCTTCTTCTTTTTTTGTACTCACCTTGGTGTTTGATACTTATGGGGTTTACCACAAACTTAGAATTTAACACAACTTAATGACATCACATTGACTCTGAACAGGGTAAGGAAGTGTTTTGGGCCGCGGATTACATTTATGTGGTTAGACAAACAAAGGGTACACGATCAAATGGGGTTAACAAAGGATAATATTAACGGGATGGCTAGAAAGGCTCAAGGATATAATCAAACAATGTGTCTCAGTATGTGTATACATGAAGTGAAATTCCCAGAGAACCTACACAAAGTTAGAGTGATAAAGACATACCTGAATATCGCTCATGATGAAAAATGTGGTTGGCTTTTTATGCACTCACCATGTTCGGTAATGCTTGACAGCATCCACACTACTTTGAGTATGATGTGGCTTCTTATTCAAATTAGAATGCACAAGGAACCTACGTTAGTTGAGCTTTAGAATTTGCGTCTGATCGTTTCTTCAACAGTATCGAATTTTTGGAAAGATCCTTCACAACAAGTAACTGTAAATGGAGTGATCCTTTCATCCACTGCCACTCATAGTCATCACCTAATCCAACAGTACACCAAGACCCTAAAATACATGCAACACGTGATACCTGATAGTAAAAATAAACCAAATGTGAAATGGTAAAAATTGGGAACTAATCAAATAAAACATAAATCAAAACAAAAATAAAAGCAAACAGTATAGTAAACCCTCCCCCACACTTGAACTAAACATTGGCCTTAATGTTTTAGAACAGGATAGAAGGAGGGTGACTCACAGTGCCCTACAGAGGGGAATGGGGTGGAAAGTGCGACATGCCCACACGGAATTCAAATTTTCCAAACAAATTTCAAATCCGCAGACCTGACACGGGCCGTGTCAGGCTTATGTTCTTCTCATTTTTCCATGTGAGTACCTTCGTCCTTTTATGCAAGGCATTGTGTACACCTAAAATAACAAACAAAAACAAACTATAGTTAGAAATAACAATGTGTGGGTTGCCTCCCACGAAGCGCTTCGTTTAACGTCACATGGCTCGACAATTCATTTTCCCTTGTTATGGAGGGATTTCAGGCATAGTTTCTTTTTCTGAATCTGAGTGATCAGAGGGAACTTCTTCTTTGGAATCCAATCTAGCATTTTTGCGTCTCCGGTGAAGGGTTCTCTCGATTTCTGCATCAAAAAGAAATTATGTTGAGGGCTCTCCTCGAATACACAGATTAATGAATGAAAATATATAAATGAAAGAAAAATAAGTTTATTTCAGAGCAAAAAAAAATTAATTGAACTTAAAATTAAACTCTATATTTTGGAAGTCCCCGACAACGGCGCCCAAAACTTGATCGGAAAAATAGCAAGTGTACTATTTTGCCTGTTATAGTAATAAAGGGGAAATTCCCCGAATGCCGATCTCAAGGATTGCAAGTTAATATTGAGTTCAATTCATCATTCAATTAAACAAAAATTATAATTGGGGTTTTTAAATTCAAAATTATAAAAAATAAAGGCAAAAGAAAATAATAATAAAAATAAGGGTTTGCAAGGTATGAGGAACAATGCTATGGAAGGTGTATGATTTATCCCTATAACAACTCTGAGTCACAATTGCATCAACAAATATCAATTACTACCAGTTCTCAAGGGTATTTTCTCCCTAGCCCTTGCTGAGAAAACATTTAATCATTATACCCTAATTTCTATGTCCATAGGCAATTGGGATTAAGTTAAGCTTTATTATATCAAGAATTATCTTATTCACACAGGGTATCCCTTGTCCTAGGTGATATCTACTGCAGAGTAACCTTATGAAAACCTTACCAATGGCGGTCCAGCCTAATTGATAACCATAAAACAATCTTGATTGGTCGGAAAGAGAAAGCATTAAACACATCAAAAAGTTACCGTAAGAATAATATTATAAATGCAATTGTAAACTCAAAGTCATTACAATTCTAAATCAGGGACACCCCCCTAGCATTGGGGGGTTTAGCTACTCATATTGTTCAAAACAAATTCAAGATAAAAAATACACATTACAAGTAATTGGATGACTTGGATCTTCAATCGCTTCCGCTCATTAAAACCCTCATTTCTCTGAATTCCTTGATCTCTGTAATCCTTCATTGCTTGACAATTCTGTGTTCGCCTCGTTCCAAGATCCCCCTGGTCTATGTAGAAACTCTCCTAATAGAGTGAAAATTCCTTGGAATAAGGTGGAAATCTCCAAAATGTCCCTGCAGCTTAAGCCCGGTGAAAAAGCCCGAAAACTGGAAAATTAGCGTTTTGGGCTGACACTGGCCGTGTCAGGCTAACATTGGCCGTGTCAGCTGACACGGGCGGCCGTGTCAGGCCACTGTTTTGGGCATTACTTGTTATTTCTTGGACTTCCTCCTGACATGGCTCGTGTCAGGTGACACAGGTGGCCGTGTCAGGCCTCCTAAACTAGGAAATCTTCTTTTTTCGTATGCCAAAACTTTCCATTTTCTCGCATTTTATCCATTGGATCTTCTCCGTGAACCTGGAGGGTATAAACACGACAACCAAAGCGTAAAATCACGAAAACACAAAATAAAACTGTCAATTAATGAAATTGCTTAAATAAGTTTCGGGAATGAAAATTAACTTTAAAGGTACCATAATGCATACACAGTGTCTCAATATCCTTGGTTTCTTGTCGGACAAGCAACGAAAACATAGTGAAAATGGTGACCGATTAGAAGGTCAGGTTTCAACCACCATGGTAGTGGCTCATAAATTTGTGGAGGATTTCTTGGTTGGATGAGATTTTTGAGAACCAATGACGGGTATAACTCTGCATAAGTCATAGGAATAGGGTCAAAGGAGACCTTCTTCCTCTCAAAGTTTTACTGATGGTTATTATTGTTGTTATAGTTGGTTCTTTGTTGCGGTTGTTGATGTTGTTATTGAATTGGAATTGATTGATTGTTGTTGTTGGAAAAAATCGAAATTACTGAGGAAACTTGATGTTGATGTTGACGGGGTTGAGAACTCTTTCTGACATGAGCCTCCTCTGCCTCCCCACTGATACTGAATTAGTTTCTCCCTCCTTCCTTTTGGAGAAACTCCCAGCATATTTCTTGCTGACTGATGCTTCTTCTTTAGACAAACATCCTTCATAGACTCCTTCTTCTAACCTCATCCCCATGTTTACCATTTCGGTAAAATCATTAGGGGCACTCATAATCATACGTTCGTAATAAAACGAACTTAGCGTCTTTAAGAAGATCTTTGTCCAGACCCATATACCACCTCAAGGCAGCTCCATTCAAATTGTCTTAGAAATAGTGAATCAGCAACTGATCATTATCAGTCTAAGTAGACATCTTTCTGGTGTATATCACAAGATGACTTATCAGGTAAGTATTCCCTTTGTACTTTTCAAAGTTTGGGACTTTGAATTTCACCGGGATCTTAACATTGGGGACCAAGCAGAGTTCAGCAGCACTCTTCCCAAGCAAATATTTTCCTCTTCAAGTATTCAACTATTTGCGCAGCTAGAGGAACTGATCTTTCATCTCATCCATCTTCTCATATACATTCGAGCCCTCATAAGGCTTAGAATGGTAGATAGTGTCCTTAACACGGGGAAGAGTGTGAATAACTGAAGGTGGCACTGACATGATCGGGCTAGATGCTGGCAGAGAAACAAAGGTGGGCGCATACCCTTCTGGCATAAAATTTTACGACATTCCCCAAGGGAATCCAGCAGGCATAGAAGGGACGTATTGACTAGCAGTAGCAACAGGAACAGTTGAGGTAGCAACCTCAAAAATGGCAGTCCTCTAGGGAGGAGTTGCAAGAGTTAATGATGACTGATTTTGGGTAGCAATCACAGATTCCATCAGGGTCATTAATCTGGCGATGTCATCCTTGAACTCTTGGTTCTCTTACTCTAGATGCTCCATGATCTTCGGTTGATTAGCGCGAGTATTATAGAGGTGAGTTAGTTTGGCTGATGCACAGAAGAAGAACTGATAAGACATCTGGCGAAAGCAAACCTGTTATGCAAATGTTGCATGCAATGTTTTTTATTGTTTTTAATTTCAAGGAATGTATGAAGTCCTATTTTCAAATATATACATTCAAATAAAAACAATTTAATTGACCATAAAATCTCTTTTTATTCATAAACCAAACTACAAATACAAGAGAAAAGGAAACTATCATCCTAAGGATCCCTAACAACTGCAACAAATGCTCTGGCTATGGGTGCATACTTCCCTCAGATGCATCGAATCTTGGACTCAAAGGATGTCTTCATCTGAGCCTTCTCAAGAACTAACTAATCAATAATCTTCTTCCAAGCATCGGAAGGATGAGGCATACTAGAGGAAGATAGACCCCCTGGCTTTCTCTGTCTCTTCACTGCCCGGTCTTCAAGAATCTCAATAAGCGCATCCTTGTCTTTTGACTCAAGTTTCAACTCTTCGTGCTTTTGGCTCAAGACATGGAACCATTCTTCCCACATATCTTTCTCTTGTTTCATCTTGGTGAGTGCGTCTTCCAACTCCTCTACATCTTGGTTAGGGGGAGTTGATGGCTCAGCCACAACCATAGACATAGGTCTTTCACAGGCCTACGAAATCTTCATCTCTAAAGCTCTCTTATTCTCCCAAATTATGTAAGCTTCCAAAGATACATAGTTGCATGGACCAAGCTCGGATCTTCCTTTCCTATGCACGTTATACCATGTACCCATCATCCTCTACTTCAAATGTTGGGGATCTTTACCCTCTTTATACAATAGACCTTTTAACTGGGTGTTATTAGGTTTATCTCTCAAGGGGAACCCAAGTTGACGACGAGCCAAAGGAGGGTTGTATTTGATTCCTCCTTGTGTACAAATAAGAGGCACATTAGAGAATTCACCACAAATATCAATAATGTCCAAGCTACTCAATGCAGAATCATACCAAACAATATCATCATTAGTGAGAGGCATAAGTCTCTGAGACCACCATAGACATTGCTTGTTCTCCAAAAAAGAAGGCGCCTGAGGCAAGTACAAAATAAACCACGTGTACATAAGACAAACACATTATACAATAGTCCCGCCACCTTTAGAATTCCTCAAATGCAAAGAGAAATACATGTCATCCAACAACGTAGGAATAAGATTTACAATCAAGAAGATTCTAATGGAGTTAACATCAATAAAATCATCGATGTTAGGGAACAAAGCGAAACCATAGATGAGCAATACAAAGATGGCTTCAAAAGCCTCCATACTACCGGCTTGAGCAAAGATAGTAGCTTTTCCAATGAGGAACCCGGAAGTTAACCCAAGAATACCTCCTTTATTCACCAAATAAGCACCAACCTCAGATTTCTTCAGATGAAGAGCTTCAGCTTTAATATGAGATCTGGGAATCTCCTCCAATCCAATAAAAGGTACCTTGTCAGATACGGGTATTCCCAACATATGGGCATACTCTTCTAACGTAGGCACAAGCTGATAATCGAGAAAAGTGAAGCACCGATATAAAGGATCATAGAACTGAACGAAAACACTCAGGAGAACCACATCAGTAGATAATACAGACAAAATCTTCTCATGACGTTGCTTGAAGTCCAAAGGATCTAGTACAAAGGATGAAAACTTCTTTAGCTCTTTTAAATCAGGACATATGGAACTGTATTTCTTAGTGCTCCTTCGTCCACAATCCATGGTCTGAAAATATTTGCAATGAGACCTTAGTTTTCTTAAAATTTATTTTTCTGTGATGAATGTTATGATGTACATGTATGCATGAATGCAACAATTAAAAACAAGGGATCACACACAAGGCAAACACAAACAAAGGTCAAGGGATGGATAAAGTCATCATCAAGATCAATCATCCATTTTGGTGGATTATGGTTTTCACCTTATTAACACCCAAGTTCCATTGATATTGATGAGACTTGATCAGATCAATCGAGAATCAAAGGGTTTCTTTTTGAGTCACGAGCATGGAGTTAGGTTAAGAACCATCCCAAAGGAGTGTACTAAGGATAAAAACCTGCAGATCATGTTCTAAAAAAGTTTCCAGAGTCTTGATCCCATCTATCGAATATTACAGGTTAGGATGACTGACTCATCAACCCATAATATTCTCAAGAGAAACTCGTCTGAGTGTAGTATCACATAAAAACTATTATTGGGTCTACACTTAAACAGTCTCCGCACTAGGTCCTAAATAGGCCAAGTTGGGTTAAATGTTCTACAGTCCACAGCTTCTCGGACCCCAAATCAGAGAAAGTAATGCCTATCCACAAATAACTTGTGTGACATTAGTAACTCTAAAAGAGTCTCCACTGAGTAGATGGGTCTCAAACCAACTTGTTAAGGACTACTTCACACAAGTTGAACATGACTATACCATCCTCCTATCTTAATTGCACTCCAGTTTGGGTTAGAACTTATCTCACTACACAAAGATCACCAAGCACAAACAAGATATACAAATATCAAATATACAAATATATACACATAAAATATAGGCTAAACCCACTAAGGACTACTCCCCAGCAGAGTCACAACTTAATTTCTGTAGCGGTAAATTCATGACCATCAAACTATGGATAAGTTTAATGTCAATAAAACCAAAGTCGCCACCGCGCTTTTATTGTTTCCAAAGGAAAATGGAAAAGTACAAACAAAACCCAAAGATAAGAAGTTTTCAAATCAAAACTAATAAAATGCCAGAGATTACAGGTAAGGGGGTTGGTTACACAAAGGGAAGGTGTTAGCACCCAAAGTGTCCTAGGTACTCCTAGGGAGCCCTTTTTTATGTGTGCATATGTTTTTGGTATAAATGATTTTTGATAAAAATGGAGTGTGGGGATGAGAAAAGAATTCGTTGATTATATTTTTGTGTTTGACAAGACCTTCAATCTTGTGCCTACGTACCAACATAAAAATGAGGGATCAAAACCTCGTAGTTCATGGTAAAAATTTCAAATGAGTTGGTGAATTGCTTTTAACAAAAGTTTAGTAAGAAGGGCACAAAGGGCCAAAAGTTTGAATGAAGTTGTTAGTTCTTTTTGTCTTTTGAAATTTTAAGTCAATATGGTTAAGTTCATGTACAAGATTGATTTAAGAAAGAGTTTGAAAATTCAATGGCATAAGGCCAAAGTTTCTAATCATTACAAAAAAGTCTAAGTTTGAAATTACAAGCAAAGATTTTTTTTTGAAAAGGGGGAGAGATTTTGAAATTTAAGAAGTGGGAGGAGATGAAGAGACTATCCTAAACACAAATTTAAAAGTTAAGAGTTGAAAAGATCTGACCAATGGGGTGCAATCCAACAGACAAGAATGTCATATAGAAACCCATTTCCTTTGGACTTTTATCAAGCAATAATCAATAAGCATTGAGAAATATCCAGACATCATGAAGATTAAGGCATCAAACAAAGATAGCCACATCCATGCAAGCAACTCCAATAGCTAGCAATCTTCATTGTCTTCTCATGTATCAGATGAAATATTACTTGATCAGCTCAGAGAAAAGCATTAGACACAAGATCAAAATAACAATTAAGAATAATTGATAGAGTAGCAAATGAATTCAAACAATTCCCAAGGCTTGTATCAAATGAAGTCTTAGTCTTAAAATGTTGGCATTGGCCAAGTCCTTTTTGCACAAGGAATGTTTCCTAATCCTAAATCCAAAGGTTCAGATCAAGATCAACAAACCACCAGATGTTTTTTAGGGTTTTTTTGTTGTTATTAGGTATTTTAAGGTCCTAAGACCACAAACAAAACCAAAACACACAAACAATATATGTACAATCACAAGATATGGCTCGAATGACCAAAGTGAAAATGACATAATCATAAACAAATCATATGAAATGTAAATGGAAATGCATGATAAATGACTAAAATTTAAATTGCATAAAGTAAATGACTTGAAAGTATATGTGTTAATGCATGTTAGATATTTGCTATGAAGAACCAAACTCCTAAAACATACCACACACTAAAAGAAAAAATCAAGATGGAGGGACCTATCTCAGTCACATTTATATTAGTTCAAATGACACAAGGTCATTGATGAACCAATTAGCCTTTAGACATTAGAGATTTCATTGGTCAAATGATGGGATGGGGAAGAATAAGGATGAAGATGAAGAGGGAGGGGAAGATAAAAACACAAATTGATCATGGGAGGAATTTCATCAATCAATATCATCCATTCATTTTTGGAGATGAAATGTACATTTCATCAATCCCCTAAATCCAATGGTTTTGATCAAATAAAAGTCAAATCAACCTTGACCAAGGCCCAAACAGAAAGTCAAACATCACATGACCATACCAATGGCTCAACAATATTTTTAAACATTTAATCAATTAAAAATCAATTTAAAAATGAATTAAAATGCATTTTAATTTGGTCAAAACCTAAAATCCCTTCAAAACACCAAATAAATTGCCAAGGGATTTATCCTAGGTCAAACAAGGTCAAAATACCTTAGACAAAAAATTTCACTATTTATGAAAAGTCATAAGTATTTTTAAACAATTAAAAATATGCATAAAACATTTAATTCATGAAAAATATAAAAATTAATCCAAAAAATAGTTTTAATTAATAATATGGAAGAGAAAAATATTTAAAGAGTTTTGCTGAAAATCCCATATTTTTTGGATTAAAAATGAAGTTTCTATGAATAAAATAAAATAAATGGATTAAATGAAAAATAAGAATTAAAAAAAAGAAATAGAAAAAACAAGGGCCACCATATCTCCCTCATTAATTGAGGTGGCTGATCTGATGCCCAAGCGTGTATCATCTACCATAATCCACAGTCAACGCAAATGTACAAGTGGTAATTCAAACCAAAGGTCAAGATTAGATCATTGGACCAGAATCAGATGGATGTGAAGCTGCCAACACACCACCGAAGCCCTAGCTCCGGTCATCTTCTTCGGTGGATCTCACCAGACTGTTCCACCCTCAACTCAATGAAAAAAGAAAAACAAGGACACTATTGCAAAGGAAAAATGCTCAGGAGCTCGAATCTGGCCTCAATTTTCTCCAATTCCAAGTAAATTGAAAGATACAGGGATTTGAATTTTGAGGATCATGAACTGATTTGTTTTGATTTGACCTCAAAGCAACTCAATCTTGTTTCCTATATTTGTAGGACTTCATCCAACCAAAAATCAAAGAGAATAGTGAAGAATTGAGAGAGAATCGAAGAGAGAAAGTTTTTGAAAAATCACCTTTGAGGAAGCTTGAATCTTGCTTCCAATTGGCCTTGGCTTGACTTCAGAAGCTTATAGGAAATGAATTAGATCAAATAAGGGATTAGGTTCTTGGAGTTTCAACTTCAAAACATAAGTGAAATTGAAACTCGATTTTTAATTGAAAACGTTCAAGTTTATCCTCTAATGGTGAAGGGATGGTTGCAGGATCAAAGCTTGGGCAAGGTGTCCTTAATTCTGAGCATGAGGCAATGTATTTATAGGCTAGGCAATTGATTTCCACACACTTCCATTCAAATTCCAAAAATAGAAATTCTCACTTTCATGGATGCATGGGCGTGTGATAGGCCCATCAAATGATGTCAAAAGGTCCAAAGTTGATCATGAGTGATGTTGAAAGTGTGACATGAAGCCATGCATTTGGAACCTTGAAGAAAAGACATGTGCAAGTCATTCAATTCTTGGCCAAATGAAGTGTATTTAGACCTTTTGGAAAGGTGAGATCAGGGGGAACAACTTTCATGTTGAACACTTTGCCATATAAAGCTTGGATCATGATGAATTTTGAGTTGGGAGTTTGGAAAATCAAACATAATTGAAATTGTTTTAAGTACCAAGTCAAATGTTCACTTCTTCCACCTTGAATAACTTTTGCTATGGGCTTCAAATGGAAAATGTTCCTTTATCAAAGTTGTATCTCTTTAAAACCTCTTCAATTTGGTCACATATTTGACCTCATTTGATTTGGTATGAAGGAGTTATGCATTTAAGAAGTTGAGGAAAATTACTTGTTCAATGGTAATGGCCCAAAATGACCTATAATGTTTCCCCTTGGCACATGCCCTTTAAAGTTAAATTTTAAGTTTCTCAAAGAATAAAAGTTGGATAATACATCTTGAAATTTATCATCAAACTTGGATGGCCTTCATCTCATAAAAATGGAGCAAGTTATGGTCCTTGGAAGTTGACCTCCTAACTAGGGCATAGACAAAATGACCTATAATCTTTCACCATAAAAATAACTTTGCAAAAGAAAAACTAGATCTTTACCTCAAACATGAAAGTTGTTTGTAATGTCCTAAGGTGTAACGTTTCTCTTGGAATCATTTTCATATGACAAACATTGTAGGAGATAGGGCCTAGTGAACCCCAGTTCTGACCAGTTAACTTTCTCTGGTCAACCACCATGAACCAACTTGTAAACTTGAAGTTATCTTGATATTTGGGGCTCATGGAGGATCATATATTCTTGAGAGGATGTAAAATGAATTATCCATTGATATCTTTGACCAATTGTTGAAGAAACTTGCTGAGGAAGTCACACAAGATACCTAGATGAATTAGGGCTTCCAAGGAAAACAAGCTTCAAACTCTTGATGATTTCTTGATCAAAATGATGAATGAAGATCATAGGAACCCATATATGATGTCTAGAATCAATGTGAACTATATCTTGATTAATCACCTTGCATTGGGGGTCTCAAACCCTAGATATGAGCTTGATGAGGCCTTGGTGGATGCACACACTACCTACAAAAGAAGTAAAGCTAGACATAGACATATTTTTGGTATTTTGGTTGGTAAACAAAGAAAAACAAAGTATGATACAATAAAATATGCTTGGTGATCTCTCCCAACGCAAACCCAATGACTGATGGGTAAGGAGGATTCCAAGGTGTGATCCCAAAGCCAATGCAAATGATGAGATAGCATGAGGGATCTTAGGGTCAAAATTGGGGTCTTACAACGTCAATCCGCACTTCAATAGGGGAAAACCCATTCTCTCTCTTTTATGCTATGGAAGTTATGCTCCCCGTGGAGGTTGATATCCCATCATTGTGTTTCTTGATGGAAGCCAAGTTGACTAAAGCTGAATGGTGTCAGACCAGATATGACCAGCTGAATTTGATTGAAGAAAAAATATTGACTGGCATGTGTCATGGTCAGTTGTATAAGTAGAGAATGAAGAAAGCATTTGATAAGAAGGTCAAGCCTCATGTATTCCGAGAAGGTGACCTCGTGTTCAAGAAGATTCTATCTTTCAAACATGATGCTAGGGGCAAATGGACTCATAATTATGAAGGCCCATATGTTGTGAAGAGAGCCTTTTCAGGCGGTGCGTTGATTCTTACAACTATGGATGGTGATGAGTTCACACAACCTGTGAACTCCGATGCAGTCAAGAAATACTTCTCCTAAAGAAAGAGAAAAGAATAGCTCGCTAAGTTGAAAACCCGAAAGGGCGGCTTATGCAAAAATGTCCGTCTCGGTGGATTGAAAATCCGAAAGGGCGATCCAAGCAAAAATTAGAGACATCAAACAAAAAATTTATCCCATTAGATTGAGTACTCCACCTTGGGGAAAACTAGGCAAAAATTAGGGATTATGGCAAGTAACTGCATCCGGTTGTTCTTGATCTCGGAAGCAGTTTTGAGCAGTCATTTGGTTCTGGTTCATCATTCTCGACCGAAGACAAGCATAATTGATGTTGAAGTTGATAGGGAGACTAGTGATCATTGTATTCAATTTATCCCTTTCCCATGTAAATTACCATTTTCAAACTTTGTAAAGATCCATGGAGTCTCCTCATTTACGAACTACCATTCTATTAAATAAAGTTGAGCTTTTATCCAATTGTTTCTATTCTTATTTACTTCTGCTAAATAAAATTGAATTTTTATGATGATAATTTTGAAATAAATTAATGAATAATTATTTTTCTTAAAAAAATAATAAAAACATTCACTTTAAGAATAATCGATTTCAGCAAGGAATGTCAACAACAATCTAAGAACAAGTAAGTCTTGAAGTGTGGAGCATTGTTGGTCTTCCCCAAGCATTTGATTTGGTAACTTTTTCCTCCCCAACAGTTCGTCAGTTATCCCCAGCTTGGTCGATGGGTTTCTTCCTGAATAACCTCTTCTCCCCAGTAGAGTTGGTGGGTTTTATCTCTAGTTGAGCTGATGATCGGTCCCCTTTGCAAATCCATATTCCCCAGCTGAGATGCTCATGTTTTGTATCCCTTAGTTGGTGATTTGTGATTAGACCCTGGATATCTGAAACCTTTATTTGGTTTCCAAATTTCCTATTTTGCATAACCACGGTAGTTTATCCCCTATGTGAGTCAGTTCAGTTATCTTTGCCTTGGAATTGGTTTATTTCATAATTTCCAAGAATAATTTGATGATTATTGTGATGGTTCTTTGGTTTGCTCCAGAAGGTCACAACATCCCAGAATTTTACTTGATCCCCCACTCAGAGTTTTATCTCTGATGTTCCCCGACGGAGTTTGTCTTTTGATGAAGTTTCTTCTCTCTCGACAGTATTTGGTTCTGAGCAGTATTTGATTTTTGTCCTCTGCAAGGTTGTCTCCCATTTAACATGGTGTTGACTTAAAATTTCCTGCAGTATTGACAATCTGGATCCTCAGCAAACCCCCTTTTATCCTTGGCATGATTGGTTGGGAATCCTTTAGCAGTGCTCTCTCCCTTCAGAGTTTGCCGTAATTGATTGAAAGCATGTTCTCCATGCCTTTCCCTACCAAAATTGATTTATGTAGAGTTAGATGATTTATTTTCATCCCTAACATTTTCTCCAGTTGATGCTTCCATCTTGTTGAGATTAGCCGAGTGTTGTAGTAATGATTCAAATCTTTGTTATTTGTATCCTCTGTGTTGTTTTGTCAGCGTGATCATAATCATACATATGCATATTCGTGCATAAAACATAGCATCATATATTTCATTATGCATTTTATCGCATTGATTTTTCTTCTGATCCCCTACTTCGGTGATATTATTTACCCATGCAGATTTGTGTGTTTGTCCTCCTTCAATTATAGAGTGTCAGCCCCTTAAGCAGAAAAAGTTTAACCTTTCTCATTCCACACTGAGTTAACTCCTCGTGGATGATTATTATTTCAGTTTCCTCCCTAGTTAATTATCTAGACGGAACCACTCCCCTTGAGTTATATCCTCATTGGCTTGAGGATATATCTGGTAATATTCTTCTCAATGTTGAGTACATTACTTTTGCCCAACACCCGGTAAAATGTAATCTACTACCTTGGTATTCCCCGGCGGATTCATTTTCACGTTTCCCCAGTGAGTTTATCCTTGATATGTTCATCCTTACCGATGTCGTATATTCTTCTTTTTTGGTTTTCTACCTAGTAAAAAGGTAGTTTTAATACCTATTTTATTCCCCATAGAATCTATCCTTGATATGTTCACTTTGACCGGTGATAGATTTTCTCTTCTCTTTGGTATTCTACCCAGTAACTGGTAGTTGTAATTCCTACTTTCCCCTGCTGAGTTTATCCTTGATATGTTCATCTTAACAGGTGATGGATATTGTCTCTTTGGTATTCTACCCAATAACTGGTAGTTGAAATTCCTACATTCCCCTACTAAGTTTATCCTTGATATGTTCATCTTAATCGGTGATGGATATTCTCTCTTTGATATTCTATCCAGTAACCGGTAGATATAATTCCTATTTCTCCCTGGTAGTCTATCCTTGTTATGTTCATCCTAGCTGATGACAAATATTCTTCCTTTGAGTTTCTCCTTGATATGTTCACTTTAATCAGGTGACGAATACTCTCTCTTTGGTCTTTTGCCCAGTAACCGATAGTTGTAAATCCTATTTGATCTTTTTCCCAGTATGTTATTCTTACCTAGTAATCGGTAATGAATACACCTCTTTTTCTCAGTGAGTCATCCTTGATATGTTTACCCTAACTGGTAACGGATGTCCCTCTGTCAGAGTGTATTATCTTCTTACCCAGTAACTGGTAGTAGATAATATATCTCTTGTACTCCTGTGTTGAAGTACATTCTTCCCTAGTTGATTTTGAGAGCATATTTCCTCAGCGAAATCACCTTTTCCTATATGGTTTGAGTATTTCAGCTTTGTTCTGATCTATCCATTTCCCCTGCAGATTTCCTTGGTTCCCCAACCGAGTCTTTCCATTGATTTATTTTCATGGGAATTTCCCTCGTGTCTCTAGTAGTTTTTAAGTCGTAGCATGGCCTACGTATAAATTGTAGCCCCTAGAGTCTCTGTATCCCCCAGTGAGTTTTCCTTATGCAATACATTTTGCTCATGTGGACCCTCGGTCTCTTCCGAATTCTTTTCCTTAGTGGCAATATATTCCCCACAAATATTATTTTAAACATTCATATCATATGCGTCATGACGTCTCTTAGGTACCAAAATTCGTTTCTAGATGTTGTTATTTAAGTCCATTCTACTGAGTTGATATGAAGATTTTAACTTCACATCCTCGGTTACAATGTCCTTAAATAGGGGAGGTTGTAAGACCCCAATTTTGACCCTAAGATCCCTCATGTTATCTCATCATTTGCATTGGCTTTAGGATCACACCTTGGCATCCTTCTTACCCCTCATTCATTGGGTTTGCATTAGGAGAGATCACCAAGCACATTTGATTGTATCATACTTTGTTTTTCATTATTTACTAACCAAAATGCCAAAAATATGTCTATGTATAGCTTTGTTTCTTTTGTAGGTAGTGTGTGCATTCACCAATGCCTCATCAAGCTCATATCTAGGGTTTGAGATCCTCAGTGCAAGGAGATCAATCAAGGAATGGTTCACGTTGGTTCTATACATCATATATGGATCCCCATAATCTTCACTTATCATTTTCATCAAGAAATCATCAAGAGTTTGAAGCTAGGTTGCCTTGGAAACCCTAATTCATCTGGGTATCTTATCTGACTTCCTCAGAAATTTTCTTCAGGATTTGATCAAATATTTCAAGGGGTAATTAATATTACATCATCTTATACATATATGATCCTCCATGAGTCCCAAAGATCAAGTTAACTTCAAATATGCAAGTTGGTTCAAAGAGGTTGTCCAGAGAACGTCAATTGGTCAAAACTAGGGTTCCCTAGACCTTATATCCTACAATTTTTATCATATGAAAATTATTCAAAGATAAATGTTACTCTTTATGACATTACAAACAACTTTCATGTTGATATCAAGATCTAGTTTTGCATGGAAAGTCATTTTTTATGGTGAAACATTATAGATCATTTTGTTTGTGCCCTAGTTAGAAGGTCAACTTCCAAGGATCATAACTTTCTCAATATTCATGATATGATGGCCATCAAAGTTTAATTATCCCATTCAAGTTGTCTCCTACAACTTTTATTCTTTTAGAAATTTAAAATTCAACTTGCAAGGGCATGTTCCAAGAGGAAATATTATAGGTCATTTTGGGCCATTACCATTGAACAAGCAATTTTCCTCAACTTCTAAAATGCATAACTCCTTCATGCCAAATCCATATGAGGTCGAATTTGTGCACAAATTGAATAGGGTTGAAATATATACAACTTTGATGAAGGAACTCTTTCCATTTGAAGCTCATAGCAAAAGTTATTCAAGGTTGAAGAAGTGAATATTTGACTTGGTGCATAAAAAAAATTCAATTATGCTTGATTTCTCAAATGTCCACCTCAAAATTCATTATGATCCAAGCTTCAAATGGAAAAGTATTTAACATGAAAGTTGTTCCCCTTGATGTCACCTTTCAAAAAAGTCCAAGATCACCTCAGTTGGACAAGATTTGAATGACTTGTGCATGGTTACTTTTCATTGTTCCATTTGGATGAATCACATGATCATTTCCCAATTTCAAATGCATGGCTTCATGTTATACTTTCAACACCACTAATGATCATTTTTGGACCTGATTACATCATCTCATGAGCCTATCACACGCCCATGCAAGCATGCATTTCAATTTCTATTTTTAGCCAAAATTCAAAAGGTGTGAAATTCAATTCTCCCTCATTTCTCACCCATTTTGATGGATTGTGGGTTTGCTGAAGTCCTACCAATGTAGGCAACAAGATTGAGTTGCTTTGAGGTCAAATCGAAGCAACTCAGATCATGATCCTCAAAATTCAAATCCATGTATCTTTCAATATACTTGGAATTGGAGAGAATTGAGGCCAGATTCAAGCTTTTGAGAATTTTTTCTTTAAAATCATGTCCTTGTTTTCCATTTTGGTGATGGTTGATGATCATCTAGCCCAGTGAGGCTCACCGAAGAAATTGACCGGAGCCCTAGCTCTGGTGGTGTGGTGGCGTGTTCCCAACCCTTTGATCCATTCAAAATGTTTTAATCTTGGGTCTCAGTTTTGATTACCATTGGTGTGACGCGTTTGACTTGGTCCAAAGTTGATAGCGCGTGCGTGGCCATCAGATCTGCCACCTCAATTAATGAGGGAGATTTGATGGCCCTTGTTTTTTTAAATTTTATTATATTTTATGATTTTTCATTTAATCCCTTTATTTTGTTTAATTCATGTGAATTTCATTTTTAATCCAAAAAATATGGGAGTTTCACCAAAAATCTTTAAATATTTTCCTCTTCCATATTTTGAATTAAAATTATTTTTTGGATTAATTTTGGTATTTTTCATGAATTAAATGTTTTTGTGTATATTTTTAATTGTTTAAAAATACTTCTGTCATTTTTAAAAATAGTGAAATTTTTTGTCTAAGGTCCTTTGACCTTGTTTGACCTAGGATAAATCCTTTGGCCATTTATTTGGTGTTTTGAAGGGATTTTAGGTTTTGACCAAATTTAAATGTATTTTAATCCATTTTTAAATTGATTTTTCATTGATTAAATGTTTAAAAATATTGTTGAGCCATTTTTATGGTCTTGTGATGTTTGACTTTCGGTTTGGGCCTTGGTCAAGGTTGATTTGACTTTTGTTGGATAAAAACCATTGGATTTAGGGGATTGATGAAATGTAGATTTCATCTCCCAAAATGAATGGATGGTTTTGTTTTGATGAAATTCCTCTCATGATCAATTTGTGTTTCTATCTTCCCCTCCCT